>NC_140994.1:67154420-67274420 GCF_052327205.1 Somniosus microcephalus
CTGAAACATTAACTCTGTTTCTCTCTCCACAGATATGCTGCCCAACCTGTTGAGTATTTCCAGCATTTTCTGTTTTTGTTTCAGATTTCCAGCATCCACAGTATTTTGCTTTTGGAATAAAAGTACTTAATTGGCTGTAAAGCTCTTTGGGATGTCCTGAGTTTGTGAAAGGCACTATATAAATGCATGTCTTTCTTTACCAGAAATTGGAAGTTACATTGGGGGGATGTTACGTTCTCTGGATGGATGAATTAAGATGGGCTCAATGACATTCCGTAATTATCTTTTTTTAAAAAGCAATTGGCCAGAATGCAGAAAAATCAAATCAAAACTTTGTTATTACTTGCATAAGGGATAAGGAAGTATCACTGTATGTGATTGGCTCCTAGGAGGGACCTGAGCATTCAGCTCAGTTTTGCTTCTATACACTTTTTGTATGAGATGTACTGTAAAAGGCAATGGATTGAATTCTTTATAAAGATGTTAATTTTTGGTTCCCTCCTTTTTTTATTTTTAATTCCTTTCTTGCTTCAACTCGCCCCATCCATCGTCTGAGGGTTATCTATCTTCCATTCCCCTTCTAATCATCTTCGGTAATTAACCACTAAATACTTTGCATGATACTAACCCAGTTGTTCTCTTCTCTTGCCTCCGTGTCATCCCAGATGTCCTAGTTTACTGTGGCTATGAAACCATGCTTGACAGCTCTGTGGGCTAGTTCACTGGTACACCAATGCTACCAACTTGATCCAACATTTCCAAGGAGCAACATTTTCATTAGTACAGGAAACTTTGTGATATCCGGAACCGACGGGACCGAGCTGTTGCCGATCTATCAAAACTGCCGGACAAACCAGCGCTAATTCTGAAGGATACGGAGGTTTTCACCTCTGTATCTGACAACAAACACTGTTGCTTAGCAACAGCTTCTAAACATTCGGCCCATACCTTGGAAGCGTCTGTAGCTTAGCAACAGCTTCAGAGAGACTTTCCAGAGCCTGACTGTTGGGGGGGGGGGGGGAAAAAAAAAAGCCACGAGGAGAAGAAAAAAAACCTAACAAAACGGCTCCTGATTTCTGCCGGTGGATCGAGGTTTCCGGACATACAACCTCCGGGTAAACCAAAGTTTCCTGTACTTGTTTTATCTAAGCAGGGAGTTTGGGAACTGTATAAACAGGCCTTTATGAACTCTTTTTTTGAACGGAAAGAATGGAGCAGTATTAATCCAGGGTACATAACTGCTGTCTTTTTTTAATGAATTGATTAGTGCAATGGTAAAAGTGTTCAAATAATTTTATTCTCCAACATACCAGCATTATTGAGAAGACTCAGTTCCTTCCATTGCTGTTTTTATATAATCTGGGACCACTCAGGAAAGTATAGCCGAAAGATTCAAAGTTATGCTGGTGCCATGTAAAGCTGTTAAAGTTTTGAGGGGAATGACGGGAGGGTGGAAGCTTTGTAAAGAGTCATTAGAAAATTAGAGATTGAACTTTGGAAATTTTATTTAAAATAAGGTACAAGACACAACTCTGTATTTTCAGCAGTGCTGTTTTCTGAAACATTTAAACAATATAGTTCCTGTTAGAATCTCTTTTTCTGAACATCACACAAGCTTTGTGTGTGTGTCTGGATATCTTTCATCTGGGATAAATCTGATCTGTAGATGTCTGAATAACACATTCAGACAGGATTGCTATCAGCTGAGGAGGGTGAGTGAGGTTGTAGAGATAGTAACACTGTGGCTTGGTATAGCTGAAGAGATTTCCATTCATTCCATTAATTTTTTAAAATTCATTCCTGGAATGTGGGCGTCGCTGGCAAGGCCAGCATTTATTGCCCATCCCTAATTGCCCTTGAGAAGGTGGTGGTGAGCTGCCTTCTTGAACCGCTGCAGTCTGTGTGGTGAAGGTACTCCCACAGTGCTGTTAGGGAGAGAGTTCCTGGATTTTGACCCAGTGACAATGAAGGATCGGCGATATACTTCCGACTTCGGATGGTGTGTGTGACTTGGAGGGGAACTTGGAGGTGGTGGTGTTCCCATGCTCCTGCTGCCCTTGTCCTTCTAGGTGGTAGAGGTCACTGGTTTGGGAGGTGCTGTCAAAGAAGCCTTGGCGAGTTGCTGCAGTGCATCTTGTAGATGGTACACACTGCAGCCACGGTACACCGGTGGTGGAGGGAGTGAATGTTTAAGGCGGTGGATGGGTGCCAATCAAGCGGGCTGCTTTGTCCTGGATGGTGTCGAGCTTCTTGAGTGTTGTTGGAGCTGCACTCATCCAGGCAAATGGCGAGTATTCCATCACACTCCTGGGAGCCAATGTAGGTCAGAAAGTGCAGGGGTGATGGGTGAACAGGACTTGGTGCAAATTAGGACATGAGGTCATCCAAAACTCGGCTGCCTAAGTTTACGTAGGGTAGAACGTGGGAGGCCAGTCTGGTGTGTGTTGGAATAGTCGAGTCTAGAGGTAACCAAGGCATGGATGAGGTTTGATGAGCAGCGGATGAGCTGAGGCAAGGGCGGAGACGGGCGATGTTACGGAGGTGGAAATAGGCGGTCTTAGTTATGCCATGGATATGTGGACGGAAGTTCGTGGAGTCAGGAGGTGAGTTTACTTGATGAAAGATTATGGCCTGGGATTTCTGCTCTCCATGTGCAATGTGAGTGCTCAAGAGGAAATAACCCCATTAAGGGACCAGCAGATGAGGCAGTCCATAATAGATTGATCATACCTGGAGCCTGGATGGAGTGAGACTGATGGGCTGAGAGGCCTTGTATTACTCTGGGTTTTCTTGAATGTAGTAAAACGAATTCCTTTTTCACAGACAAACTACCCAAGGCTGTAACTAAGTTGATACTTGCTGATGATCTAGACCAGAATTCAGCAGTAATTTGATACAAAACCTGGAGACACATTCCTGAGTAGTTAACAGCTGCCTTGTCACTGGCAATAATAACACCAAGGTCAACGGGTGAAAGGAAGGATAAGGTGTGACCCTATTAAGGGAAGGGATAGAGATAGAGAGAGAGAGATTGAGAGTCTCTCCAAACGGGAGGGGACGAAGCAAGCGAGAGACCATTTTTGGAGAGAGAGTATAAAGAGGAGATGCTATTAGGATGGAAGAACAAATGGCAGAGAAAGACCCTGTTGAGCAGTGGGGCATGAGCAAGAGGTGCTATGTGGGGGTGGAAGGAGAGAACTTGTTGATAGGTGGACCTTGTTGAGATGGAAGGGAGAGCAATTATGGGGGAGAAAAATGTAATTTATATATTTTACAGTATTTTTCTGAGTATGCTGTCAGAGAGAACTGGGTGGGGGCAGAGTGCCTGGCCAAAATCTTCAGCCTCAATGTCAAGTTGGAGTTGTGGAGCTTGTGTAGAGTGTGACTGAGGGAGGGGGCTCAGGATCTGAGACCAGTATAAGTACAAGCATGATGTTTCAGTGTGAATACTAAACCCTTTATCCTTGAACAACAATAGAGTTGGACACAGACACATGGAGTGGAAATGATAATGAGGGTAAGTGAATGAGAGGAAGATAGTGGGGGGAAAAAAACCCAGAAAACCAGTGACCGGGAGACAAAGAAATACAAACAGTTACAGGGAAAGATAGAAAGCTTTTATCGTTTCATCATGACCCTGTTATGTAGTGAGAGACTTTGCAGGTGGCAGAGAGGGGATTTTTCTCTGTAGGGAGAGGAGATCCTGTTTGGAAGGGGGGTGGGGGGAGAGGAGAGAGATGCTGCTAAGGAGAGTGGAGAGTAAAATTGGACGGGTGTATAACAGGTGGCCGATCCGATTATTGCCTGGTTTACTCGCCAGAGTTGAAAGTTCAGCCCAATGATCCTGATAAAATGAAGAATCAATTTTTGTAATCTTGCTAATATGAATAACTTGCCATTGAGCGAATGTTGACCTTTAGCTTTTCTATTAATTGAACCACTCCTAATAAAATAGATTTTATGTGCAATTATGTCATATTACAAATGTAAGTACTTACCATAAAGTTTTATTCTTTGAAAAGTAGTTGATGAAATTTTGGGATACTTGGTTAACGTTACTGTGAAGAGGGATCAAAATAATGGACAAAATCCACTTGTTTGTGGAACATGTAGTTGAAAGCTGGCAATTGTCTCCGCTAAATTCCAGCTGCTCAAAGATACAACATTGAATGATGTTAGATCCACAGACACAAAGAACCGTTTCACAGCAGGCTGATCCATGGCCTCACGAGTGCCTAAAGAAATCAGTAAAGTCACAAAAAAAGCTTTAATATTATTTGTGCCATGATCTATGTATAGTGCAGACTTGATTGTGCATGCCTGCTGGCTCAATGCTGTTATTTTGATCCCTGGTGTATTGTAATAAACTTAACTTAAAGCAGTGATGGTATAAGCACTTTAGTTGAGACTCAAGATGCTGGCGATGCCTTTGAAAGCTAATTGCTCCATGCTAGAAATATCAGTGGAGCATTGCATGTAGTAGCTGTAAAAGCATCAATCTGGTCTCAATTTCCATTAAAATTAATGCTGCATCTCATTTTCAAAATGTGGACTGGACAACAAAATATGACGGTATTCTGAGCAAGTAGAGAGTTTGATGTAGAAGGAAGGAAGGAGCTTGCATTTATATAATGCATTTCACAGCCAAAGAATTACCTCTGAAGTCTCATCACTTGTTAACGCAAAGAAAGGCAGATGGCACTTTGCGCAAAGCAAGGCTCCACAAACAGTGAATGGGGTACATGACCAGTTTATCTGTTTTGGTGTGTCAATTTTTGTCTGATAACGCTCCAGTAAAGTGCCTGGAGACGTTTTACCATGTTAAAGGTGCTCTATAAATGCAAGTTGTTGTTTGAGGGATAAATGTTGGCCAGGACCCTTCCCTATCCCACTTCAGAGAGTGCCGTGGGGGTGGGGGAGAATCTTTCATGTCTACCTGAATTGGCAATTGGAGCCTTGGTTTAACATCCCATCTGAAAGATGGCACTTCTAACAATGCAGCACTCCCTCAGTACTGCAGTGAAGTTCCAGCCTAATTTGTGTACTGAAGCCATGGACTTGGGCTTGAACCCTCCGATCCGAGAGTGCTTCATACTGCCACTGAGTCAAACTGACACTGTACCATCTGTGTTTGTCAAAATAATACTCCTGAAGTAAGTCTAAACACAATACCCACAAGTACAAACCAAAATGTTTACATTATTGGATTAACTTCCTCATTCATGAGATGATCTGACCCAGTAAATCTTGCTGAGTTGGCAGTGTTCCCTCACAATATCATCTGCTCAACCCTCATAATACAGAAAATCCTCAGGTGGGTCGGTCAGGATAACCATCATCGCAAAGGAAAATGAGACTAACTACAACTTGTATTTATATAGCGCCTTTAACATAGTTAAACGTCCCAAAACGTTTGTGAAGCGTTATCAGACAAAATTTGACACCGAGCCACATTAGGAGATATTAGGACAGAAACTTATTCAGATGTGGGTTTTAAGGAGCGTCTTAAAGGAGGAAAGAGGTAGAGAGGTGGAGATTCAAATGGGACCTTTCATCAGAACTGTGAAGTGTCCCACATGAAACCTTAATCTTGCTCCTCTTTCCAGTGCTAACCTACCTGCTGTGCATTTATTTCATTTCAGATTTTCAGGGTTTGTGTTTTTTTTTATCTCTTATCAGAACCAAACCCTTCTTGTGATAGGAGCCTAAAAATTACTGTTTGTGATACTCTGGTATACTTAGTCTGTTTAGGCCCAATTTTAACACCCGACAGGAAGCTGGCCGGAATGGACAGCATTCCCACCCAGGAGTTTGGGTCGTAGGCCTGGCTCTTTTTTGTGATTCCTTTGCCTATTATTTTAAAGATTACTAACCAGTCGGAAATGAAGTGGTTAGTGCTTCCATTAAATAGTGAATAAAAGAATGTTATATGAACATGTTCAGCCAATGCTGCCAACCATCATTTCTGGGCAGCCAGTCAAAACTGCTGATATGTGGTCACGATGACAGATGGATATGTTTTACTGGTCTGCAAAGTTAAAGAAAACATAGAAACATAGAAGATAGGAGCAGGAGTAGGCCATTCGACCCCCTCGAGCTTGTTGCGCCATTTAATGAGATCATGGCTGATCATCCAAATTCAGTACCCTGTCCTTGCTTTCTCCCCATAAAACTTGATCCCTTTAGCCTTAAGAAATATATCTAACTCCTTCTTGAATATATTGAATGAATTGGCCTCAACTGCCTTCTGTGGTAGAGAATGCCACCGGTTCACCACTGTCTGGGTGAAGAAATTCCTCCTCATCTCTGTCCTAAATGGCTTACCCCTTATCCTTAGACTGTGACCCCTGATTCTGGACTCCCCTGCCATTGGGAACATTCTTTCTGCATCTAGTCTGTCTAGTCCTGTTAGAATTTTATAAGTTTCAATGAGCTCTCCTCTCATTCTTCTAAATTCCAGCGATTTATAAGCCTAAGGAAGATTCTTTTACTGAATTGCCATTGAGTTATAATATTTTAGTGAACTAATAGGGGTAATTTTAACCCCCAGGGAGGGTGGGGGTTTATTTAAAAAAAAAAAAAAAAAAAAAAAAATTGGACAACCGGTTTTAATGGAGGTGGGTTGGGGCGGGCGACCAACCCGCTCTCGGGAGGCGGGGCGGGCGACCTTTTAAGAAGGCTACGTGCCTCCAATTTAACTGAACTTTTAGTTTCAACGCCTGGCAGCCAGGTTTCCCGAGCTGAAGGGAGACACGAAGGGCTGGATCCATCATGTAAGTCCCATTACAGCACTGCTTGTGGGCCAGGAGGAGCAGGAGTGTTTCCCCCGGCCCACCAAGCTCCCCCCCACGATCAGACCCCTGTGATCGGTGACCACCCTCTCCCCCCCTCTGCATTGTCCAACTCTCTTCTACACCCCACCCTGCTCCCCAGCTGCTTTCCTCATCCCATCCGCCAGCCAGCCAGAATGTCTTATTATCGAGGCCAATGTGCTCAAAATTATGAGGAGTTCTGATAGAATAAATAGGGAAAAACTGTTTCCACTGGCAGGAGGGTCAGTAACCAGAGGACACAGATTTAAGAGACTTGTTTTTAAAAAAAAAAGACGGGAGCAACGTTCCATCTAATTTTTTTTGTATTGAGCGGGCCATGAACTCCTTTCAGCGTAACCTTTTGTCCTTGGCAACTTTTACAACAACCACTTAAAAGCATTTATACAGTAATGCCATATTGCCACCCACTGTCTCAATCATGAGATAATCAGACAAACTCTTTATAAAAAAAAAATAAAAAAAAAATAATAAAATCCATTGTCCTTTTTTGGCTTATAAACCTCATTAGTGGCTTTATTTAATCTCTAACAGGTCGTAGCTCTTACAAAAACTATATTACATGTGTCTTGTGTTGCTCTGTCAAGTGTCCCATCAAAGTTAATCATAATATCTTGGGGTCATTGTCCAATTAGGTTATGCTAATATTGGAGATTAGTCAGGACAGTGGGGGAGTAGGAAGAAGCAGGTGGGTTGGCACCATCCCATGTGAGGTGTTAATAGCAGATTGGCCAGAACAATGGAGGCACCAAAGCTAACACATTAGCAAGGTCACAATAACTCTCTGAGATTGTCCAGGTCATCTCATTCCTTTGTAAATTCAGACAAGAAACATCAGGTTAATTTGATTAGCAGTTAAACCATCAAGATGGCCATTATGTCGAGGTTTGTGGAGAAGGAACCTCGCTTCAGTATACATTCTGGGCAAAGTCTTACACATCCCATTCTACCTCTGCTACTATCCTGCTCACTATTTACTACATTGCTAAGTTTTGTATCACCTGGAAACTTCCAAATTGTACTCCCTATAACCAAGTCCAGGTCATTTATATATAACAAGTAAAGCAATGGCCCGAATACCGACCCCTGGGGGACCCCAGTGCATACTTCTTCCCAGTCAGAAAAACATCCGTTCACCGCTACTCCCTGCTTCCTATCCCATAGCCAATTATGTACCCGAGTTACCGTCATCTCCATGTGCTTCTATCTTCCAAATAAGTCTGTTATGTGGTACTTCATCAAATGCCTTTCCATATATACACCTACTGCACTACCTTCATCAACCCTCTGTTACTTCATCAAAGAACTCAATCAGATTAGGCAGACACAATTTGTCTTTAACAATTCCGGCTGGCTGTCCCTTATTAATCTATCTGAACCACAGGAGCAGATACAACATCTCATCCCAAAAACAAATAGACTGGATATTGTTGGTGCAAGGAAAACACTTGGATGAACCAAATGACTTATTCTGTTGGGTTATTATTACACCAGACTTTAGCAATAACTTTGTTTCCAACATTTGTTGGGAGGTGGTGAGACACTAAAGCTGGAGTTAACGTGCACTCAGTGCAAACATAAATTCATATGAAACTCCTGCCTTGTGCCTTTAGTACCCTCAATTATCTCTTGGGTTATACCACCACTTCTTCATTGAAGTGCACCCAAAACCACTTTCCATGGGAGCAAAACGCTTGTAGAACTGCAGCCTAATTTAAGATTAAGTGCTACCCTTCTCCTCCCACCTTAGTATTGTTCAGCTTTAATCAGACACTCATTCATATCAGCATTTTTAGTTCAGGACTGTCTTCTTGGGTTACATGTGCACAGCTCATCTGCATTACACCACATGAATTGAAATGTGAAACATTTAAAAAAAAGTTTTGCCTGAAGAGGTTCACCAAGATACTTGCTGTCTAGAGATTGGGATAATTTAAAAAAAAAAAGTTAACCTAAAAATGAACAGGTTCTAACTCTTTTCCCCTCCCCTCCTCCCCACCCCCCCCCCCCCCCCCCAACTACCCAGAGATACTCCCCCACTCCACGGGTCTGGAGCGGCCCAGGCCGGCCCGGTAGGTGCAGCATAACAGGTTTTCAAAATATCAGCATGTAAATGGCTTAGCAACAGTTTCCATAAGCAGACTGCATCTCTTATGAACTGAGAAACAGCATTTTTTTACTCTGCCACACAGTTATTGCAACTCCAGTCTAACAGTTAACCCTGACCATGGTAAATCACTTACTGAAGAATCTGTAGGATATGCATTACATCTCCTAAAGGATATCCACTATATCTTGGAAGTCTAGAATACTTTCTACAGATTGAACTACTGTCCAGATGGCTTCATATTTTACAGGACCAGAAACAAAGGCAGAATACTCCAACACAGCTAAACATTTTCAGGACTGAAACTGGGATAGTCTGTTGCTCACCCAGTGCTGGGCAGAGCGGCGCTAATGTGGAGCGCGGTCGACGGGAAGTGAGCTGCCAGCGGGCAGGCCCGTGGCCTGGTGCCGGGCCTCCTCCTTACCATGCTGGGCTGCTTGGACTCCTGCAGGCTGCCAGCCAGGCTGCTCCCCTCGCTGCTCGTTCCCATTGTAACCGGACCTCCAGCTGCTGCCCTCCGGACTCTCGACTCCCACTGGAACTCGCCAGGTGTCACTTCTGTGAAGGGAACCTCAATGGCATCAACCAGCTGACAGAAAAGGCCCCGCAGCCATCTTTGTGCGCGGCGCCAGAGCCGCTTTTAATGTCCAGAGCGTGAGTGCCGCTATATTTGTGAAGCCAGGCTCCTGCTGCTTTGTTTGTTCAGCAAATACTGTGGCTACAAGAGCAGGCCAGAGGCTGGGAATTCTGCGGCGAGTATACACTCAGGGATATACCTGTTTATACACTGTATGAATAGAACTGCGTTTATGTGCTAAACCATAAATGTATTTTGATGCTTTGGCAACATAAGATGTGACTTATCATGCCAATAAAGCGATTTAAATTGTAAAAAAAATTGTAAAAAATTGTCTCACCTCCTGACTCCCCAAAGCCTTTCCACCATCTACAAGGCACAAGTCAGGAGTGTGATGGAATACTCTCCACTTGCCTGGATGAGTGCAGCTCCAACAACACTCAAGAAGCTCGACACCATTCAGGATAAAGCAGCCCGCTTGATTGGCACTCCATCCACCACCTTCAACATTCACTCCCTCCACCACCGGTGCACTGTGGCTGCAGTGTGTGCCATCTACAAGATGCACTGCAGCAACTCGCCAAAGCTCCTTCAACAGCACCTTCCAACCCGCGACCTCTACCACTTAGAAGGACAAGGGCAGCAGATGCATGGGAACATCACCACCTACAAGTTACCCTCTGTGGTAAACCACTGTTATACATGTCTGTAGGTGTATGTGTATTCCACTAGGTACAGGTCTGGACATGCCTCGGCTGATTCCTCCCACTATTCCAGGTATATAAGTGACTACCTCCCAGTCCCTTAGTATTCTGGACGGGTCGACCACTCAAGACAAGACCTTCATTCTTTAGTTAATAAAAGCCTGGTTGTTACTCGCTTAACCTCAGTCTTTTGAGTAATTGATGGCGCATCAATTTTATTAACTAAATTTTTTATAATGGAGAAGATCCTCACACCAGCATGCCTGGACCTGGACAGTCGGGAAGCGGATGCTTCCACCAAGTTTGCTCACTGGCTCATGTGCTTCGAGACATTCCTGACTGCCTCCACTGCGGTCATAACGGATGCGAACAAACTGTCTGTCCTGATCTCCAAGGTGAACCACCGAGTGTACTCAGTCATCCGGGACGCGACCTCGTACACAGCCGCCCTCCAGCTCCAAGACCAAGTACACGCGCCCTGTGAACGAAGTATACGCCAGACACCTTCTGGGGAGTCGCAAGCAACAATCTGGGGAATCGACTGAGGAATACCTCCAAGCACTGTCCGTGCTTGGCCGGGCCTGTGGGTGTAAGGCGGTAACGCCCGCTAAGTACACGGAGGAACTGATCCGGGATGCCTTCGTAGCGGGCCACAGGTCCAACTACACCCGACAGCGACTGCTGGAGCAGAGTGACCTCACCCTCGACAAAGCCTCCGAAATCGCTCTAACGCTGGACGCAGCCTACCGGGGCATGGATGCCTACTCCTCTACACCGTGGACGCCGCGGGGAACGACAACCTGGGACACGGTAGGATAGCACCGTGCCACCCTAGCCACGGCCCAACTACCGCAGCAGTGTCCCAAAGCCAGACAGCAGTACCCCAAGGCCAGAAATGCTACTTCTGTGGCCAGGCCAAACACCCCAGAGCGCGATGCCCGGCGAAGAATGCGACCTGCTCGGGCTGCGGGGAAAAGGGACACTACGCCAGCGTCTGCAAGGCCAAAGCCACCCCGAACGCCAGCAGCGCCGCGTGTGGGCCGGGCGAGCCGCCATCTTGGGCCCCCAACAGCGCCCCGTGCGGGCCGCCATCTTGGGCCTCCCCAGCCATGTGCGAACCACCGCAGCAGCAGTCATCTTGGACGACTCCAGCCACATGGGAATCATGGACGCCGCCATCTTGGACACCAGCCGGGACGCAGCAGACCGCCCCCCCCCCCCCCCCCCCATCTGATACCTGCAGCGACACACCGACCCCTACGCTGGCCTCTGTTACGCTGGACCAAACGAGACCGCACCAACTAGCTCGGTCCAAAATGGACGTTAAGGTAAACGGCCATGCAATAAACTGCCTTTTTGACTCCGGGAGCACAGAGAGCTTCATCCACCCCGACACGGTGCGGCGTTGCTCTCTCCCAGTCCTGCCTGCGCACCAGCGGATTTCTATGGCCTCCGAGTCCCAGTCAGCGGACATTGGCGGCTACTGCGTGGTGACACTAGTAGTAGACGGGACTGTGTTCAATAATTTTAAACTCCTGGCCCTGCCCGACCTCTGCGCTGCCGTCCTACTGGGGTTGGATTTCCAGTGCCACCTCAAAAGCGTTACGATGGCGTACGGTGGCCCCCTCCCCCCCCCCCCCCCCCCCCCCCCCCCCACTCACAGTCCGCAGCCAGCAGCCTCCAAATTGCCCGCCGCGCACCAGATGCAACCTCTCCACACTCAGGGTCCCACCCCCCCCCCCCCCCCCACTGTTTGCTAACCTCACCCCCGACTGTAAGCCCATCGCCACAAAGAGCTGGCGATACAGTGCCGGGGACAGGGTTTTCATCAAAACCGAAGTGGAGCGGCTCCTGAAGGAGGGGATTATTGAGGGCAGCTCCAGCCCCTGGCGAGCCCAGGTTGTGGTCGTTAAGACCGGCGAGAAACAATGCCTGGTCATCGACTACAGCCAAACAATAAACCGCTACACCCTGCTGGACGCCTACCCACTCCCCCGCATAGCTGACGTGGTCAACCAGATCGCGCAGTACCGCGTCTTTTCGACCATTGACCTGAAATCAGCGTACCACCAGCTCCCCATTCGCCCTGAAGACCGCCAGTATACTGCTTTTGAGGCAAACGGCCGCCTCTATCACTTCCTTAGGGTTCCCTTTGGCGTTACCAACGGGGTCTCCGTCTTCCAAAGGGAGATGGACCGGATGGTCGATCAAAACGCGCTGCAGGCCACTTTCCCTTACCTAGACAATGTGACCATCTGCGGCCATGACTTGCAGGACCATGACGCAAACCTCGAGAAATTCCTCCGCACCGCCCAACTCCTGAACCTGACATATAACACGGAGAAGTGCATATTCCGCACAGACCGCCTCGCCATCCTTGGCTGTGTTGTGAAACACGGGGTCATCGGTCCCGACCTGGACCGGATGCGCCCCCTTATGGAACTCCCACTGCCCCACTGCCTAAAAGCCCTGAAGAGGTGCCTAGGGTTTTTTTCCTACTACGCCCAGTGGGTCCCCTACTATGTAGACAAAGCCCGTCCGCTGATCAAATCCACCTCTTTTCCCCTGACGGCAGAGGCCCGCTTGGCCTTCTACCGTATCAAGGAGGACATTGCCAAAGCCACCATGCACGCAGTGGACGAATCCATCCCCTTCCAGGTGGAAAGCGATGCGTCCGACTTCGCCCTGGCCGCCACCCTTAATCAGGCGGGGAGACCTGTGGCATTCTTCTCACGAACCCTCCAGGGCCCGGAGACCAGACACTCCACGGTCGAGAAGGAGGCCCAGGCTATTGTGGAGGCTGTGCGTCATTGGAGGCACTACCTGGCCGGAAAACGATTTACCCTGCTCACTGACCAGCGTTCAGTTGCTTTTATGTTCAACAACAAGCAGAGGGGCAAAATCAAAAATGACAAGATCTTGAGGTGGAGAATCGAACTTTCCACTGACAATTACGAGATCTTGTTCCGGCCTGGGGAGCTCAATGAACCCCCAGATGCCCTATCGCGTGGCACCTGCGCCGGCGCGCTGATCGATAGGCTGAGGGCCCTCCACAATGACCTCTGCCACCCGGGGGTCACCAGGTTCTTCCACTTCATCACCTTCCAAGCCACACACCATCCTGAATTGGACCTGTATCGCCGTTCCTTCACTGTCGCTGGGCCAAAATCCTGGAACTCCCTTCCTAACAGCATTGTGGGTGTACCTACACCATATGGACTGCAGCGGTTCAAGAAGGTGGCTCACCACCATCTTCTCAAGGGCAATTAGGGATGGGCACTAAATGCAGGCCTAGCCAGCCAGCGATGCCCACATCCCATCAATGAATTTAAAAAAAAAAAAAAATTTTAAAAACGCCGCCATCTTTACCTAGGGCATGGGTGTCACCATCTTAGTGCGGGCAGGTGTTCTGCTTTATGCTGCGCGTAGGGCCGCCATCTTTGTCTAGGGCAGTGGTGGCTTTTTCCTGCTCGTTGGGTAGGGCCCCTCCCATCCAGCTCAGTGCGCAGCCTGTGAATTTAAGTGCATGGAACGTTCCAGATCACTGTGTGGCCGCGCACCCTCGCACCTCATGGGGAACAGAGGAGAGATAATGAGGAAATGTTCTTTTACACAGCAAACTGTTGTGATCTGGAAGGCACTGCCCAAAAGGGCAGTGGAAGCAGATTCAGTAGGAACTTTCAAAAGGGAAGTGGATATATACTTGAAGGGAAGTGGGGCTAATGGGACAGCTATTTCAATGAGCCAGCACAGACATGATGGGCAGAATGGCCTCCTCCTGTGCTGTATGATTCTATGAAATAGCTTTTCATAATATGTTAAAATTCTCTCACTCACGTGGCCGGATTTGCCAGTAAAATGACCAGCAACATTTTGTGAAAGTTTATTGAATGAGACATTTGCAGAAAAGCAGTGCATACCCCTGATAGAGGTAAAGTGTTGCGTTTGTACTGTAACTATGTTGGATGCAGGAGTGATAAAAATTGCAAAAAAAGGATGTCTGAGGAATAAGTGTGCATTATCATGTACTTTTATTTGGGGGAGTGGAGTTAACCTATGTATTTTGCTTCCTGACAGTTCCCTGTGCCGCACACCTTATTTGCCAAAATGAACAAGCTGGAGACCTGACTCCAAACTGTGGTTGCACTGCTGCACATCCCATAATTCCCCAAGTTGCTCCTTTGGTCCTTGATTCTAATTGAGGTGTTGGGAGACTGGGAGTGGGGGGATTAATGATCCAGAGACGCGAGTTCAAATCCCACCATGGTAGCTGGGGAATTAAAATTCAGTTAATTAAATAAATCTGGAATAAAAAGCTAGTATCAGTAATGGTAACCATGAAACTATCGGATTGTCGTAAAAACCTATCTGGTTCACTAGTGTCCTTTTTAGGGAAGGAAATCTGCTGTCCTTACCTGGTCTGGCCTACATGTGACTCCAGACCCACAGCAAAGCGGTTGACTCTTAACTGCCCACTGAAATGGCCTAGCAAGTCACTCGGTTATAATTAACTGCTACGAAACATAATGGGCCAGAAATTCAGATCGGGGGCTTGCCGCGCGTGCAAGGCCCTGATATGCACTTACCCGACACGCTGGCCGTTGACCTCCAGAGACGCCTGGAATTCGATTTTGAAAAAGAAGAATCCCGGGCAGCGTATGACGTCACGCCGCCCAGGAGTGCAGCCAGCGCGAAGCCTGTAGCGCGCTGTGCAACTGAGACACGCCCCTTGAGGTCTCAGTTTAACAGGACACGCCCCCAATGTTTCTGCCAAGCTGCTAAGCATTTTTACATGCAAAGCAGCAGTTTTAAATAGGTTTTTGGAAGTTTTTTGAAGATTTTGGTAACTTTTTTATAAACTTTTAAAAACGTTTACATTATTTTGAAGAATCTGAAGTAGTTTTAAACAGAATTAAAGCAATTTAAAGACTTTTAAAAGCCCTAAAAGAATTTTTTTAATTCCATTTATTTATTTAGCAATGTCGTCGTCATACGTGTCTTCACACTGTTCCCTTTGGGGAACTGTATGAAGTGGTGGAAGGATTTATGGCCATGATTAACGCTCATTCCGTGACCGTAACCATCTTTGAACCAGCCATTAGGGCGGTTAGTCCTATGGCGGGAGGGTTTTACGGGCTCCCACAAGCTATACAAGGAGGGGGGGCCACCCACACCCACGGACGCAAATATCCCACTGGATATCAACCCAGAATTTAGAGCCGGAGCTCCGACTCCATTTGCCGGGACTGTCTGGAGCGGGGTTCGAAACCCTACCCTGATCTAGCCCAGCGGCGGGGATCCTACCGCTATGCCAAAGGCCCAATCCGATTAGCAACGTGAAATGGCTGGAATGAGCACAATTCACGGCATTAAAAGAACTCACAATTGAACTGATGATGACCTCGGCAATCTCCTCAAGGAGGTGGAGGCGCAGCACCTGCTCATCATTGGTAATGAGAAGTCAAAGGCGCCGCAAAAAGGGCAGATGATAGCTTGGTCTTTCAAGTGGCAGCATAGGGCTCCAGTCACGGGGAGGGAAAAGGCGCAGGAAACGTATGGGTGTCACCTTTTTGTGCGGAGTGGGCCTTTTGCGTAACAGTAAGCATCCCCGCCGCTGGGCAAGAAGGAGTAGGGTTTCGAACCCCACTCCAGACAGTCCCGGCAAGTGGAGTCGGAGCTCCAACTATAAATTCTGGGTGGACATCCAGCGGGATACTTGCATCCGTGGGTGTGGGTGGCCCCCCCCCTTCTCAGATGGGTTGTGGGAGCCCGTAAAACCCTCACGCCATAGGACTAACCACCCTAATGGCTGGTTCAAAGATGGTTACGGTCACGGAATGAGCGTTAATCACGGCCATAAATCCTTCCACCACTTCATACAGTTCCCCAAAGGGAACAGTGTGAGGATACGTACGACGATGACCTCTTGCGCAATGCACCTCCTTGGACCCTCAGTCGCAGATGCGAGGGGGCAAATCGTGCAATTGTTAAATTTTTCATTTTATTGACATGTAAAATGTTGGCCCAGTAATTCCCTTCCAAATGCGCGAGTACGGTCGGGGTACTTACGCGTCTGGCCGGAGGAAATGCCGGTTTTCAGCATGCACAGCGCATGCGGGGAAAACCGGCATTTCCTGTCCTCTGAACGAAGGGGTTCAGAGGCAGAACGCGTGCGACTGCACAGGCAGCGCGTGCGCAGTAAAATTCGCCGCTTTCATTCATGCTTTCAGTGAGGTCAAGTCCTTACAACTTACACATGAAAAAAGCATGGGTACAGTTGCTCCAGAGGCTGCGGAGGAAGATATTTCTTATCGTGGAGCTTCTGAAAGTATGTATGTCTGTATATATTCCTTTGCGTGTTATGTATATATTCCTTTATTTATGTGTATGAATGTATTATTTAATTATGACTTTCAGAGAAAGTAACTTATTGGAAAATCATAATTAAAAACATACATTCCTACACAAGTAAAGGAATATAAAACATACATACATATATGTAAAGGAATATATGCAGACATACATACATAATTACTTATTACTGATGAAAAGTTTCTTTCTTAAAAGTGCTGGAAATGTTACATTACTCATTTTAGAACACTCATTTTCACATTCAATTCACACAGCCACAATTGCTCCTTCTACCTACCGTTCTGAAAACCCGTTTTTAAAAAAAAAAAAAAAAAAAAATTTAAACTTTAAAACTTAATTTCTTAAAATAACTTCCCTCCCTTTCCCAAACACAAATATTGCCTTTCAGAAGCTCCACGATAAAATATATCTTCCTCCGCAGCCTTGGAACAACTTTACACATGCTTTTTTCAAGTGTACCTTGTAAGGACTTGCCCTCACTGAATCCATGAATGAAATTGACGAAGTTCACTGCGCAAGCGCTGCCTGTGCAGTCGCACGCGCTGTGCCTCTGAACCCCTTCGTTCAGAGGACTGGAAATGCCAGCGTTCCCCGCATGCGCTGTGCATGCTGAACGCCGGCATTTCCACCGGCCAGATGCGTGAGTACCCAGGCCGTACTCGCGCATTTGGACCCGAATTTCTGGCCCAATAAAACTGGACGGATCACCCGGCATCGACCTCTGCACTGGCTGCGGACATGGCAACGGCATATCCAGCCAAGTCGACCTTGCAAAGTCCTCCTCCCCAACATCTGGGAACTTGTGCCAAAATTGAGAGAGCAGTCACATAGACTAGTCAAGCAACAGACTGACATCGTCATACTCACAGAATGATTTCAGCAGGTCAGACCCACCAGGGGTGGTGGCACACACTTGGGAAGGAGTGACCCTGGGAGTCCTCAACATTGACTTGGTAAACCACTTACTGGGAGTCATCAACAATGAAGTCTCATGGCTTCAGGTCAAGCATGCGCAAGGAAACCTCCTGCTGATTACCACCTACCGCCCTCCCTCAGCTGATGAATCAGTACTTCTCCATGTTGAACAACACTTGGAAGAAGCACTGACAGTAGCAAGGGCACAGAATGTACTCTGGGTGGGGGACTTCAATGCCCTTCACCTAGAGTGGCTCGGTAGCACTACTACTGGCAGAGTTCTGAAGGACATAGCTGCCAGTCTGGGCCTGTGACAGGTGGTGAGAGAACCAAGACGAGTGGGGGGGGAAAACCTACTTGACCTTGTCCTCACCAATCTTCCTGTCACAGATGCATCTGTCCATGACCGTATTGGTAGCAGTGATTGTGGAGACGAAGTCCCGCCTTCATACTGTGGACACCCTCCATCGTGTTGTGTGACACTACTACCGTGCTAGATGGGATAGTTTCAGAACAGATCTAGCAGCTCATAACTGGGCATCCATGAGGCGCAGTGGGCCATCAGCAGCAGAATTGTATTCCACCACAATCTGTAACCTCATGGCTTGGCATATCCCTCACTCTACCATTGCCATCAAGCCAGGGGACCAACTCTGGTTCAATGAGGAGTGTAGAAGAGCATGCCAGGAGCAACACCAGGTGTATGTAAAAGAGGTGCCAACCTGGGGAAGCTGTAACACAGGACTACATACATGCTATAGACAGGGCTAAGCGATCCCACAATCAATGGATCATATCAGCCCTGCAGTCCTGCCACATCCAGTCATGAATGGTGCTGGACCATTAAACAACTAACGGGGGGAGGAGGAGGCGCCATGAATATTCCCATCCTCAAATGATTAATGGAGCACAGCACGTGCATGCAAAAGATGAGGCTGAAGTGTTTGCAATCATCTTCAGCCAGAAGTGCCAAGTGAATGATCCATATCGGCCTCCTCCTGAGGTCCCCACTATCACAGAAGCCAGTCTTCAGCCAATTGATTCACTCCACGTGATATCCAGAAACGGCTGAGTGCACTGGATACAGCAAAGGCTATGGGCCCTGACAACATCCCGGCTATCATGCTGAAGGCTTGTGCTCCAAAACTAGCTGCGCATCTAGCCAAGCTGTTCCAGTACAGCTACAACACTGGCATCTGTCCGACAATGTGGAAAACTGCCCAGGTATGTCCTGTCCACAAAGCAGGATAAATCCAACCTGGCCAATTACTGCCCCATCAGTCTCCTTTTCAATCGTCAGCAAAGTGATGGAAGGTGTCATCGACGGTGCTATCAGGTGGCACTTACGCCAAAACTTGCTCACTGATGCCCAGTTTGGGTTCTGCCAAGACCACTCGGCTCCAGACCTCATTACAGCCTTGGTTCAACCATGGACATAGGAGCTTAATTGTACAGGGCCTTGGTGAGACCACACCTTGAGTATTCTGTGCAGTTTTGGTCACCTTACCTGAGGAAGGACGTTCTTGCCATGGAGGGAGTGCAGCGAAGATTCACCAGGCTGATACCTGGGATGGCAGGAATGACGTACGAGGAGAGATTGTGTCAATTGGGCTTATACTCACTGGAGTTTAGAAGATTGAGAGGGGATCTCATCGAAACCTATAAAATTCTGGCAGGTCTGGACAGACTAGATGCAGAAAGGATGTTTCTGATGGCCGGGGAGTCCAGAACCAGGGGTCATAGTCTAAGGATAAGGGGTAAGCCATTTAGGACTGAAATGAGGAGGAATTTCTTCACCCAGAGAGTGGTGAACCTGTGGAATTCTCTGCCACAGAGGGCGGTGGAGGCCAGTTCATTAAATATATTCAAGAGGGAGTTGGATATATTTCTTAAGGCTAAAGGGATCAAGGGATATGGGGAGAAGGCAGGGACAGGGTACTGAATTTGGATGATCAGCCATGATCTCATTGATTAGCGGAGCAGGCTTGAAGGGCCGAATGGCCTACTCCTGCTCCTATCTTCTATGTTTCAGAGGTGAGGTGAGAGTGACTGCCCTTCACATCAAGGCAGCATTTGACAGTGTGGTATCAAGGAGCCCTAGTAAAACTGAAGTCAATGGGAATTGGGGGTGTGGGGGGGGGGGACTCTCCACTGGCTGGAGACATAACTAGCACAAAGGAAGATGGTTGTGGTGGTTGAAGGTCAATCATCACAGCCCCAAGACATTGCTGCAGGAGTTCCTCAAGGCAGTGTCCTAGGCCCAACCATCTTCAGCTGCTTCATCAATGACCTTCCCTCCAACATAAGGTCAGAAATGGGGATGTTCGCTGATGACTGCAGTGTTCGGTGCCATTCACAACTCCTCAGATAATGAAGCAGTCTATGCCCGCATGGACAACGTTCAGGCATGGGCTGAAAAGTGGCAGGTAACATTTGTGCCACAAGTGCCAGGCAATGACTACCTCCAACAATCGAGAGTCTAACCACCTCCCCTTGATATTCAACGGCATTACCATCGCTGAATTCCCCCATCAACATCCTGAAGGTTACCATTGATCAGAAACTTAACTGGACCAGCCACATAAATAATGTGGCAACAAGAGCAGGTCAGAGGCTAGGTATTCTGCAGCGAGTGTCTCGCCTCCTGACTCCCCAAAGCCTTTCCACCATCTACAAGGCACAAGTAAGGAGTGTGATGGAATACTCTGCACTTGCCTGGATGAGTGCAGCTCCAACAACACGAGAAGCTCAACACCCTCCAGGACAAAGCAGTCCGCTTGATTTGCCACCCCATCCACCACCTTAAACATTCACTCCCTCCACCACTGGCGTACTGTGGCTGCAGTGTGTACCATCTACAAGATGCACTGCAGCAACTCGCCAAGGCTTCTTCGGCAGCACCTCCCAAACCAGTGACCTCTTCTACCTAGAAGGACAGGGACAGCAGGCACATGGGAACACCACCACCTCCAAGTTCCCCTCCAAGTCGCACACCATCCTGACTTAGCATATCGCCGATCCTTCATCGTCGCTGGGTCAAAATCCTGGAACTCCCTACCTAACAACACTATGGGAGTACCTTCACCACACGGACTGCAGCGGTTCAGAAGGTGGCTCACCACCACCTTCTCGAGAGCAACTAGGGATGGGCAATAAATGTTGGCCTTGCCAGAAACTCCCACATTCCATAAACAATTTAAAAGTCTTTCACTGATGGCGCAAAATGGGTGATGTCGGATCGGCCGCCTGTCTCGCCCCCCTGCATGGAGCAGTTAAACATTGTGCATGTCATAAACAAACAGCTTCAGCCCATGTCTCTGAGAACCGTATCAGTACAGAATCCCTTGCCTGATGATGCAGCAGTGAAGTATTTGGGCTACTATTGGAATAAGTAGCAGAAAGACTTATTCTCACCTGTCTCATTCAACTGGTTCTGCTACAGCAATCCTGTAGACTTTTCTTCGCTACTGGGGAAAGTACCTTCAGTGTAGTAGTTGCAGCTCATGGCTGATCTCGTGCAAACTTGGATCGGGCTGTCGTGGATATCGTAAACGGGGGCAGGGGCAGTTTCTACAGTAGTGGGAGTGCAGCTGGTATTGCTTTAGGAGGAAATTTTGCAATAAAAGGCAGTGAGAGGCTCGTGCAATGGACAAACAAGTGCAGATATTACCCATTCTTCGTAGTACAGGTGATGCTACACTATAATAGGATCTGATAAGGACAACTGATGCGTGTCCAGTGATCAATGTTCTTACCTATATTCTTCAGCATTACAGAAATCAGTCTCTAGCTTGAGTTTGGTTTTACCTCTGGTAAAAGGCAGAGGTATGAGTAGATGTACCCGTGCTCTTTCAAGCAAGTAAGATGGTGTAAGTAGAGCAGCTTCACAAGCTTGGGTGTTCTAAAAACACGCCATTTTATTTCTGGCAAATTCTGGCCTCTGGCCAGTTGTATCAGAAGATTGCAGAATATATAAGGGTGTGGTTAGCTACTGTATGCGGGGCATTCCTTAGAATTGTTTTGCTTGATGCCTTTTGGCAATGCCCTTTTACTGTTCATACTTCCTTAGAACAGAGATTCCCATGTTATGGGATACATTAGCATAGTGGTTAGCGGTACTGGACCAGTAATCCAGAGGCCTAGACTAATTGTCTGTAGACATGAGTACAAATCCCACCATGGCAGCTGGGGAACTTCAATTCAGTTAATTAAATAAATCTGGAATAGAAAGCTAGTGCCAGTAATGGTAACCATGAAACTATCGGATTGTTGTAAAAACCCATCTGGTTCACTAATGCCCTTTTAGGGAAGGAAATCTGCTGTCCTTACCTGGTCTGGCCTGTATGTGACTCCAGACCCACAACAATGTGATTGACTCTTAACTGCCCTCTGAAATGGCCTAGCAAGCCACTCAGTTGTATAAGGTGGATCACCACCACCTCCCCCGGGGGCAATTAGGGATGGGCAATAAATGCTGGCCTTGCCTGTGATACCCACATCCTGTGAATGAATTAAAAAAAAAAAAAAAAATTAACTGGTTATTGACTGCTGCCTGCTCCATGGTATTTTGCTCCACTGGGTCAGCCATTGTAAGATGTCAACATAGACGATCTAATGTTGCTACGGTGTCTCGAGTAACTTTTACTATAATGTTGACTTTATGCTAACATACTGGCCTGGAGTTTCCTCCTGATTTGCGCCCAGATGCATGCGTAATCTGGGTGAAAACAAGTCAAACTGCTTAAAAGGGGGCGGAAATGAGTTACGCTCGTAACCACGATCTTTTAAGTGTGTCCATTGAACCCTTCGCCCATACCAGTCTCCGCTCACAAAACCGGCAACACCCCCGAGGACTGAAATGCAGCTTTCCTCCAATTTCACTTGATCGGTGGGAGTTCATTACATTGCGGCCAGATTCTTGGGTGCACAAGCACCTGTGGTCATATGAATCCAGCGCAAGGTGCTGATCAGCAGTGAATTAAGGCCTGACCCACTGCTGCAGAAATCATACATCATTTAAAACAAAAAAGACTTGAAGGGTTGATCATTTTCTGGCTATTCCTCGGTGTGGTGGCAAACTACTAAAAATATTTCCGAGTTTACCTTCCGGCTTATGTCGATTAGTTTGCACAGAAACTTGGGCACAATTTCACCTCTACCAGATGGATTGCACCCGTGGAAGGATCTCGGCCACTTTTATAATTAAAAAAATTATAAATAAAAACATTTGAATTAATAATTAATTTAAAACTTTTAATCCATGTGCCTTTTCTCTCCCTGGTAACAATTCAATTTGGGCACACTTCAGGTATTTTTTCATGTGCCCAATATAAAGATGCAATTTTGCAACCAGCGTGAAATGTAAAAAGTCTCTGGCTCCTTCATTATTTGGGTGAGATGTTAAACCGAGACCCCATCTTCCCCCTCGTGCATCTCAACATCTAGGCTGACACTCCAGTGCAGTACTGAGGGAGTGCTGCACTGTCTGGGGTGCTGTCCTTCAGATGAGACGTCAAACCGAGGCCCCATCTGCCTGCTTGGCTGGATGTCAAATATCCCATGGCACTATTTCGAAGAGGAGCCGGGGCGTTATCATTGGTGTCCTGGCCAATATTTATCCTTCAGCCAACATCACTAAAAGAGATTATCTGGTCTTCACCGGTGATGAGATGACATCACCGGTGAAGTGGGACCACAGCTTAAGGACTTTTAATGCTTGTTTTCTAATCCGAGCATTACATTAATTTAACAATGAAGGATTAGCAAATCTATTAATTTGACAGATCTTTACAACATTAAGTGTTTTTGCCCTAAGGAGCAAATTGAGTTTAGTCTTGCTCAAATGAATGGATGAAATAAGGAAACTACTGATGCTATATGGATTCAGTAGAAAAGCCATTGTGAAATAAAATACCTTTTGACAATATTGATTCCTAATCTACACATTACAAATTTTAAAACTTTTTTAAAGATGTAAATATTTTCCAACTTAACAATAGCTGGGGCGATGGTCTTAACATGGGTGTTGCCATTGTAGAACCTGCCCTATCGGACGGGTTCTATAAAGGGCGGGCGATCCATCAGATTACCACCCAGGCAATGAAGGTAAAAATGACCATTTGGTGAATTTTTGGAATTCTCTACTGTGGATGTTGAGTCATTGAATATATTCAAGGCAGATCATTAGATCTTTGGATTCTAAGGGAATCAAGGGATATGGTTGTGGTGGTTGGAGGTCAATCATCGCAGCCCCAGGACATCGCTGCAGGAGTTCCTCAGGGCAGTGTCCTAGGCCCAACCTTCTGCGGCGAGTGTCTCGACTCCTGACTCCCCAAAGCCTTTCTACTATCTACAAGGCACAAGCCAGGAGTGTGATGGAATACTCTCCACTTGCCTGGATGAGTGCAGCTCCAACAACACTCAAGAAGCTCGACACCATCCAGGACAAAGCAGCCCGCTTGATTGGCACCCCATCCACCACCTTAAACATATACTCTCTCCACCGCTGGCATACTGTGGCTGCAGTGTACCATCTGCAAGATGCACTGCAGCAACTCGCCAAGGCTTCTTTGGCAGCACCTCCCAAACCCGTGACCTCTTCCACCTAGAAGGACAAGGCAGCAGGCGCATGGGAACACTACCACCTCCAAGTACCCCTCCAAGTCACATGCCATCCTGACTTGGAAGTATATCGCCGATCCTTCATAGTCGCTGGGTCCAAATCTTGGAAATCCCTCCCTAACAGTACTGTGGGAGTACCTTCACCACACGGACTGCAGCGGTTCAAGAAGGCGGCTCACCACCACCACCTTGAGGGCAGCTAGGGATGGGCAATAAATGCTGGCCTTGCTAGCGACGCCCACATCCAATGAACAAATAATAAAAAATATGGGGATCAGGCGGGAAAGTGGAGTTGAGGTCGAAGAGCAGCCATCATATTGAATGGCGGAGCAGGCTCGAGGGGATGTCTGGCCTACTACTCCTCCTATTTCTTATGTTCTTATGGCCCACAGAGTCGCCACACAATACAACACAGGATCCTAAACTGTTTCAGTAAGCTGACTTTTTGCTAACAACATGGGTGGGGGGAGTTTGGGAGCGGGTGGGGGTGTTAAAAGCCCTGAAATTGACAGCATATCGGGAAGCCGGCTCCAAATTCAGTACCCTGTCGCTGCCGCCTTTCCATATCCCTTGATCCCTTTAGCCTTAAGAAATATATCTAACTCCTTCTTGAATATATTTAATGAATTGGCCTCTACTGCCTTCTGTGGTAGAGAATTCCACAGGTTCGCCACTCTCTGGGTGAAGAAATTCCTCCTCATCTCAGTCCTAAATGACTTACCCCTTATCCTTAGACTGTGACCCCTGGTTCTGGACTCCCCGACCATCGGGAACATCCTTCCTGCATCTAGTCTGTCTAGTCCTATTAGTATGTTATAAGTTTCGATGAGATCCCTTCTCATTCTTCTAAACTCCAGCGAGTATAAGCCCAATCGACCCAATCTCTCCTCATACGTCATTCCTGCCATCCCAGGTATCAGCCTGGTGAATCTTCGCTGCACTCCCTCCATGGCAAGAACGTCCTTCCTCAGATAAGGCGACCAAAACTGCACACAATACTCAAGGTGCAGTTTCACCAAGGCTCTGTACAACTGCTGCAAGACATCCTTGTTCTTGTATTCGAACCCTCTCGCTACGAAGGCCAACATACCATTTGCCTTTTTAACCGCCTGCTGCACCTGCATGCTTACCTTCAGCGACTGGTGCACAAGGACACCCAGGTCTCGTTGCACTTCCCCTGCTCCCAATCTATTGCCATTCAGATAATAATCTGCCTTCCTGTTTTTGACACCAAAGTGGATAACCTCGCATTTATCCAGATTATATTGCATCTTCCATGCATCTGCCCAATCACCCTACCTGTCCAAATCATACTGGAGTTTCTCTGCATCCTCCTCACAGCACACACTCCCACCCAGCTTTGTGTCGTCTGCAAACTTGGAGATATTACATCTCGTTCCCTCGTCTAGTTCATTAATATATATTGTGAATAGCTGGGGTCCAAGGACCGATCCCTGCGGTCCCCCACTAGTCTTTGCCTCTCCTTGGTGTTCTGTGCTCTCTTCTGCAAGGAGGGAAAGAGACCTATGAGAGTAATGGAATGTGTTGAACAGATGGATGGACAACATTTGTTGGGGGTGACTGAGGGAGAGGCATAACTACATTAAGGTGAGGGTGAGTGTCAGTGTTGGACGTGCAGGTGGGGATGTGAGGCAAGTGCATAGAGAGGGATGAGTGCACCTGCAAGTTGGTGTGAGGAGTGATGTGCAGGAGTAGGCTTGGGAAGGCAGAGTGAGGGGCTGGGGTGATGCACATAGCAGGATGCAGTTGAATGTGCCACTGTACGCACCTTTCCTGCCCTGATTAGGACATTAAACCACTTCCAGCACTGTCATCAGGAGCGTGGCACCACACTCCTGCTGCTCACCACCTGAGCAATCTCCAGCCTGCCGCCTTGCTCTCTGTGGCAGGCTTCTTCCTCCTGTTGGCAAGGAAGAGTATCTTCCTGTGGGGCCCTTAAAGACCGCAGCATTAGGTCTAGGGAGGCATCTGTGAAGCGAGGCGCAGGTTGGCCACGTAGGGACTTCATAACGATAGTTGCTTCTTCTGTTTCCCCCACCTCCACAATCCATCAACTGTCATCTTTCCAGTGTCCCTTTTAAATAGTTCAGTTGAAATCGACTGACGCTAATTGGTCGGGAAACCTGGAAGTCAGATGCAACTACAGTGGCTGGGTTAAAAAGCCACTGACTAACGTGCTGCATGCACTTCTGGGTTCACCGTACTACCGATCCATCCCTGCTCCCACGTTAAAATCCCCCCCCCCATGGTATTAAATGACTCTTTGTGCATTGTTTTGTAATTGCATAGTAGACTATACAATTGCCAAAGTCAGTCCAATTCTCAGCAGCTTTTTTCACCTGAGCCTTAGGTGCAGGTGCTGGGAATTTGCAGCTCCCTTAACCAGGAGAGAGAAATGTGCCATACTCTGTCACACTAAAGCTCCCAGAGTCACATCACATGCCAAACAGGTTAAACAAGAGTCTTTCACTGGGCTTGGGAGTTATAGCTCTAACTGACACATTCCGTGTGTGTGAGAGACGCATCATTGCAGTTGTCATTTTCTCCTGTGTAACCAGAGTTCAGCACGACAACTGTGCCCCATACCAAATGAGCAGGAAAGTTAGATTTGGGGACAATGTTACTTTATTTTAGCAGTTAGTGGCATTTCTAGCTGTTAAATAAAAATTCTGAGCTAAAGATGTTGAGATGTGGGCCTAGAAATTGGATAACGCCCGAAAACAGGCGCTGATGTGCGCTCAAACCACACTTGTTCGGAGCACTGCAGGCAGCACACAGTACATGCTGCCTGCTGATTAGCATGATTGTAGCACTTAGCCCAGCGCTGAACGCTCAGCAGAGGCCCAGATTCGTGCAAGGCTCGCACCAATTTAAAGCCGTCATGCACTAAAAGGCAGTCTGCACCTCTTAAAGGGAAGGTTCTTTCTGCCTGCAACAGGTGATTGACGTGGCTGGGAAGACGGTGGACAACAAAGTTATAATCCAAAAGCAAAATACTGCGGATGCTGGAAATCTGAAATAACAACAAAGTGCTGGAAACACTCAGTAGGTCAGGCAGCATCGAGGAGAGAGAAACCGAGTCAATGTTTCGATCGAACCCTTCGTCAGAACTGGAAAAGGTTAGGGAGGAGAGATTTTTAAGCAGGGGCAGGGAGGAGGGGAAGAAAAAACAAAGGGAAGGCCTGTGATTGGATGGAAGGCAGGAGAGATTGAATGACAAAAGGGACGATAGTGCAAGACAAAAGGAAATGGTAATGGGACAAGTTAAACAAAAAATGGCTCTAGATGATGTGTGAATGATGATGGCAGCAACATTAACAGCTACCATGTGAGGAAACGAGAGGGAAAAAAAAAGAGAAATACAGGGCCAATTTATAATCTAAATTGTTGAACTCGATGTTAAGTCCAGAAGGCTGTAAAGTGCTTAATAGAAAGATGAGGTGCTGTTCCTCGAGCTTACGTTGAGCTTTGTTGGAACCATGTAAGGCCGAGGACGGAGAGATCAGGTGTTGCATCTCCTGCGCTTGCACAGGAAAGTGCCAGACGAAGGGTAAGGGCTGTTAAGGGTGATTGAGGAGTGGACCAGGATGTCGCAGAGGGAGCGGTCCCTTCAGAATGCTGAAAGGGGAGGTGAGGGGAAGATGCGTTTGGTGGTGGGATCACGTTGGAGGTGGCGGTAAATGATTTGTTGAATGTGGAGGCTGGTGGGGTGAAAGGTGAAGACAAGGGGAACCCTATCATGGCTCTGGGAGGGAGGGGAAGGGGTGAGAGCAGAAGTGCGGGAAATGGAACGGACACAGTCAAGGTTCTGGGAGGGAGGGGAAGGGAACTCTCTCCTGGAGTTGACCTCCCAGGACAAGACCTCCACTGCTGCATGGGAGAACCTAGGTGAACGCTTTCTCCCCTGTTGTGCCATCATTATAACTTCCCTCACCTTCACATGGTCCATCTCCGACTCCTCCCTTCTTCGACTTCTCTGTCACCATCCGTCTCCATTTCTGGGGATAGGCTATCGATCAACATCCACTATAAGCCCACTGACTCCTACAGCTACCTGGACTACACTTCCTTCCACCCAGCTTCCTGTAAGGACTCTCGAACATTCTCTCAGTTTCTCCATCTCCGCCGCATCTGTTCTGACGATGCCACCTTCTGTACCAGTGCTTCCGGTATGTCTTCCTTTTTCCTCAACCGATGATTCCCCTCAACAGTGAGTGACATGTCCCTTGACTGTGTCCGTTCCATTTCCCACACTTCTGCTCTCACCCCTTCTCCTCCCTCCCGGAACCACGTTAGGGCTCACTTTGTCCTCGCCTTTCACCCCACCAGCCTCCACATGCAACAGATCATCCTGCACCATTTCCACCACCAAACACATCTTCCCCTCCCCCACCCCCATTTTCAGCATTCCCTCTCTCCTCTCTTTCCCACCCCCCCCCCCCCCCCTTCAGCATTTTGAAGGGACCACTCCCTCCGTGACACCCTGGTCCACTCCTCTATCTCTCCCAGCACCCCTTCCCCTTCGCCCGGCACCTTCCCATGCAAGCGCAGGAGATGCAACACCTGCCCTTTTACCTCCTCCCTTCCCACTGTCCAGGGCCCCAAACACCCCTTCCAGGTGAAACAGTGATTTACTTGTCTTCTTGCAATTTAGTATACTGTATTCGCTGCTCACATGAGGTCTCCTGTATATGGGGGAGACCAAACTTAGATTGAGCGACCGCTTTGCAGAACACCTCTGTTCAGTCCGTAAGGGTGACCCTGAGCTTCCGGTTGCCTGTCACTTTAATTCACCATTTCACTCCCACTCTGATCTCTCTGTCCTCGGCCTATTACATTGTTCCAATGTAGCTCAACGTAAGCTCGAGGAACAGCACCTCATCTTTCGATTAGGCACTTTAAAGCCTTCTGGCCTCCACATTGAGTTCAGCAACTTCAAACAATAACCCCTGCCCCCATTTTTCATGCTGTATGATTTTGCCATTCCCATTTGCAACATTTTATCTTTCCCGCCTCTTACAAAAGCACAGTATGTTCCTTCAATTCCTTCCTCCCTTCCTGCCTCTGCACCTGCTTAATATCTGTTACATATCCATTTTTTTTCCAGTTCTGATGAAGGGTCCCAGACCTGAAACGTTAACTCTGTTTCTCTCTCCACGGATGCTGCCTGGCCTGCTAAGTTTTTCCAGCGTTTTCTGTTATTCCAGGAGAGAGGTCCTCTTTCCACAGTAGGCCCTCCAGGCAATAGACCAGATTGCAGTGGGAGTAGATAGCCACTGTGGTAAATGCCAGCAGTGTAGCCCCCGAGCACCTGGACTCAGTGCAGGAGGAAGTTGATGACCTCACACGAGTGGTCAAGGTCAGTGAATTCATCTTCAAATGTCATAGCCCACCATCTGCGCACACAAGCCTCAATGCACTACACCCCCATCACTCACCTACCAACAATCTCTACCAAATACAATTCACATCTCATAGTCATAGCGTCACCTCACCCTCACACATTTACCACTACTGCAAGCCTCACACCCACATCTCACAGCTTGAACACAGTTAGCTATTCAACCATGACAGCCACATCACTCAAACACATTAAACCACATTCACTGACACACGTCCCTTTCTCTTGCATAAGGTGGCGCATAACTGGTGCCAGCAGAACTGAACTGCCGGGTGACTAGAGTGCCTGCATGACCTCACCCCCATGGCGGAGTCCTCGCTGGCCATTTTTGGCAGGGACATGGCTGAGCCCATGGCCAACGGCGGGGCTGAAAGAGTACAAGATGCCGGTATCCTCATAAGTTATCCTTTTACATCCCACAATCTCTCTTCTGATTTACAAGCTACACATGGTGTAAGCATGAACCTTTTGCTTTCATCTCACCACAACCCTACCCTTGTACCTACCTCACTTCAGACACCCAAGAAATCCAGCCAGTGGTTGTACAAGAGAGAGAGGAGAGTGAAGAAGAAGCAACACCGTCACTCGATTTCACACTCCCAGCCACCAGCTCAGATACTGACACTCTACCTATTTTAGAGGATAGGTTAGAAGTGGGACCTACACGTGGTGAGACACTGGGCATGAGTGGGCTGCAGCCAGGGCAGGAGGCGGTCACACACGAGTTCTGCCGCACAGGGCTCAGATGAAGACTTTGGTGCAGCCTAGAGAAGAACACTGATGGGTATGCTTAATGAAATGCTTAATGCATTGGCAGGCCTGCCAGAAAGCCTGAATGCAATGTCGAGGAGAATGAAGGAGTCCGGCTCCAGCCTTGCACAGGGCTTTGGGCAGAGCTTGGAAGCCCATCCTTTCCAGCGTGGAAGGGCTGGGCAGATCAATTAGCACACGTGTGGACCCAATCATCATGCAGCGTCTGATGGCTGAAATCTTGGGTTTCATTGCAGCACAAGCAGAAATCACCCAACGTCTGAGTGCTGCAGTGGAAGCTCAGACTGAGGTCATGCAAGCTCAGACTGCTGCCATTATGGCTGGGTTTACCAGTGTTGAAAGGGGCTTGCAGGGTTTCGCGGCTTTCCAGCAATCTCTACGTCCCGCAGTCTGTACTCCCAACAGATTCCTAGGATTGCTGAGGCGCAGCCCCGTGGGAGTGGTAGTGGATCCATGGAGGCCGACGCTGCTGTCCTCTCAGGATGGTGGCATTTGTCCTCCCACCTCTGCCACTGCCAGCCAGGCTAGACTGCAGCCGCCCATGCCGAGGTGGTGCAGGCCAAAGTCACGCCCACTAGGCCCAGAGCTGCTCCAGTTCATCCTCAAAGGCCATCTGCAATCTCCCTCACTGAAAGTCAGCAGCATTTCACCAACCATGCTGCAGCCACTGGGGTAGCACTGCGCAGCAAAGGCACATGCAAGACAGTCACTAAGGAAATGCACAAGGCTGATTAGTTGATTTTTTTAATATAAAATTGGATGGATAGATGTATAAAGTTGGATTGGAATGTTTGCTTTGTGGTGGCTTTTATTTCAGCGTTGTGGCCAAGAGGACACTGCGATGGTCAGTAACGGAGGGAAAGTAAGCTGTGGGACTGATGTTGAATGGGGACTTGGGGTCGCATTTACTAGTACCACAAGTGGATGATTCTATCCCGGCTAGAAAAGGTTGTCTGGGTTGCCTCCTTCCTTCTGCTTCTGCCTCCTCATCCTCCGCCGCCTCCTGAGCTAGTGGCCGTATCCCTGGTGGCATGGGCTGTGCTCTCATGATGACCAGGTTGTGGAGGATACAGCAGACCACTACGAATCGAAACACGGGCTCCGCTGAGTACTGTAGGGTTCCTCCTGAGTGGCTCAGGCAGCGGAACCGTTTCTTCAGCACCCCAGTGGTCTGTTCTATGATATTTTGTGCGACAGCATGGCCCTCGTACGCATACTGGCCAGTTGTGGTCGGGTTGCGGAGCGGAGCGGAGCCATGAGCCAAGTGATCAAGGGGATAGCCCTTGTCGCCTAGTAGCCACCCTCTGGTTTATTTTTGTGGTTTAAAGACTGAGGGTACAGTGGACTGGCGCAGAATAACAGCATCATGACTGCTGCAAGAATATTGGGCATTCACCATCATGATGTGCTGAGCATGGTCACACACCAACTGCACATTCAGCGAGTAACAACCTTTGCGGTGGTGGGTCAGAGAGAAGACAATGAAGTCCCCTCTCCTGGCATAAAAAGCATCTATCGCCTCTCTTGCAGCAGTGGATGATGAACTGGGAGATGTTACAGATGTCACTTGCTCCAGGCTGGAAGGCTCCCGATGCAAAGAAATTCAGGGCCACGGTCACCTTCACAGCCACTGGCAGCGCTGTCCTTGCCCTGGAGTGAGGCTGCTGGTCTGGTTACATGAGTTCGCAAAGTTCTGTTAGCCCCTCCTTTGTAAAGCGCAGACACCTCACACACAGCTCCTGGCTCAGGATGAGGCAAGAGAATTGCTCTCAGCAGACCCTAGGTGGTTAAGGCCTCCTGCTGAGAGCCCTTCTCTCTCTCTCCTTTCTCCCCCCCCCCCCCCCCCCCCCACCTTCCTCCCTCTGCGAGCAGCTTGTTAACCTTCGCTGCCTGTGCTCCATCTCCGTCATGCTGCAGGCCAAGGCTGATGACAACTGTAGCACCTATGACTGGGAGCAAGTGGTCTGACCAGAACCCTTTAAAGTCAGAACCAAGGCCCTCTCCACTTGCAGCACCACTCCCCGTCACCTCACCAACTATAAACAACTCTAGAAGCTCCAAACACTTCCACAAACTTACAGAGCCAGTAGAAATCAAAAGGAAAGTTACCTGAAAGTTGGTGATGATCCCTTTAACTACCACTGGTGGAGTTCCTTCCTGCTTCTGAACATGTTGTGTCTGTGTATAATAAGACACAGACTGCAGGAGAACGGTATAACAGGTGTTTACTCAACGTGGCTCACACGGGAACTGGTCTGTACAGATTACTACTCAGTGCTATATACAGGTGTGGTCACTGCCGGTACTGCAGTATACATGAGCTGTAAAAGATCGTTCCCCCTTTAAAGGTATATACATTACAATTCCTCCCCTTTTAGATTAACCGTACCATAACACTCATTTAACAATTAAATATCAAACTAATTACAATTAACACTTTTAACATGCAACATTAGCTGAAACTAGTCTATTTATGTATTCAGTCTTTGGGGAGGCTTCCTGATCCTTTCTGGATAGCGCCTTTCCCGAGTGTCTTGCTCTTGGTGCGGAGGCGATTCTGGCCCCCTGTTGTCGGTTGGTTCATCAGCTTCCGATGCTACTGTTTCTGGGGTAGATGCTACCTGTACGTCGGGTTCATCACCAGGTACGTATGGGCGAGGCATGGGGTTGACTTGTTCCTGTGACTCTAGGATCTGGTCAGCATGGCGTCTCACGATGCTCTCCCCAACGTCCACTGTGTACATTAGTGGGCCCTGCCGTGTGCATATCGTTCCTGGCTGCCATTTTTCTGTTCGGTAGTCGCGGGCCAAGACTGGTTGCCCTACATTGAAGCTCCTTGTTGGCTTCTCATGGATGTGCTGGAATTGCTTACTCTCAACATCTCTTCGTATGTTTGGTCTGAGCAAATCCAGGCGAGATCTTAACCTTCGGTTAAAGAACATCATGGCTGGGGCTTGGTTGGTGACTGCATGTGTCGCATTCCGGTAGGCAAACAGGAAATTGTCCACCTTGTGCTGCAGTGGAATGTTGTCATTGTACATAGCCTTTATTGCCTCCTTAAAGGTTTGTACGAACCTCTCAGCCAATCCATTTGTGGCTGGATGATATGGGGCGGATGTGTAATGCCTTACCCCATTCTTTTTCAAGAACCTCTGGAACTCTTCGGACACAAACTGTGGTCCGTTGTCAGAGCAAATCTGTTCTGGCAAGCCATTCCTGGCAAAAATGGTCCGTAGGACTGCAATAGTTTTCTCCGTGGTGGTGGAGGACATTTTGAGTGCGCATCCACGGCTATTAAAAACATTGAGTCCATGAATGGACCAGCAAAATCAATATGCACCCGTTGCCATGGAGATGAGGGCCACTCCCATGGGTGTAGAGGGGCCTGTGGTGGTGCATTTTGGACTTTCTGGCATCCTGAGCAGCTCTTGGTCAGGTCCTCGATTTGTTTATCGATTCCTGGCCACCACACATAAGCCCTGGCTAGGCTTTTCATTTTTACCCCTCCCAGATGACCCTCATGAAGCTCATTGAGCACTCTATCCCTTAACTTGGGTGGAATTAACACTCGGGATCCACACATCAAGGTCCCCCGGCACACTGGCAGCTGTTCTCTCCTTGTCGAGAATGCTGGCAACAGTGAGTCGCCATGTGCTGGCCATCCCTTCACCGTCAAATCATATACCCGAGACAGTGTCGGGTCATTTCGGGTTTCATTTTCGATACAAGCGTTAGTTACCGGTAGGTATTCAACTATAGTCGAATGGAATATTTCGACAGGATCCACTGCTGGTGCTTCCTCCGCAGTAGGCAGTGGCAGGCGTGATAGCCCATCAGCATTTCCATGCTGTTTCGTGCCCTTATATTCAATCTCATAGTGGTGCGCCCCTAGAAAAAGTGACAATCTTTGTAGTCGTTGCGCAGTCATCACTGGAACGCCCTTCTTTGGATTAAAAATGGAGACAAGAGGCTGGTGATCAGTCAGCAAGGTGAATTTCTGCCCGTGCAGATAGTGATTGAACTTTTTCACTCCCCACACTAGGCTGAGGGCCTCCCTGTCAATCTGGGCGTAGTTACGCTCGGCTGAGGTTAGTGATCGTGACGCAAAGGCTATTGGCGGTGGCACGGTGGCATAGTGGTTAGCACTGTTGCCTCACAGCGCCAGGGACCCGGGTTCAAATCTGGCCTCGGGCGACTGTGTGGAGTTTGCACATTCTCCCTGTGTCTGCGTGGGTTTCCTCCGGGTGCTCCGGTTTCCTCCCACAGTCCAAAGATGTGCAGGTTAGGTTGATTTGGCTATGATAAATTGACCCTTAGTGTTAGGGGATTAAATACGTGGGGTTACGGGGATAGGGTGGGATATGTGTTGGTGCAGGCTCGATGGGCCGAAATGGCCTCTATCTGCACTGTAGATTCTGTGATTCTGTGATTGGCCTCTCTGAGCCGTCCGAGAATTTGTGCGACAGCACCGCTCCAATGCCGTAGGGTGACTCATCACATGCCAACCGAATTGGTAATGCTGGGTTGTAATGGGCCAATACCTCTTTCGATGTGATTAGCGTTTTGCTCTTCTGGAAAGCTCGTCTACATTCGTCACTCCACTTCCATGGCACCCCAGTTTGCAGTAGGGTGTTCAGTGGGTGTAGTATTGTAGACAAATTTGGCAAGAACTTATGGTAGTTGTTTACCAGCCCGAGGAACGACCTCAGTTGTGACACATTTCCCGGTGCTGGAGCCTTGACTACTGCCTCAATCTTCTCTGGGGACTTATGTAACCCCTCTTTATCGATAACGTGGCCACAATACGAGATCTGTTTTCTAAAAAAACTCGCATTTGGGGCGGTTAGCTCGGAGCCCATATTCCTGCAATCTAGTCAGCAGCTGCTCCAGGTTGGCAAGGTGATCACTGTCATTTTCGCCCGTGACCAGGATGTCGTCCAAATAACACTGGGTCCCTGCGATCCCTTGCAGGACTTGTTCCATTGCCCTTTGCCAAATAGCCGGAGCTGATGCTACCCCGAATACCAGCCGGTTGTCTTGGTAGAGACCTTTATGGGTGTTGATTGTGAGGTATTTTTTTGATGCTTCTTCTACCTCCATTTGTAAATACGCCTGGGCCAGATCAATCTTAGTGAAGCGTTTCCCTCCAGATAGCGAGGCGAAAATATCTTCAATCCGCGGAAGTGGATATTGTACGGTGTGCAGGACCGGGTTCACTGTTACCTTAAAGTCCCCACAGATGCGAACCTTCCTTGGTTCCCCAGGCGTGCTGCTCAATGACTTTTTCATCACCGGGACGATGGGTGTAGCCCACTCACTCCAGTCTACCTTGGACAGTATACCTGAACGTTCCAGACTCTCCAGCTCTGCTTCGACGGCTGGGCGGATCGCATAAGGTACCGGTCTGGCCGTAAAAATTTTGGGCTTGCGTTTTCTTCGATTTTGATCGTCGCTGTCATGCGTTTTAGTGTTCCGAGTCCTTGCTGGAACACTTCTTTCGCGTCAGTTAGGATCTTTGACAGTCACCCAGGTGTGATGTTGTCATCCTTTTTGTCAGCCACAGTCGGTGCCTGTATGGAATGCCAATGCAGTTGTATTTTCCGGATCCATTCACGCCCCAGTAATGGTGGTCTTCCATCTTGCAATACATACAAGTCTAGTTTTGGTGTTTCCTTACCGTTATATATAACGGTCACCCTTATTTTTCCTTTGGGGTAGACTTTTTGCCCCGTGTACGTCTTCAAAATAATTTTTGTGTCTCACAAGGGTATGTGTGAGAATAGCCGCTCGTAGTCCCATTGGTTTATGACTGTTAGGGCTGATCCTGTGTCCATTTCCATCTTTACCTGGACTCCTGCTATCTTGAGAGTGACCCAAATGGTTCGGTGATCCTCCGTTGTGATCACATTATGTTTTTTCAGACAACTCGGTTCTCAGCTTTCAGAGTCGTTATCACTCTTTTGTTCGTCTGAACTATTCTCCATCATCTTATGTACCTTCTTGTACTTTCCTTTGGTAGGTTTCTTATTGCTGGTTTTCTTTCCCGACCTGCAGACTCGTGCTATGTGTCCTACTTTTCCACACTGTCTGTACACTTTGTCTTTGAACCAGCAATCATTCTGGTCGTGTGTTGTTCTGCCGCAGTGATAGCACTTCTCTGTTCCGTATGACATTTCGTTTGTGCCATATTCTTGCGGTCTCTGTTGTATCTCTGCAGCGCCCTGTGCTGCTGCTTCATATGATACCGCAATGCTGAAAGCCTTTTCCAGCGTAAGGTCCTTTTCAGATAAAAGCCATTTCTGGGTTCCTTCACTTTGAAACCCACACACAAACTTGTCCCTTAAGGTATCTGCCAGTCCCGCTCCAAACTGGCAGTGTTTCGATAGTTTGCGCAGTTCTGTTAAATAATCAGCATTGCTTTCATCCTTATGCTGGTTCCGTTTGTGAAACTTGAATCTTTCTGCTATCGGCAGCAGTGTGGGGTTTAAATGCTCCTGTAGTATCGTTACTATGTCTTCAAAATTCTTTTCCATTGGCTTCGTTGGGGTTACTAGATTTTGTAATAAACCATATGTCTTTGCACCCATTAAATTTAACAATACCGATGCTTTCTTGTCATCTGACACCTCATTTGCCTTGCAGTATACCTCTGTTCGTTCGACATATGTAGTCCAATCTTCGACTTCATTGTCAAATGCGGTGATACTGCCACTCTTCGGCATTTTGGGTGTGGTTTAAAATGGCATCTCCCGCGCTTTCCTTCCTCCCCCGCTGCTGCCAACGCCACTCCCGGCGGTTCTCGTGGCAATTGCGGCGCCCTGTAGGTTTCGCGCGCTTCTCCTGCGCTGCTGCCAACGCCGCTCTCGGCGGTCCTCGTGGCAATGGCGGCGCCTCCCGGGTTTCTGCGTGTCTCTCCCTCTCTTCGACGCTGCTCGGCCCCTGAACACCGGCTGTGCCCTGTGCACTCTTTTCTCTCTCTCTCTCTCTCTCTCTCTCTCTCTCTCTCTCTCTCTTCCCCCATCGACCTTTGCTGTGCCGCTCGGTCGGGCTTTAACCCGCCGCTGTCCGGGAAGGGTCTGCGCACTACCTGTTGCCAGCCCGTTTCGCTGGACCACCACGACTGGAAAGCCAAACCTGGCTCTCGACAGCCTCCCCCGCAATTCTCCAGTCTCTGCTGGATGACTGGGCGGTTGCCCGTGGTCGACGCCCGAGTCTCTGGCCTTGACCTCCAATCCACTGATCTCCAGGGACGAATCCCCGGGAGGTGATGCAGAGTTGCAGGTAGGTTCGAACTTGCCTTGTCGCCAATGTTGTGTCTGTCTATAATAAGACACAGACTGCAGGAGAACAGTATAACAGGTGTTTACTCAACGTGGCTCACACAGGAACTGATCTGTACAGATTACTACTCAGTGCTATATACAGGTGTGGTCACTGCCGGTACTGCAGTATACATGAGCTGTAAAAGATATTTCCCCCTTAATAAAGGTATATACATTACAGAACGCATGAGGTTAGGAGATGGCGTTTGCTCCAGCGATGACTACGACAAATGACAGCGCTGGCATCAAATCATGCATGCGCTGCTCAGCACCCGTAACGCCCAAACAACGGGAGCTACGCAGCCGAATTTTTAGCCCCTTGGAGTTTTCGTGTGCTGCTAAGGGGGATTAATGTTGGCCAGGGCCAGAAAAGGGTTTGTATGAGGTGCTTTGATGCGGAGAGCAGACACTGTGACTGGAGTCAGTCTATCAGGCAGGCGCAGACCATGACAAATTACATTGGGGTCTTGATGGTGGAAAATCGATGGTGTAATGACAGCATCAATAAGAGCTATAAAGTTACCATAGGATATTGTCATGCATCCTTTACCTCTAATACAAGTTTGAGGACTAGGAATCACTGAAGCGTCTGGCTAATTTTTTTTTTGTTAAATCAAGTCAATGATATAATAAAACACAGCTCCTTATGTACAGTGCATAATAGATCAGTATTGATTATATCTCATGCAAATCAGGAGGTTGCAAGCGTGTCGTCTTCAGCAAGGCTAGATTAAATTGTATCTTTTATAGGTTTAGTTACATAGGATAAATGTGGTCAACATATGTCATCACGTTCTGTTAATACTATTGACACTCAAGCTAATTTAGTGGTAAGGTTAGCTGCTGCCATTTGTTGTGCAGGCCTTTGGTGTCTTAGGTTATTTATTACACTCCAGACATTCTACACATGTATATCCCAGCACATCCATAATAAAATCCCTATTCATAAGATTATTTCACTATAGTCTCCTTGGTTGATTTATATAGCTACTATATATATTTCTTAACAAAAGCAAAATAATGCCGATGCTAGGAATCTGAAATAAAAGCAGAAAGTGCCGGCAAACACTCAGCAGGTCAGGCAGCATCTGTGGCGAGAGAAACAGATCGATGACATTTCATCAGAACTCCATACTGTATTTCTTATCTCTTCTCATGGATGGTTAATGAGAATAATTCAGGCCTGTCCTTGTATGGCTATTGCAGAATGAGTCTTTAATATGTAGATAGATATTTTAAAAGCTCACTTTGGCTATTCTACCTGGTACACCTATATTTACACTGCAAACTGCAGAGAGACGGGGAATGTAAATAATGTAAAGAACTGGGGAGAGGTTTGAAGGAGGGAGTAACAGTTAGTTGCATTTTAAGCCATGAGAGAAATAGCTGATCAATATGGCCCAACGAGGAAGGGAGGCATTGCTGGATCTAGTTCTAGGGAATGAGGTGGGTCAAGTAGAGCAAGTGTCTGTAGGGAACATTGATCACAGTATCATAAGGTTTAGATTCGCTATGGAAAAGGACAAGCAGCAATCTAGAGTAAAAATACTTAATTGGAGGAGGGACAATTTTCAGTGGGTTGCGAATAGATCTGGCCCCGGTAAATTGGAATCGAAGATTGGCAGGCAAAACTGTAATCGAACAATGGGCTGCCTTTAAAGAGGAGATGGTTCGGGTACAGTCGTGGTACATTCCCACAAGGGGGAAAGGTAGGGCAACCAAAGCCAGAGTTCCCTGGATAACAAGAGATAGAGTAAGATGAAATAGAAAAAGGGGTGTATGACAGATGTCAGGTTGAGCATACAAGTGAGAACCAGGCTGTATATAGAAAGATCAGAGGGGAAGTGAAAAAGGAAATAAGAGGGTCAAAGAGAGAGTATGAGAATAGATTGGCAGCTAACATAAAAGGGAATCCAAAAGTATTCTATAGGCATATAAATAATAAACAGGTAGTAAGAGGAGGGATGGGGCCGATTAGGGATCAAAAAGGAGACTTGTGCATGGAGGCAGAGGGCATGGCTGACGTACTAAATGAGTACTTTGCATCTGTCTTTAACAAGGAAGAAGATGCTGCTTAAGTCATAGTGAAAGAGGAGATAGTTGAGATACTGGATGGGTTAAAAATTGATAGAGGAGGTACTAGAAAGTCTGGCTGTATGTAAAGTAGATAAGTCACCAGAACCAGATGGGATGCTTCCAAGGATGCAGAGGGAAGTAAAGGTGGAAATGGCAGAGGTACTGGCCATAATCTTCTAATCTTCCTTAAATATGGGGGTGGTGCCAGAGGGCTGGAGAATTGTAAATGTTACACCCTTGTTCAAAATAGGGTGTAAGGATAAACCCAACAACTACAGGCCAGTCAGTTTAACCTTGGTGGTAGGGAAGCTTTTAGAAACAATAATCCGGGACAAAATTAAATCACTTGGGCAAGTGTGGCTTAAGGAAAGCCAGCACAGATTTGTTAAAGGCAAATCATGTTTTACTTGATTGAGTTTTTTGATGAGGTAACAGAGAGGGTTAATGAGGGCAATGCAGTTGATGTGGTGTACATTGACTTCCCAAATGCATTATATAAAGTGCCAGCAAAGTTGAAGCCCATGGAATAAAAAGGACAGTGGCAGCATGGATATGAAATTGGCTAAAAGTGACAGGAAACCGAGAGTAGCTGTGAACAGTTGTTTTTCGGACCGGAGGAAGATATACAGTGGTGGTCCCCATGTATATCTAGGACCACAGATTTTCATGATGTATATCGATGACTTTGACGTGGGTGTACAGGGCACAATTTCAAAATTTGCCGATGAAACAAAACTTGGAATTGTAGTGAACAGTGAGGAGGAGGATAGTGATAGACTTCAAGAGGACATAGACAGGCTGGTTGGGCGGACACGTGGCTGATGAAATTTAGGAGAGGCAATAATAAACTAAGGGTACAATTCTAAAGGGGGTGCATGTGCACAAATGGTTGAAGGTGGCAGGACCGGTTGAGAAAGTGGTTAAAAAAGCATACGGGATCCTGGGCTTCATAAATAAAGGCATAGAGTACAAAAGCAAGGAAGTTATGATGAACCTTTAAAACACTGGTTTGGCCTCAATTGGAGTATTGTGGCCAATTCTGGGCACCACACTTTAGGAAGAATGTGAAGGCCTTGGAGAGGGTGCAGAAAAGATTCACAAGGATGGTTCCAGGGATGAGGGACTTCAGTTATGTGGATAGACTGGAGAAGCTGGGATTGTTGTTCTTAGAGCAGTGAAGGTTGAGAGGAGATTTGATAGAGGTGCTCAAAATCATGAGGGGTCTAGACAGAGCGAAACTGTTCCCATTAGCAGAAGGGTCGAGAACCAGGGGACACTGGTTCTTCTGCCAATTACCTTGAATCTAAGGTGAAGTGAGGACAAACTTTTTTGCACAGTGAGTGGTTACGATCTGGAATGCACTGCCTGAAAGAGTGGTGAAGGCAGATTCAATCATGGCTTTCAAAAGAGAATTGGATAAGTACCTGAAGAGAAAAATTTGCAGGGTTCTGGGGAAAGGGTGGGGGAGTGGGACTAGCTGAAGTGTTCTTGCAGAGAGCTGGCAAGGGCTTGATAGGTCAAATAGCCTCCTTCTGTGCTGTCACCATTCTATGATTCTATTCTAGATGGTTTTTTAGGTGTCCGCTGTAGCTCAGTGGGTAGCACTCTTGCCTCAGAGTCAGAAGGTTGTGGGTTCATAGTGCCACTCCAGGGACTTGAGCACAATTATATCTAGGCTGACACTCCAGTGCAGTACTGAGGGACTGCCGCACTATCGGGGGTGCTGTCTTTTGGATGAGATGTTAAACCAAGGCCTTGTCTGCTCTCTCAGGTGGACGTAAAAGATTCTATGGCACTATTTTGAAGAGCAGCAGGGGAGTTATCCCTGATGTCCTATCCAATATTTATCCCTCAATCAGCATCACTAAAAACAGATTTTCTGGTCATTATCACTTAGCTGTTATTGGGAGCTTGCTGTGAGCAAATTGGCTGCCACGTTTCCCACATTACAACAGTGTCTACACTTCAAGAAGTACTTCATTGGCTGTAAACGCTTTGGGACGGCTGGTGGTCGTGAAAGGTGGCCGGAGATGCAATTCTTTCTTTCTATGGTTTTGAGGAACAGAGGAAGGAATGTTGGCCAGAACATTTAAGAATTTTTAATGCCCACCCAAACCATCGGGGAAAAACAGGTGGGACCTCTTTGAGGAAGTGGAAATATCACACAGGTACAATAGGGAGTGCTTGAGGTTTGAATTGAAACAGATTCTTGGGACAGAGTAGAAAGAGCTTTAATCTGCATTTAGCAGTGTGGGGGGAAAAATGGATCAGGGTTTATATTTGCAGCTGTAGCTTTTTATGTGATGGCTAATTTGACGCTGAATCATCCTATAAACACTGACTCGAATGAAAAGATACCAGGACCATTCAACCATCAGTGGCAATGCAGTGCAGTACAGCTCACTTGGCTGACCTCAAAGACCTGAAGGGACACGAGGATGCATTTTTAACCATCTCCGGCCAGCCTTTTTGGACAGAGTGTAAACAGAATGTGCATGAGTTTCATATTTAATTTGTTAATCAGATGGAAAAGGGTTAGGAACAAAATCTTGTTCTTTGCAAAAAGAATCACGCAGTGTGCATAGCCTGTGGCATCAAAGGTTAGTGATGTTCAGAACTGGTCCAAGAAATTACTTCTGAAAGGGAAACTGGGGTATTTTTGGTTGCTACAACAAAAATGGCTAACTTGGACATTGAATAGTGCTTGTCTCTGCTTTTAGGCTTTCTTAGAAGTGAAGGGAGGTCGGTGTGTTTAGAGAGGCAAACTACCAACAACTGTTATTACCCATTGCTGTTACAGTTACAACAACTTGCACTTATATAGTATCTTTAACATAGTAAATCATCCCAAGGTGCTTCACAGGAGTGTTATAAAACAAAATTTGACACTTAGCCACAAGAGAGATTAGGACAAAAACATTTCTCTCTCCACAGGTGCTGCCTGACCACCTGAGTTTTTGTTTCACATTTCCAGTATCCGCAGTATTTTTTGCTTTTGTATTCGATATTAGGACAGTTGGCCAAAAGCTTGGTCAAAGTAAAGTTTTAAGGAGCATCTTAAAGAAAGTGAGGTAGAGAGGCGGAGAAGGTGTAGGGAGGAAATTCCAGAGCTTGGGGCCAAAGGCATGGCAATCAATGGTGGAGCAAAGAAAATCTGCAATTACAGGACAAGGCACACCTATTTGGGGGTGTCTGAAGAGAGCTGTCTGCACCTGCTGAGGTTCACCAGGGAGGCAGTGAGTGAGCTGTCATCTGTTGCAATTTGAACTCTAGTGATTTGTAAATAAGTCAAGATTGTAAAAAACTTAAGAATATGGGGGAGAAATTCTGTATCGCCCATTTTGAGGCGTGAATATCGACAGGGCGCAAAGTTTAGCGCCCGGTGCAAATTATCGCCGCCGACTGCAAAATTCGCTTCTCACCCCTGGAGGTGATTGGAACACTAAATCGGGCGCTACACAACTCTCAAGGCGCTAAGCCCGAGGAGCGAGGCGCTACCTCGGCGGGCGCAGCGCAGGTGCTGTCAGTTAGTGATTGAACACAGACACACTGGCGCCGGTCAGTTCTTAAAGGGGAGGGTCGATCTTGCTCTTCAGCCACTGAGGTCCCATTACGGAGGAGCTGCAGGGTGGGAAGGGGGCAATTTCGCAAGGGAGGCAGTTCACCCTCGAAGGGCAAAAAGTAGGAGGTGTCGCAAAATGTATTTCATTGTTTTATTGAAGGCCGAGGATTGTGGTCAAATTTTTGTTACTGTTTTGGGCATTGTCTCCAGGTTGTGAGAGCCAGTTATGTGAATTACTTTTTTTTGGTGTTTCTTTCTATTACTTTGTCATGTGGAAATGAGACACAGTTTGGGAAATAAAGAAATGTCTGTATTCAAAATGTGCATGTTTGGTCTTTGCACTCATTGTTGCCTTGACCGGCTTAGGGGTTGCGGGATGGTTTCATTCATGTTGTTTGAATGGCAGAAGTCATTCCCTCAGAGGGGGCCTAGAAGTGACTTGCTATGAGCCTTTGATGGATGGCCCTTCCACTTTGTGCCTCCCTCCTGCCTTGGTGCTGCTGATGTTCATCCTCTTCCTGCTGCTGCTCCAATGTCTGGTGGCATTGGCTGGGTCCTGAGGATTGCCAGGTTATGCAGCATGCAGCACACCACAACAAAGTGGGAGACTCACTCAGGTGAGTACTGAAGAGCTCCTCCAGAATGGTCCAGACAGCGGAACCGTTGCTTGAGCACGCCGATTGTGTGCTCAATGATGTTCCTGGTAGCTTGATGGCTCTCATTGTATCGTAGCTCAGCAGGGGTGCTGGTTGAACGGAGCGGGGTCATCAGCCAGGTGCACAGAGGATATCCCTTGTCCCCGAGAAGCCAACCTCCTGGGTGAAGCGGTGCCTGGAAAAGGTCTGGCACAGGATGAAAACACCGTGGCTGCTGCCTGGAAAGTGGGCATTGACAGCGAGTATCAGCTGTCTGTGGTCACAGACCAACTGAACATTTAAGGAATGGAAGCCCTTTCGGTTGCGGAAATCCTCTGCATTCTCTTGCGGCGCCCGCAAAGCCACATGGGTGCAGTCAATGGCGCCCTGCACCATGGGGAAGCCCGCTATCCTAGCAAAGCCCGTTGCTCGTTCTTGCTGCTTGTCTGGGGTCATGGGGAAAGAGATGTACTCTCATCTCCTTTTAAAGAGGGCATTTGTTACCTGACGGATGCAGCAATGCACCGCGAACTGGGAGATATTGGCGATGTCCCCAGTAGCGGATTGAAAGGAGCCGGTGACATAAAAGTTGAGAGCCACTGTGATCTTCACTGCCACCGACAGAGACGTCCTGCTCCTCAGTTGAGGCTGCAGATCTGGCTGAAGCAGGTGGCAGAGCTCAGTGACCACCTCCTTGCTGAATCGCAGCCTTCGCAAACACTGCTCCTCAGACATATTAATGTATGAGAACTGTTGGCGAAAAACCCTGGGAGGGTAAGGTCTCCTGTACTGACGCCTGTTGGCCCTCCTCTGTCTGGCCATGATTGCCACTCTCTCTCTGCGTCTCTGTGCCCTCAATGTGATGGAGAAGGACGACGTTCCCATCCATTGCAGCCCCCATAGTATCTGGGCAATCAAAGTTATGACGGTTAAAAAGCAAAGTACCTGCAAAGTTATGGTCAGAAGCCAAAACTACCTCACAGCGTTGACTCAATGCAGAAGTCTCTCTCTCTCTCTCTCTCTCTCTCTCAACGAGTGGTGCAAAAATGGCTACCACACAAAAAAGCCAGGAAGAGGCCCCCTTTAAATAGCGCCCACAGCGACTGGGAAGCGTTCCTGTCATTGGTCGCGCCAGGCGGAAAGAAGGGGGGCGCCCCAAGGGCGTTGCACTCTCGAATGACGTCAAGATCTGCGTGCGCACGAGATCGGACGGTATTGTTTAGCGCCGCCGCAAAATGTCCGGTCAATTTCGCGAGAGGCGCAGATATCGCCACGCCCGGGCGCTAGTTGGTTTGCGCCCTCTTAAGGCGCTAATGGGTGGTGCTACCAACTGAATTTTTCCCCCTATGTGCTGGAATGGCCTGGAATGATTAATTTACCTCTGGACTGAGTGGCAATTCACTGCATGGGGAAATTGTAATATAAAGCTGCAGGGAAGATGTCTTTACATGCTGTGCTTGGGACAGTTTCATGGGGACTGCAGTGGTGAATTAGGCAGAATGGGCAGATATGCTAACTTCTCCGGCTAATGAAGGCATGGTAGCAAGGCTTTGTGGACAGCGCAGGCCTTCGGTATGGGGGCATCAGATACTGCAGGCCACCCACTGCAGCCCTCCCCATCTCCAGATATCTCAACCTTATCTTGCCACTGGATTCAAATGTGGGGTGGGGAGGGGAGATAGATAGAGAGGCAAACTGTGTTGTTTCCCTCGCTTAATAATAATAATTCAACTTTATTGTCATTGTACAAGTACATGAACAACAAAATGTGATCTTGCAAGCTCCCATGAGTCCAGTACAAATAACATTAACATTAAACGTAAATAGCACTGTCCTGGGAGAAGCAAAGCCGCTGCGTCTGTGCGCGCCGCCATTCCATTTCCACCATTCCTCCTGTCCGACAATCTTCAGCCCAACGCCCGGGCCTGCTCACCAGCCGCCCCTCCCGGGGCTCCTTCCGTGACCTTCTGCACCTGGTCACCAGGTTACCCCTCCAGGTACTAACCAGGCCTGGCTCTGCTTAGCTTCCAAGCCTTGCCAGTGACCCTGTCCCTAGTCCCAGAAACTAACCCCACGCAACTGCCACTGGGACGGTGAATGTTGAGGTAACTTGGGGAAGTGATGTTGAAAGTGAGGTTGGTCTGTTGAAAATCCAAATGTCACCATTTTTTTTTCAAAAAAGATTTTAAATATTAATGGTGAAGTATAAATGTGCTTAGGTTCTGGATCACTATCAATTTGAATGTAAAAATTCAAACCTTTTCACGGAGCATGCTCTCTGGCCTTTAACATTTACAGTTCCCCTTCACGCAGTCACATCCTTATGTTATTTTCCTTGAAGGAATGTTGGATTTTACTTACAGCTTAAGTTATAAAGCCCCTGTAACTATTTGTTTTCACACGTCATAGGCTCATAATCAGTTGTCAGCTTCATTGAAGTGTTTGATCAGCTTTTGCTAGTTTTCTCGGTTGGCACATATTTGACCACTGCTGAAAGCCCTACAGTCTCCTCCCTGAACTCTCTGTTCCTCTGGCCTCTTGTGCATCCCTCCCCACCATTGGTAGTCGTGCCTTCAACCGCCTAGGCCTGTAGGGGGTGGCGTGTGCGCCCAGTCAGCTTCACCTCTGACTGTCCCTTTTGAGCGGTTCGAATTGCTCCCACACCCCTGGGTTCTAGACACTGGACTTGGGTACAGGCGGCGATACAGAAAATCGAGTAGACAAGTGGTTTGGTGTAAGAAAACCAAGATTTTATTAAAAGAATACAACAATCTTATGAAAATTACTGGTATGAATATACAGGCATAAACAATTACACTTCTATGGGAATGGGGAACACAGCACATCGAGGGAAAACAATTACATTAACAATCCCCTTATCCTTAATCCCACCCCCTATACCTAACTAGGTTAAGCTATGAGGGGCCAGGAATTCATGCTCACCAATCCAAAACCTGTTGCTTAAACGGTTGAGAGTTTTGAGGTCCGCTCCCGCTGTCCTTTGGGGTACCCCGTCGCCACGTGGTCTCAGGGCGCGGCGCTGAAGTTGTTGATGCGAAGCACCCTCCTTTTTCCTCCGCTACCGTTGTCGCCTCGTCGCGATGGGTTTTCTTCTCTCGGGTGGTTGTTGGCGGTAATGTTATGGTCGGGGGTCGGTTGGCGTTCTTTATCGCCTAGATTTTCCTACCCATGCTCCGAACGCTATTTTATCTTTGGATGCCAATCTATTCGCAGTGTTCAACAACATGCAAAACGCCAGCTTATAACTAGGCGTTTTTGTTCTCCTAATGCGTCTTTCGCTGCCCTTCTCTGCTTTTACCGGTTTACCACCTTCTTCATCTCGTCTCGTCTGCCCGTGTGTGTCCTGTGTGGTTTTCGAACTCTGGTCTCATTCTCCTCCCGTGCTTGGCCCCGGTGTAATGGGCGTCCTTGGTTGTTGAGCAGTGCGGGGAGCGAGAAGAGAGCCCACCACGAGGCCAGGGCACGAGAACGAGCAGCGGCAGGCCAAAAGCCAAGCGATGAGCGGCCAGAGCAAGAGAGCGCGATTGCTACTGATGGGCCTACAATTATACCCTTTCTTCAACTCCTTATCTGCGCGCCAAATCAGGTCAGTCCATTGTTTAACTTTTGGCGGGCTTGTTTAAATGATTACAACCATCTACTATAACAACCTTTGGAGTGGTTGTCTCTGGGTCTAATGGCCCCGATGTCCTGGTTGTTTGTCATGGATAAGACTTAATTGTCCCCATCCTGACTTGATGGCTACTGTGAGCCGCTACCCATAAAAATATACAGAAACCTGATGGCCTTGATGAGGCCCATTCTAACCTGATCTGTTTCAAGGCGAATGGAATGCATATTCTGTGTTTGCTTTGTCTGGCCTCACAGAGGCCCATACATTTTAAGTTTTGTCTCCGCGCCTGCTTCTCTGCAGAGCCTTGCTTTAAAATACTGTCAGTTTTGGTCACGAGGTTACAGAAGCCATTTTGGGCACCCTGTTTTTAATAATATGTCCAAACAGGGTCCCTTGATCCATAATTTGGGGAGTGTGGGAATTTTGAGAACCCTGGAACTTACAGGCCTCACTCTCTGGAATTCCCTCCCTAAACCCTTCTGCCGCTATCTCCTTTTTAAGGCAATCCTCAAAACTGACCTATTTAACCAAGCATTTGGTCAACCCTCCTAATACCTCCTTCTATGTCTTGGCATCCATTTTTGTCTGATTACGCCTCTGAAGCACCTTGGGATGTTTGTTCTACATTTAAGGCGCTATATAAATGCAAGTTGGTGTCTTTTTTTGTATTTTAATACTCCTGTGAAGTATCTTGGGATGTTTTACTACATTAAAAGGCGTTGTATAAATACTTGTTATAAATGCAAGTTGTTGCTTTCTCTCAAGTGACCATAAGTAATCATTGGTTCTTGCTCCTAACAGGTGGCGAGTTATCCTAAGTTATCTCTGAATATGAACAGCGGGTCCTATTTTCAATGTCTTTACTGTACCATGTTCATTTTAAGAATGACAAGAATATTGTTTTGGGTCAGTGAAGTTTTGCCTTTTTAAAAAAAAAAAATGCATTGGATTTTTTTTTGCGGATTAGGACGAGTAAATGAAAGTAACATTTCATTAAGTGACTAATGTTGGGTCTGACTTGGAGTAAAATGCTCACCTTTTGATTTGACTGCAGCTGCAGAATGCTCCAGAAGTTAATTGTTAATGGTCTTTACAAGGAAACTTTATTGCTAGTGTTCATTAATCCAGTTTTGGAGTGACCGAACTGATGGGAGCAAACAAACAGTCCGTTAGCTCTTTCCACTGCCATCCCTCCACTCTGTTGCTAAAATGAAAGCCAGGAATTTCAGTCCCTTTCTCCTCCAAAGCATGGGCTTCTCAGTTGTCAACCCTTTTGAAACCTGGGGCAGTTTCAGGAACCAATTGAAGCACTTGTTTTCCACCACTGGGTTGCTGGCAATTGGAGACAAGGTTGGCAGTGCAAGTACACGAGCCTGAAGTTAGACAGATGTTGGCGTAGAATTTGCGGTTGGTAGGGGCCATTATACCGCCTCTTGAAATTGACAAGTTCGGGATGCGCATGCGCTAAATCTTGAACCTGCGATCTGTTAGGTTCCGACTTGACAGATCATTAGTACGATAGCAAAATACTGCAGATGTTGGAAATCCGAAATAACAACAGAAAATGCTGGAAAAACTCAGCAAGTCAGGCAACATCCGTGGAGAGAAATTTGAGTTGACGTTTCGGGTTTGACCCTTGAAGAAGGGTCAAACCCGAAACGTCAACTCAAATTTCTCTCCACGGATGTTGCCTGACTTGCTGAGTTTTTCCAGCATTTTCTGTTGTTATTTTTGACAGATCATCTGCTGCGACTGTATTATCCTCCTTGCTGGCGCAGAGTTTGGCTAATTGCCCAGCAATTATGCAGGAAAATTTTACAGCTGATGCAAACAGACACAGAAGCCTGTTTGCACAGCGTAGGGGGAGTGGGTGGGGGGATATGGGTGAAGCATCAAAACAGCAGCTTGAGTGCTCGAAGGGATCTGTGTTTATTTTACCATATACTTTGCTGAAATGGCATGTTTTACAGCACATCAGGGCAGTGAATGGGTTTGACTGCACGTCATGATCAACTTTCTCAGAACTGCAAGTTTTAAGTTGTCGTTTCAGTGCTTTTAATTGAAGATTGGAAAAAAAAACATTGCATTTCCATATTGTGGGTGATGAGGTGCTGAGCTGAACCAGGGATAAGTAGACCATGTTCACTTGATTATTATGGACTACCACTGTTATCCCATGAGTTAGATAAATGGTGTAATCTGTGAATTTAAAATTTGATTGATATCGGGCATCAGAGATTTCTGTTTCCTGCACACCACCCCACGTGATCGCAGGTACGCTTATGCACACGATGCGCCCCTGGAATCCGTGATGCACTATGCCGTGCACAACTCTGCAGTGTCTGACAGCAACTTTTCGTTCGGGGCCTCGCACGAGGGAAGTGCAGATTCCGTTCGGAGGTCAGTGGCGTACTCCATAGCTACGCCACCGACCGCAATTTATTTTTAACAGGTAAGCCTCCTCAGTTCCCAGCTAAGTGTGTGGAAAAATGAATTTTGGAACAAATACGAGGCACTGCAGCTTCAATGTACAACTGACAAGTCCAACATAATTTACGCTTTATTTATGTAATGAATTCCATACCCCTTCTGCATTCAACCTTCGTTGCAAATGTATTCTTTTACTTATTGTAAGCTGTGGCTCAGTTTGTAGCACACGAGTCAGAAGGTCGTGGGTTCAAGTTCCACTCCAGCAACTTGAACGCATAATCCAGGCTAACACTTCAGTGCAGTACTGAGAATGCCGTCTTTCAGTTGAGACGTTAAACTAAAGCCCTGTCTGCCCCCTCGGGTGGACGTAAAAGATCCCATGGCTCTATTTTGAAGAGGAGCAGGGGAGTTCTCCCTGGTGTCCTGGCTGATATTTATCCCTCAACCAACATCACTAAAAAAAAAAAATAGAGATTATCTGTTCATTTATCTCCGTGATGTTTGTGAGACCTTGTGTGCAAATTAGCTGCCGTGTGTCCTACATTGCAACAGTGACTACACTTCAAAAGTATTTCAGTAAAGCACTTTGGGACGTCCTGCAGCTGTGAAAGGTGCTATATAAATGCAAGTTCTTTCTTTCTGCTTTATTGGTTCCTCAGGCTTGGTAGCACAGATTGAAAAACAGTATCTTGTTAATGAAATAAAAACAGAACATGCTGGAAATACTCAGGTCAGGCAGCATCTGTGGAGAGAGAGAAACAGTCAACGTTTCGGGTCGATGACCTTCTGTCAGAACTGGAAAACGTTAGAGATGAACAGGTATAGAGGCAGGGAAAGGGCGGAGGGGAGGAAAGAACAAAAGTGAAGGTCTACCTCTGTAGTTAAAACCTGTTACATATCTAACTTTTTCCAGTTCTGACAAAAGGTCATCGACCTGAAATGTTAACTTTGGGGTCGATTTTCCTGAAGCTGTCGGGAAGGAGGTGGGACTACAACTTTCGGGTTTTAGTCCCGCCTACATCGACGTCCGGCCAATCCGCGCAATTTCCCCTTGATTGACCTTGTTGAGCCCGCCCAGCGGGCTCAGCAGGCCAATTAAGGGCCACCCGGCAACAGGTGATGTCACAGACTGCAATTTCATCTGTCGAGTTCTTGACAGATGAAATATCAGTGTTTCACAGCTGTTTGAAGCTGTGAAACACTGACAGTCTGAGTTCTAACCTGAGTCCTTCTGCACAGACTCAGTTAGAACTCTCAGCAGCACTCAAAGCTGAAGGCTGTCACTTTTCACAGATTGCAGCCATGCAGCCATTCAGCTTTAAGTGCCGGCTGAGTGATGGGCTCCCAACGCCTACAGGAAGAAAGGCCGTTAAGGTAAGTAAAAGTTCTTTACACACTTTAGACACACCAAACACACTTACCTTTGCATTCATGCACCCATCACTCACCTGAGCACCGACATCGCAACTCCTTCAACCCGACGGCCCGCCTGCTGTAACCTGGCGTGGTTTGGAGCCGTCGGGAATCCCACACAACCCCTCAAAATAGGGATTAGGCTAAAAACTGCCTGTTAGCTACCTGTTAACAGGCCGTTAATTGGCACTAATCGCTTCCCGCCTGGTTTCGGTGGCTCCCAGTGCGGGGCGGGTACCCGCCGCCCCTGAAACTTGCGTGGGGCGGGGTTTTGGGCGGGATTGTGTCGGGACCCCCAAATTTGGGATTCCCCCCCCCCCCCCCCCCCCCCCCCCCCACATGCCTGAAACCCAACCTGACTGCTCCAGGAAAATCGACCCCTTTGTTTCTCTCTCCATAGATGCTGCCTTACCTGCTGAATATTTCTAGTATTTTCTGTTTCTATATCAGATTTCCAGTATTTTGCTTTTGTATCTTGTTAGTGAGCTGGACTATAGCCAATTCATAGAGTCTCCCTAGAACCCATTTACTCGGTCTGAATGCCTTCCCGTTTTTCTGTAATTCAATACTACTGCAGTTTGCTCCTTATCGAGCTGAGCTTCATTCAAGGCAATAGTAAAAAAGAATGTATTGTTCACCTAGCTTTGGAATTGCCCTGGTCAAGAATCTGACCATGGCCTTAACCTGCTGTGCTAATGAGACGTTGACTAGACAGTCTGCAGTAGCTTGAGAAATAGTTTGCTCCATTACAAACTGACTGAAGTAGGACAAGTCACACTTTGAATTGGATGAATCTCCATTGTAAATTCTGTGAACAAAGGTTAACGAGCAGGACACGCGCCAGCTCCATAGTGAGAGCGGCCTGGGTGTTTCCTATCTCCAATTTCATTTCATCTTGTTAAAAGTCAAAAATAATAATCCATTTACCAGAGCAACCCTCAATTCACCAACGCAGAAGGATGTGCTTCAGTTCAACCATTGCCAATACTGTGATGTCACATCAACAGCTGCCACTGCCCCTACAAGGATTTTAAAAAGAAAGTTAGAATTAGATAGAAACATAGAAAAATAGGAGCAGGAGTAGGCCATTCGGCCCTTCGAGCCTGCTCCGCCATTCAATATGATCATGGCTGATCCTCTAGCTCAGTACCATATTCCCGCTCTCTCCCCATAACCCTTGACGCCTTTTGTGTCTAGAAATCTATCTCCTTAAATATATTCAGTGACTTGGCCTCCACAGCTTTCTGTGGTAGAGAATTCCACAGGTTCACCACCCTTTGGGTGAAGAAATTTCTCCTCATCTCGGTCCTAAATGTCCTACCCCGTATCCTGAGACTGTGACCCCTCGTTCTAGACACCCCCCCCCCCCCCCCCAGCCAGAGGAAACATCCTCCCTGCATCCAGTCTGTCTAGCCCTGTCAATTTTATATGTTTGAATGAGATCCCCTCTCATTCTTCTAAACTCGTGAATACAGGCCTAGTCGACCCGATCTCTCCTCATACGAAAGTCCTGCCATCCCAGGAATCAGTCTGGTGAACCTTTGCTGCACTCCCTCTATGGCAAGTATATCCTTCCTTAGGTAAGGAGACCAGAACTGCACACAGTACTCCAGGTGTGGTCTCATCAAGGCCCTGTACAACTGTAGTAAGACATTCCTGCTCCTGTACTCAAATCCTCTTGCAATGAAGGCCAACATACCATTTGCCTTCCTAACTGCTTGCTAACTAATTAGACTTACAAATGTTTACAACTCTTAATGGGAAGTTTTGCCTTCGTAAAATGCATTGTGAAAAGTTCAGCCGTGTACTGTGCAGGGTTGCCAACTTTGGTTGGATGTACTTTGGTTTCATCGCCTGCCCTCTCACCTCCAACCACCCCACCCAATCAAGCAGCCTTTTGTCCCCATCTGCGATATTTTTAAAACTAATAAAAGAAAAGTGTTCAAAGAAAATGAAAAGAACACACAATTTCTTTTAACACTCCTATGATTTTTCTCTCAGGTTTTGCATTCTATTTTAACATCTATTTTAAAACTTGAGCCATGGCTCAGTGGATAGCACTCTCGCCTCTGAGTCAGAAGGTCGTGGGTTCAAGTCCCACTCCAGAGACAAGCCCATAATCCAGGCTGACACTCCAGTGCAGTGCTGAGGGAGTGCCGCACTGAGGGAGTGCCGCACTGAGGGAGTGCCGCACTGTCGGAGGTGCCGCATTATGGATGCAACATTAAACTGAGGCCTGTCTTCCCTCTCTGGTGGACTTAAAAGATCGCATGGCCCTATTTGAAGAAGAGTAGGGAAGTTCTCCCCAGTGTCCTGGCAAATATTTATCCCTCAACCAACATCACTAAAAACAGATTATCTGGTCATTATCTCATTGTTTTGATGGGATCTTGCTGTGCGCAAATTGGCTGCTGCATTTCCTACATTACAACAGTGACTACACTTAAAGTACTTCAGGACATTCTAAAGCGCTTTACAGCCAATGAAGTTGTGAAAAGTGCCATATAAATGCAAGTTCTTTCTTTAAAATGCAAGCTCCCTCGAACAATTACAGACTCCGTGATTTATATACAAATAGGCAAAATTCACTTAGCAGCGAGTCCTCTTCAATCCTCATTAAGTTAAATGTAACAATGCTTTCAGGGATTAAGATAAAATCAATACCAGAGCTGAAACTAGCTTACAAGAAACACTGTTAAGCTAAACTCTTTCCTTAGATTTATAGTTTAAAAAAAAGTATAGACAAGTTATTCCATGGCAGTATATTGTTGATCCCATCATAGACAAACATAGAAACATAGAAGATAGGAGCAGGAGTAGGCCATTCGGCCCTTCGAGCCTGCTCCGCCATTCAATGAGATCATGGCTGATCATCCAAATTCAGTACCCTATCCCTGCCTTCTCCCCATATCCCTTGATCCCTTTAGCCTTAAGAAATATATCCAACTCTTTCTTGAATATATTTAATGAACTGGCCTCCACCGCCCTCTGTGGCAGAGAATTCCACAGGTTCACCACTCTCTGGGTGAAGAAATTCCTCCTCATTTCAGTCCTAAATGGCTTACCCCTTATCCTTAGACTATGGCCCCTGGTTCTGGACTCCCCGGCCATCATAAACATCCTTCCTGCATCTAGTCTGTCCAGACCTGACAATTTTATAGCTTTCGATGAGATCCCCTCTCAATCTTCTAAACTCCAGTGAGTATAAGCCCAATCGACACAATCTCTCCTCGTACGTCATTCCTGCCATCCCAGGTATCAGCCTGGTGAATCTTCGCTGCACTCCCTCCATGGCAAGAACGTCCTTCCTCAGGTAAGGTGACCAAAACTGCACACAATTATTACGTCCGTGAATGATTGAGACACGGACAGCAGGAGTGGAACAAAATAAGTCCTTGCTGGTGGAAGTCAATAGTGAAACTGAAACAACAGAGGCTCACTAGCGCCTTTTATACAGGGGTGGTCACTGCCGGTACTGCAGTCTGAGACCAGTTATTCTCTTAAAGGTACATACACAACAATTCCTCCCCTTTTAGATAAACAGTACATAACATTCATTTAACAACTAAATGATAACTAATTACAATCACAATTACTGTTGCTAGATACATTGGTTAAGTTTAAGCAATTATAAGTTCAGTCTTTGAGGAGGCTTCCTGATTCTGTCTGGATAACGCCTCTTTGGGGTATCCGGTTCTTCTGGCAATGATGAGTCGGGATCAATGTCGTTGTTTGGTTCATCTGCTTCCAATATTACCGGTTCTGCGGTAGCTGCAATTGGAACGTCGATTTCATTACCAGGTGTATCAGATCGTGGTGTGGAGTTGACGTTTTCCAGTGACTCTAGAATCTGGTCAGCATGGCGTCTTACAATGCTCTCCCCAACGTCCAAGGTATACATGAGAGGTCCTTGTCGTGTACAAATCGTTCCTGGCTAAGCTCTTCATTTTTACCCCACCCAGATGACCCTCATGAAGCTCATTGAGCACGCTATCCATCAACTTAGGTGGAATTACTACTCTGGATCCACACATCAAGGTTCCTCTGCACACTGACAGCTGTTCTCTTCTCGGCGAGAATGCTGGCAGCAGTGGTTCGCCATGTGCTGGCCATCCCTTCACCGTTAAATCATAGACCCGTGATAGTGTCGGGTCATTCCGTGTTTCCTTTTCTATATTTCCATTCGTCACAGAGAGACATTCGACTATGGTCGAGTGGAATAACTCCATTGGATCCACTGCAAGGTCGTCGTCTTCCACCGTCGGCAACGGTAGACGTGACAATCCATCAGCATTTCCATGCTGTTTAGTTCCTTTGTACTCGATGTCATATTGGTGTGCCCCTAGGAAAAGGGACCATCTCTGCAGCCGTTGTGCTGTCATTATCGGTACGCCCTTCTGAGCGTTGAAAATGGAGACAAGAGGTTGATGATCGGTTAGTAGAGTAAATTTTTGACCGCGCAGGTAGTGATTGAACTTCTTCACCCCCCACACTAGGCTGAGGGCCTCTGTCAATCTGGGCGTAGTTACGCTCGGCAGAAGTTAATGAGCGTGACGCAAAAGCTATCGGCCTCTCTGAACCATCAAGGAATTTATGTGACAGTACCGCCCCAATGCCGTAGGGAGACGCATCACACGCCAGTCTGATCGGCAGTGCTGGGTTGTAATGAGCCAATACTTCCCTTGAAGTGATTAAGTCCTTACTCTTCTGAAAAGCACGCTTACAATCATCGCTCCATTTCCATGCTACCCCCATTCGTAGCAGGGCATTCAGTGGGTGCAGAATTGTCGACAAATTCGGCAAAAACTTATGATAGTAATTCACCAATCCGAGGAATGACCTCAGTTGCGACACATTTTCAGGCGCTGGGGCCTTAACAACCGCTTCAATTTTGTCAGGGGACTTATGTAACCCCTCTTCATCAATCACGTGGCCACAATACGATATCTGTTTCTTAAAAAATTCGCACTTGGGGCGGTTGGCTCGCAGCCCATGTTCCCGTAGTCTAGTGAGCACCTGTTCTAGGTTGTTAAGGTGTTCACTGTCATCTTCACCTGTTACAAGGATGTCATCCAAGTAACACTGAGTCCCCGGAATCCCTTGCAGGACTTGTTCCATCGCTCTTTGCCATATCGCCGGAGCCGATGCTACTCCGAATACCAATCGATCATACTGGTAAAGACCTTTGTGAGTGTTTATCGTGAGATACTTCCTAGCGGACTCCTCAACCTCCATCTGCAAATATGCTTGTGCTAGGTCAATTTTTGTAAAACGCTTCCCTCCAGACAGTGAGGCGAAGATGTCTTCTATCCTTGGAAGAGGATATTGTACTGTGTGAAGGACCGGGTTCACCGTCACCTTGAAATCCCCACAGATGCGAATCTTCCTTGGCTCCCCGGACTTATTGCTTTACGTTTTCTTCATGACAGGAACGATGGGTGTCGCCCACTCGCTCCAGTCGACCTTAGACAACACGCCCGTCTTCTCCAGATTCTCCAGCTCTGCCTCGACGGCTGGGCGAATTGCATATGGTACCGGTCTTGCTTTGAAAAACTTGGGAACTGCATTCTCTTCTATTTTTATCGAGGCGGTTACGCCTTTAAGCGTGCCCAGTTCTTGTTGAAATACCTCTTTGGCGTTAGCTAAGATTGTTGACAATCGTCCAGGAGTGATGTCTTCATCTTTTTTACCGTCCACCGTCATTGCATGAATGGAGTGCCAATCTAAGTTTATCTTCCTGATCCATTCCCGTCCCAATAACGGTGGTCCACCATTTGGCAGTATGTAGAGATACAATTTCCGTATTTTCTTGCCGTTGTATTCGACAGGCACCCTTTATTTTTCCTCTGGGGTATACTTTTTGCCCCGTATATGTCGTCAAGACGATGGATGTCTCTCTCAAGGGTATGTGTGAAAATAGCCGCTCGTAGTCTCGTCGATTCATGACGGTTAGCGCTGATCCTGTATCCAATTCCATTTTAACTTGGGACCCTGCTATCGTGAGGGTGACCCAAATGGTTCGGTGATCCTCTTTTGCGATTACATTGTGAAGTTTGAGACAGCTTAGTCTCCTGTTCCCGGATTCACTATTGCTCATCTGGTCTTCGGAACTACTGTCCGTCATCTTTTGTACTTTCTTGTACGGTTCCTTAGTAGCCTTTTTGTTGTCGCTGGTCTTCTTCCCAGACCTGCAAACTCGTGCAATATGTCCCATCTTCCCGCATTGCCTGCATATTTTGTCTTTGGACCAGCAGTCCTTCTGGTCATGGTTAGTTCTGCCGCAGCGATAACATTTTGCAAATCCCTGTGTCATTTCGTGGGTGCCGTATTCCTGTGGTTTTTGTTGAATTTCTGCAGCTCCCCTGGCTGCTGCTTCATACGATACTGCCGCGCTGAAAGCCTTATCTAGCGTCCGCTCTTTTTCTGAGAGTAACTTCTTTTGTGTTCCTTCACTCAGGAGTCCACAGACAAATTTGTCCCGTAGGGTATCTGCCAGTCCTGCTCCGAACTGGCAGTGCTTTGATAGCTTGCGTAGTTCCGTAAGATACTCAGCATTGCTCTCATCTTTGTGCTGAGTTCTCCTGTGAAATTTAAATCTTTCTGCTATCAACAGCGGTGCTGGGTTTAGGTGTTCCTGTAGGACAGCAACAATTTCGTTAAAACTCTTCGCCTTCGGTTTGGCTGGAGTAATCAGGTCCCGCAATAGGCCGTACGTTCTAGCGCCCATTAAGTTTAGCAATATCGATGCCTTTTTCTCCTCCGCTATTTCGTTTGCCTCGAAATATACCTCCACTCTTTCCACATACGTGGTCTAGTCCTCTATATTGTATTATCAAAAGCAGTGATACAGCCAGTCTTCGGCATCTTGCAAATCTAAAATGGCGCCTCCTGCGCTTTGCCTTCCCCGCTGTTGTTAGCGCTGCTTTCCATGGTTGCTTGCGCGTTTAATTTAAAAAAAAAAAAAAAAAAAAAAAAAAAAAAATATTTTCCTGTCGCGGAACAACCCTGTGGGACTCTTGCCTCCCTCTTCGCGGGTCTATACGCAGCCCGGCTTCGTAGCACCGGCCGCGCCCTGTGTGCGCCACCCTCTTCTTCCCGACAACGCTGCTCGGCCCCGTTGCAAACCACCCGCTCGAGTTCGTGACTGCCGCAGCCCAGGAAGGATCAGTGCACTACCTGCCACCAGCCCGATTAGCTGAAGCACCGTCGACAGGAACCAGGCCCCGCATCCGACAGCTTCTCCAGCAATCTTCAACTCTGCAACACAGGGCGGATGCCCACGGTCGACGCCCGTTTCTACTGCCTCTTACTTTCTTTTCTTTCTGGCCTCGACCTCTGCTCACTTCGCTGTAGGAATGGATCCCAGGAGGTGGTGTAGACTGTAGGTAGGTTCGTATCTGCTCGTCGCCAGTATTACGTCTGTGAATGATTGAGACACGGACAGCAGGAGTGGAACAAAATAAGTCTTTACTGGTGGAAGTCAATAGTGAAACTGAAACAACAGAGGCTCACTAGCGCCTTTTATACAGGGGTGGTCACTGCCGGTACTGCAGTCTGAGACCAGTTATTCTCTTAAAGGTACATACACAACAACAATACTCAAGGTGCGGTCTGTACAACTGTAGCAAGACATCCTTGTTCCTGTACTCGAACCCTCTTGCTACGAAGGCCAACATACCATTTGCCGCCTTAACCGCCTGCTGCACCTGCATGCTTACCTTCAGCGACTGGTGCACAATAACACCCAGGTTTCTTTGCACTTCCCCTTCTCCCAATCTATTGCCATTCAAATAATAATCTGCCCTCCTGTTTTTGCCACCAAAGTGGATAACCTCCCATTTATCCACATTATAGTGCATCTGCCATGTTTCTGCCCAATCACCCAACCTGTCCAAATCGTACTGGAGTTTCACGACATCCTCCTCACAGCTTACCCTCCCACCCAGCTTTGTGTCGTCTGCAAATTTGGAGATATTACATCCAGTTCCCTCGTCCAGATCATTAATATATATTGTGAACAGCTGGGGTCTTAGGACCGATCCTTGCGGTACCCCACTAGTCACTGCCTGCCACTCGGGGAAAACAACCGTTTATTCCAACTCTTTGCTTTCTGTCCGCCAACCAGTTCTCTATCCAAGTCAATACCTTGCCCTCAATCCCATGTGCCTTAATTTTGCACGCTAATCTCTTATGCGGGACCTTATCGAAAGCCTTCTGAAAGTCCAAATACACCACATCCACTGGTTCTCCCTTAGCTATTTTACCAGTTACATCCTCAAAAAATTCCAGTAGATTAGTCAAGCATGATTTACCTTTTGTAAATCCATGTTGACTTTGTCCGATCCTGTCACTGCTTTCCAAGTGCTCTGCTATTACATCTTTTCTAATAGACTCCAGCATTTTCCCCACTACCGATGTCAGGCTTACTGGTCTATAATTCCCCATTTTTTTCTCTACCACCTTTTTTGAATAGTGGGGTAACATTAGCTACCCTCCAATCCATGGGTACTGTTCCAGAGTCTATCGAGTTCTGGAAGATGACCAGCAATGCTGTATATTAAATAGAATTAAGTATTTTATGTTTGCTTTCTTCAGCCTATATATGTCAATGTGTTTGTGTCCATATGGCGGGTGCAAAGCATAGCTGTTGTAGTGAGTGTGAATGAGGCATACAGAAAGTAGGGTTACCAACCCTCCTGGATTGTTCTGGAGTCTCCAGCAATGAAAGATTAATCTCGAAGACACTGCTGCAAGGCAGCCCAGAAGATAAATTACAGAGACATTAAAAAAAAAGTATTGGAGATGGGAGGGGGCGGGGGGTGACGTTGGGCGGGGGGGAGACGGGCGGGGGGTGACGTTGGGGGGGGGGGGGACGGGCGGGGGGTGACGTTGGGGGGGGGGAACGGGCGGGGGGGGCGCGGGGTGGGGGGGACGGGGGGGGCGCGCGGGGGTGGGGGGGGGACCGGGGGGGCGGGGAGCGGGCGGGGAGGGGGGTGTGTGGAGAAAGTCTCTTTAACTGACGGGAAAGAATCATCTGATTAAAGATTTGAACAAAAGAATGAGAATTTTAAATTTGAGGTGTGGCTGGACCGGGAGACCAGAGAGCACAGGGATGAGGGTGAATGGGACTTGGTGTGAGTCAGGATACGGGCAGCAGAGTTTTGAACGAGCTGAAGTTTAGAGAGTGGAAGGAAACCGAATCTGAAAATTAGAGCTTGGCCATTCCGGAGTGAAATCAGGAAGCATCTTTTCACACAAAGGGTAGTGGAACTATGGAACTCTTTTCCCCTAAAGGCTGTGGATGCTGGGTCAATTGAAAACTGAGATCAGTGGCACTTTGTTAGGTAAAGATATCCAGGAAGCAAAGGCAGGTACATTGAGTTGAGGTACAGATCAGACATGATGTAATTGAATGGTGGAACAGGCTCAAGGGCTGAATGGCCTACTCCTGTTTCTATGTTCCTGTGTTCCAAACTCATCAATGCAGTGTCTTTAAAAAAAAAGTAAGTGTAGTTTGACTGCCGAAAGCAAGGATGTGGTGACAAAGATTTCTGGGGAGATTTCCCATGATGATCAAGGGAGAGGGTGAGGGGAGAATATTGCAGTGCCCAAGTAGGACACCTGGTACAGACGAATCTGCTAGAGTTGGGCTTCCTCTCCACCACCCCCACTTTCCTCCCTACCTATTCACTCCTGGTGTGTTAGGTTTGCAGTGATGGAGAACTTGCAGATTGGCTGGGTAGTCTTCCAGCCAAGTGCTGGTACTGCAAGTACAAGTATTTTCAGGCAAGCATTGGAAAGAAGATTCAGTTACTTGGTTGAGTTCTGCGGACGTCTAACGGTGCACTGGTGAGGCAGAGCCTCCAGATGAAGCTGCTACTGCAAGAAGTGTGATGAAAAGAGGGTTGCAGTTTTTTTTGGCACTCCAGAGCACCGGGCATGAATAGTCAATGCCACCTGCACCACCCAGAATGTAGTCGAGCTACACTGATAGGAAAATCGTAGGCAACTGGATTCCAATGGGGGAAAGGGTGCAATCATGTAACAACCAACTGATGCTGGCACTCCCCAATTTCCTGCTCCCTCCACACCCAACAACTCCTGACAGGATTGATTTTAGCAGCTGGCAACCCCTTCCCACCACTGTAACCCCGCCGTCTTGAGCCAAAACAATTGACTTAAATTACCAAACTGTCAAGCAACGTTAAGGAGATGCCACATCCATGTTTTACTTAGACCACAGGGCAGTGTCTGCCACTAATTTTTTGTTGAGTCACCGGGCTTGATTTTAACCTCCATCACCCAGGGAGAATGATGCATGGGAGTAGTTAAAATTAAGCCGAGTAAACAGACGGTCCTGAGGTCGCTCCATTTGCTGCCCAGTTATTTTCACTGACTCTCAAGTTGGCTGAGGCTCCTGCTACAGTGGTGGGGGGATACTTTATAATCAAAAGTTGTTGCCTGTTGGCATCAACGGCTCCACGACATAATCTTAAACCTGAAGGAGAGCCACGTACTGTCTGCAGCCTGACAGCAGAACCGTGGCCGGAGGAGCTGACTGGGCAGAAGAGGCCAAGTTGTAAGCAATGACTTCTGTCAGATTTCCTTCTGGGCCAGGACGAGCAGGTATGCTCCCTCCAGGCCCCGCAAAGAATCCTGGGCCTTCCCAGCTCTGGCCTCCACCATCGGATCGCTTCCAGCCTTTGCTCCCACTGACTGCCAGGGACTGTGTTCACGGGTTCCTGGCAGCGTCCCCATGACGATTAAATTCTGGGAATTTTTATGTTAATGAGGTCCTACAGTTAACGATCGGACTCTCCAGGTTCATTTCCCGCATTGGGGCTCGCGTGCACCCTTTTAGCCACCCACACCCCCCCCCCCCCCCCCTTTGGTTGAGGGTTACTTCAGGACTGTTAAATCTTGTGTTTCACAGAATTTCAGTGCATTGAGGTGCAAGGAGAAGTCGGGACATGATGTTTGCATTGAGAGGAACATTTAACATGATTACAGTATGTAGTGAAGGAGAAAGGTTGTGATGGAGAGTGAGAGGTTTTATGATCTGTCCCCACCAGGATCAGCTGCTCTTTTGTTCATCTAATAACATTCTTTACTAAGAAAATGGGGGAGAAATTCATCTCTTGGCCATCCATTTTACTGCCATAGGATCAGTGATAGACCTCCCAATTTCACGTAGTGATTTGCCGCAACCAAACTGCGCCAGAAGTTTTTCCAAACACCACATTGAGTCGAGTGACTTTCCATCATCCAGGAGAAATTCGGGTACAAACGGGTGGAGCTTTGCGCCGTGCAGTCTCGACCGAGTTGTAGCAGGCGTTGAGTGGCCTAACCGGCAATCCTTAAAGGCCCAGGAAATTTGCAGTTTTTATTCTTGTGGGCCCACTGCTCCTTCTGGGCCCACAAAAAACTGTCGCACTGCTGGCCACTGGATGGCCTCTGCCCCTCTTTTCTTCACCCTCCCCCCGCCCCAACCCCCCAAGACATGACCTGCCGGCTGACTCCGCATAGAATCTGGCCGATTCCCCGCCCTCACCATTTGGTGCCAACAGCTGGCCAGTGACATTTAAATGCGGCCCGAAGCCGAATTTGGCCCTCGGCCTCAGATCAGCACATGGAGCTGTTGCCCTGCTGACTTTGTTCCCGTTTTGAGCATAAGTCAAACTTCTCAGCAAATATCAATAATGAAAAATGTAGCAGAGTGAGAGAGGGATGATATGTGAGCCATAAGCTTTTGAGAGCTCTCCTATCCACCATAGGGACACATCTTTATATAAAATGTTAGAATGACCAAGGCAAGGCAGTATAGCTTTAAGAAATTGTTGACCTTAATTGCCTTTAATCAAGAATGACTCCCAGCCTGTATGGATCAAACACAGGGAAATAGTTCAGTTGGGAAGAGGAAGATATTGTGAGAAGGAGTTGGCTGCAAAGTAATCCCTAGTACTGTCTTGTTCATTGCTGCTCTTAAAGATGCAACTGCTGTGGGTGAATAAATCTCATTTGTTTTAAGCTCTCCTGTGTCTAATTAACCACTGGGTCCTGGGCCTGCTTCAGCTTGTTGCAATGTTTTGTCAGGTATTGAGAAAATACATTTTATTTGAATCTAATAGTAGCTTGGGGTCATTTGCAAATTTGAAATCTTGCTTGTGTTGGATTTGTATAAAAACTTAAAGAAAATATGGAGATTAAGCAGTCTATTTTTAAATTCCTACTTTATTACTGTTCTTATAGGCCTTTTGATCTGGTCTTTTGTAAAGTTACATTTTTTAATCTTCTGCAATCAATTTGCCTCATTTTAATCTTGTGGATATGACTTTTGACCGAACCCATCCTGTGTGTTTTATGTTTTTTCAGATGGTTAATGAAAATCATTTGCAAGAGCACATTCCAGGCGTTCATGTGCAGTAGTTCTGAACTGACCACCGCAGTACTGAACAAACCAGACATTCTGTTTGAATCAGGGAGCTGTGCAAATCTCAATAGGCAGTGGAGCTACTGCAATGGCTCGCCACTCAAAAGCTCCATTAGTGGAAGCCCCAGATGGAGGATGGGGCTGGATGATTGTCATCAGCTGCTTCTTAGTGACCATCTGCACGAGGGCAGTGTCCAGGTTTGTCAGTAAAACTTCTTGTGCTCATTATACGCTGCTCAGTGCAGGCTTTATATTGAATTTAGAACGTTCTGTTTAGAGTGATGTCTGACCTACATTTCTGTTCACTATTGGATGTGCAACTTTTGTTTGAACCTTGGGTGTGTCTTTTACATTCTTTTCTTGTGTGCATTCTGTTCCCTGACTAGACTGGTACAGCAGGTGCTGTACAAGAGCACGTTCCAGTGCTCTGAGGCATTGGTCACTGATGCTCCTGAATGACCAGCTTGAATTGACTTAGCATCTGCTTGTCTCTCCCTCTCACTGAAGCAGACAGGCCCTTGCAGTCTGGTTCATTGCGAGTTCATGGTGCTGGGGACTTTTATCCTACCGTTCCATGGAATAGTGTGGCAACAGACTGCCCCACAGAGACATCTTAAGTGTTCTGGATCACTACAGCTCTGACTTTAACTTGGAGCAGGGCTTCAGAACACTAAAAACTATTGGTTACCCGTTTCATTGTATTGTTGATGTCTAACCCGTATAACTCTAGGGTTACTCATTTACATTGTGATATTTTGAAACTGCAATATGATATTACATCATTTTAATTGTAATTCTGTAATTTATCGAAGTGTTACAATTTAATTAAAAGTCCCATTTTAGCTGATCCAAGAATCACAAGACATCATTGGATTGAAATTATAATGTTACTAGGAGATTTGTTTTTTCTTTGCTCTTCAATTTTTTCCTCCCCTACTCATCTGAAGCTGTTGCCTGCTTGCTGGAGATGGCTCCATGATCACTGGCTGCTCTCTGGTACCTCAACCAAGTGGCCATTATGTTGGAGCCTTGAAGGTGGTTATTGGGAGGATATTTGACCAGAGGGCATCACAGCCAAGGTGGATCTTGTCAAAAAGACCCATTAACAAATATACCGGGTATGTTTTCAAATTGGGAATGAGTAGCTGAGCCTATGTTTGGGGAAGGGGATACAGCTATTGTAATTGTAATACATTATTTCCTGATCTTCTAAGGGCATTTTGAATTTGTAGGACATTGAGTCCTTAATGGGTTGAGAGTTTAATCCATAAATGTAGGGTCTTCCCACAAATGTTTGACTTAATTAACAATTTTGTTTAATCTATCTACTAATCTAAAACCACTTAGTTACTTTAAAATAAATTTAAAAAAAAAAAAAATATATATATATTTAGTTTGTAGATCATGTATATTTAAGATTTTAATTGGTAATTGCATCAAATCTATCTGGAGAAATATGGAATTGGCTAAGGATTGGAACAAAATACAATTTGTAATAATTCTTAATCCAGTGTCTCACTTTGCTATTCATAAGAACATCACATTTGTTATGTTAAGTTATCCACTTTGGTAGGAAAAATAGAAAAGCAGACTTTTTTAAATGGTGAGAGATTGGGAAATGTTGGTGTTCAGAGGGACCTAGGTGTCCTTCTACACGAATCACTGAAAGTTAACGTGCAGCTACAGCAAGCAATTAGCAAAGCAAATGGTATGTTGGCCTTTATTACAAGAGGATTTGAGTAAAGAAGTCTTACTGCAAATATATAGGGCCCTGGTGAGACCACACCTGGAGTATTGTGTACAGTTTTGGTCTCCTTACCTAAGGAAGGATATGCTTGCCATAGAGGGAGTGCAATGAAGGTTCCTGGGATGGGGAGATTGTCCTAGGAGGAGAGATTGAGTAGACTAGGCCTATATTCTCTAGAGTTTAGAAGAATGAGAGGCGATCTCATTGAAACATACAAAATTCTTACAGGGCTTGACCGGGTAGATGCAGGGAGGATGTTTCCCCTGGCTGGGGAGTCTAGAACCAGGGGTCACAGTCTCAGAATAAGGGGTCGGCCATTTAGGACTGAGATGAGGAGAAATTTCTTCACTTGGAGGGTGGTGAATCTTTGGAATTCTCTACCCCAGAGGGCTGTGGATGCTCAGTCGTTGAGTATATTCAAGACAGAGATTGATAGATTTTTGGATATTTAGGGAATCAAGGGATATGGGGAAAGTGGAGTTGAGCCCTAGATCAGCCATGATCTTATTGAATGGCGGGGCAGGCTTGAGGGGCCAAATGGTCTACTCCTATTTCTTATGTTCTTAAAGTTAAGTCTGGTAATAGCGTAAATACCTTTTTAACAACATGATGCAATTCCAATCAACAACAACTACTTGCATTTACATAGCGCCTTTTAACGTAGTAAAACATTCCAAGGCACTTTACAGGAGCGTTATCAAACAAAATTTGACACCAAGCCACAAGGAGAAATTAGGACAGATGATGAAAAGCTTGGCCAAAGAGGTAGGTTTTAAGGAGCATCTTAAAGGAGGAAAGCGAGGTGGAGAGGTTTGGGGAGGGAATTCCAGAGCTTGGGGCCTAGGCAACTGAAGGCATGGCCGCTAATGGTGAAGCGATTAAAGTCGGGGATGCGAAAGAGGCCAGAATTGGAGGAGCGCAGAGATCCAAGGGTTGTAGAGCTGGAGGAGTTTAGAGATAGGGAGGGACGAGGCCATGGAGGGATTTGAAAACAACGATGAGAATTTTTAAATTTTGGCGTTGCAGGACCGGGAGCCAATGTAGGTCAGCGAGCACGGGGGTGATGGGTGAACGGGGCTTTGTGTGAGTTAGGATACAGGCAGCAGAGTTTTGGATGAGCTCAAGTTTGCAGAGGGTGGAAGATGGTCAAGAGAGCATTCGAATAGTTAAGTCTAGTGATAACAAGCATCGATGAGGTTTTCAGGTGAGGCAGTGGTGGAGTTGGGTGATGTTAGAGGTGGAAGTAGGTGGTCTTGGTGATGGAGTGGATATCTGGCTCAGAAATTCCACAAATTAAACCGTGGTGTCTCATTCCTGCATGTAGTGAATTGTTCTTGGAAATTATAAAAATGCCTCTTTCTTCATCCTTAAATCTAGTTGGTTAAGGAGATAGACTGTTGGTCCTGTTGTTCACTGAGGTCCCAAATGCCCTATTGCCCTCACCACGCAGTTATCAGCTTGCATTTCCAGCAACTTAACGATGCAAAACATTTTCTGGCTGAAGGGTGCAGGAACAAGTCTTGGCAGATGCCACGAGATGCCCCATTCCAGCAAGTCCAGGCCCATCGAATTCTAGTTGCCCTATCTTCCTTTCCTTGTACAATTTTGTGTGGGTCTCACTAAACAAATTTCACAGATACAAGTTGAAAATGTCCTTTTAAAAGATCTGCAAAGAAGCACACCAAAGTGTTTATTAATGAGGTGTACACCCTGCCCCTCCCCTGCACAGACGGCCATAATCAGTTAAGCATAGATTTATACTTCTGCTTCTTTTAAAACTTAATTTCCTTTCTCTCTCATTATTACTCAACTCAATTAATTTTTTGTTAAACTCACTGGAGCAAATCATGCAACTTCTGATAAAAGCAGCAACATGTGAATTGTGAAATTAAAAAAAAGTGAATGCTGTGAAATCTGAAACACAAAATTGCTGGAAAAATCAGCATCTGTGAAGAGAAATGTTGGCCAAACTTTTTGGATAGGGAACCTTTGGCAGAACCAGAAAACTGAAAATAAGAGTCTCTCTTATATAGGACTGAACAAAACCGAAAGGGTCAAAAATAGGCCATGGGCAGGAGTCACATTTACTAAATAAAATTATAAAGAGGCAGTTAATAGGTTTAATAGCCATAATTTTTAGGGGTTTATAAAACTTGCAAAGGGTGAAAAATGCTAATGATCATTCAGGTTGTGAAACATCATTAGAAAGACAAAAGGGCCAAATTTAACTCTGGGTAGGATTTCGGAGATGCGGGGGCCAAAGTGGGTAATGAACCATCCAGCTACCTCTCCCAGAACGTGAGGCCTGGGAAATTTTAACTCCCTGGCCTCATTTGCATGACCCGACTCTGAACCACGTCCGAAGACAACTAAGAATGACACAATCTCCATCGGGTGGGAGACAAAATTGGTGTGGGGTCAGGCCATGGAAACGGGCCCCGGCAAAGTAAGTACGGATTGGTGGGGGTTGGCAAGTCCACGATTGGGGGAGGATGGGAAAACCTGGGGTAGGGGACGTCCATGATATCCTTGTGGCATCAGGAGGAGTGGTTCTGCCCCTCATGGCCCACAAGGAACCTTTAACATTTTTGAAAAAGACCACATGCTTGGGCCTCTTGTGGTCTGGATCAGGATGCGACACTGGCAGTTAAGTTAGGCCCCCAATCCTCTGGGGCGGGTGGCCTTCCTGTGCCTGAATTCAGGCATGTAAAAATGGTGAAGGGCGGGAATGCAGATCTAACCTCCTCTTCCCCCCTCCCACCCCCCCTTGACCGCTCTGTTCCTGCTGGGTTGGGGTGGGGGTTAAAATCAGCTCTAAATTGAGTAAAGCACCTCCAAAATGGAATAGGATGCAATGGAATTTGAATAGAAGAAACTGGCAGGTAGATCAGGGAGACGGGCAAGGCCTGAAGTTACTAAAGGCATGTTTTTATTTTATCATTACTGCCTTAGCAAAGCTGAATGCTGTTCAGGTTAGCGTTGTTGAGGACTGGTGGAGAGGGTCCCTCCTCATTGAGTGCAATCAGTGCTCCTTTTCCCACTTCCCCCCCCCCCCCCCCCCCCCCCCTTAAGCCCCAGCAGCATATTTGGCCAGTAGACCCCTGAAGCCCAGACAATGTCCTGGTGATCTTTTAAGCTGCTGCAGGTAAGATCCTGCTCCTCCTGTGATTTACCCGCCCCACCCCTCCCCCAGCACGGCAGGTTCCCTGGTGCAGGCAGAAACCACTGAGCTTATTTTGTAGTACTCTTGCCTCACCTGGTAGATAAATCCTAAATCAGCAACTTGAGAAATAAGTATATTGAAAATATAACAACATTTATAAGAATGGGAAAAGGGGCAAAAACCATCAGGGTTCCTTTTTCCAGTTCTGACAAGGGTGGGGGTGGAAAGGGGTTTCCCTGTTTCTGCACCTGTGTGTATTGGAATACCTGGGCACAGTGAGTAAAGGACAATCAAGCAGGGAGGGCTGAACGCCAGTAAGGGAGCCCACCCGATTTTCCTCTATTCGCTACAGTTAAGGAATAAGGAGGCCATATATTCCTTGGATAATAAGTGTCTAAATGGGGTAGAAGAGCAAAGGGATCTGGGGGTACAGAAGTCACATCACTAAAAGTAGCTAAGCAGGTTAACCAGGCCATAACAAATGCAAACAAAACACTGGGGTTCATTTCTAGAGGGATAAAATTGAAAAGGAGAATTATGTTAAACTTGTACAGAACTTTGGTTAGACCACACTTGGAGAACGGTGCACAGTTCTGGTGGTCTTGTTACAAAAAGGATCTAGAGGCACTGGAGAAGGTGCACACTTTTTTTTTACAAAGATGATACCAAAACTGAAAAGCAAATCTATCAGGAAAGGATGACCTAATTGAGGTCTTGTAGTGGAGTCGAAAAATAGGGGCCATAAATATAGGATAGTTACCAATAAATCCAATAGGGAATTCGGGAGAAACTTCTTTATCCAGAGAGTTAGAATGTGGAACTTGCTACTACTGTACAAGGAAACATAGAAAATTAGGAGCAGGAGTAGGCCATTCGAGCCTGCTCCGCCATTCAATATGATCATGGCTGATCCTCTATCTCTACCATATTCCCGCTCTCTCCCCATACTCTTTGATGCCTTTTGTGTCTAGAAATCTATCTATCTCCTTCTTAAGAAAAAGAAGCACTATCTGTGGCTAACTAAGGAAGTAAAAGATGGTATCAAATTGAAAATTAAGGCATACAATGTTGCCAAGATTGGTGGGAGACCAGAGGATTGGGAAATTTTTAAAAACCAGCAAAGGATGGCTTAAAAAAATAAGAGAGAAAATCAATTATGAGAGTAAACTGGCAAGAAACATATTAGAACAGATAGTAAGAGCTTCTACAGGTATATAAAAATAAGAGGGTAGCTAAAGTAAACGTTGGCCCCTTAGAGGATAAGGCTGGGGAATCAATAATGGGGAACGGGGAAATGACAGAGACTCTGAACAAATATTTTGTATCTGTCTTCACGGTAGAAGACACTAACAACATCCCAACAATGGATAAGCAAGGGGCCACGGAGGGGGGAGCTAAAGACAGTCACTATCACTGAGGAAATAGTACTTGGTAAAATAATGGGACTAAAAGATGACAAGTCCCCTGGACCAGATGGCCTGCATCCCAGGGTCTTAAAAGAAGTGGCTGCAGAGATAGTGGATGCATTGGTTGCAATATACCAAAAGTCCCTGGACTCTGGAGAGGTCCCAGCAGATTGGAAAACCGCAAATGTAACACCCCTATTTAAGAAATGAGGGAGACAGAAAGCAGGAAATTATAGACCAGCTAGCCTAACATCTATCGTTGGGAAAATGCAGGAGTCCTTCATTAAGGAAGCAATAGCAGGGCATTTGGAAAATCATAATGCAGTCAAGCATGGTTTTATGAAAGGGAAATCATGTTTAACAAATTTGCTGGAGTTCTTTGAGGAGGTAATGAGCAGGGTGGACAAAGGTGAACCAGTGGATGTGGTGTATTTGGATTTCCAGAAGGCATTCGATAAGGTGCCACATAAAAGGTTACTGCATAAGATAAGAGCTCACTAGGTTGGGGGTAATATATTAGCATGGATAGAGAATTGGCTAACTAACAGAAAGCAGAAAGTCAGGATAAATGGGTCATTTTCCGGTTGGCAAAAGGTAACTAGGGGGTGCCACAGGGATCTGTGCTCGGGCCTCAACTATTTACAATCTGCATTAAGGACTTGGCTACATTACACTCGGTCCGTTCATCCAAGTTTGCGGATGATATAAAGATGGGTGGGAAAGCAAGTTGTGCAGAGGACTCAAAGAACCTGCAAAGGGATAGAGACAGGCTAAGTGAGTGGGCAAACATTTGGCAGATGGAGTATAATGTGGGAAAGTGCGAGGTTATTCACTTTGGCAGGAAAAATAAAAAAGCAAATTATTATTTAAATGGAGAGAGATTACAAAATGCTACAGTTCAGAGGGACCTGGGGGTCCTTGTGCATGAAACACAAAATGTTAGCTTGCAGGTGCAGCAAGTAATCAAAAAGGCAAATGGAATGTTGGCCTTTATTTCAATGGGGTTGGAGTATAAAAGCAGGAACGTCCTGCTACAACTGTACAGGGTATTGGTGAGACCACACCTTGAGTACTGCGTACAATTTTGATCTCCTTATTTGAGGAAGGATATACTTGCATTGGAGGCAGTTCAGAGACGATTCACTAGGTTAATTCCAGAGATGAGGGGGTTGACTGATGAGGAAAGGTTTAGCAGGCTGGGCCTATACTCATTGGAATTTTGAAGAATAAGCGGTGATCTTATTGAAACATATAAGATACTGAGGGGGCTCAACAAGGTAGATGCAGAGAGAATGTTTCCCCTCGTGGGGAAATCTAGAATGCAGGGGCATAGTTTTAGAATAAAGGGTCGCCCTTTTAGAACTGAGATGAGGAGGAATTTCTTAGGGTCCTAAATCTATGGAATTCTCTGCCCCAGAGAGCTGTGGAGGCTGGGTCATTAAATACACTTAAAGTGGAGATAGACAGATTTTTGCAAGATAAGGGAGTGAAGGGTTATGGGGAGCGGGCAGGGAAGTGGATTTGAGCCCAAGATCAACCATGATCTTATTGACTGGCGGAGCAGGCTCGAGGGGCCAAGTGGCCTACTCCTGCTCCTATTTCTTATGTTCTTAAATATGTGACTTGTCTTCCACAGCCTTTTGTGGTAGAGAATTCCACAGGTTCACCACCCTCTGAGTGAAGAAATTTCTCTTCATCTCAGTCCTAAATGTCCTACCCCGTATCATGAGACTGTGACCCCTCGTTCTAGGCCCCCCAGCCAGGGGAAACATCCTCCTTGCATCCAGTCTGTCTAGCCCTGTCAGAATTTTATACGTTTCAATGAGATCCCCCCTCATTCTTCTAAACTCTAGTGAATACAGGCCTAGTCGACCCAATCTCTCCTCATATGACAGTCCTGCCATGCCAGGAATCAGTCTGGTGAACCTTTGCTGCACTCGCTCTATGGCAAGTATATCCTTTCTTGGGTAAGACCACCAAAACTGCACACAGTACTCCAGGTGTGGTCGCACCAAGGCCCTGAATAACTGTAGTAAGACATCCTTGCTCCTGTACTCCAATCCTTTTGCAATGAAGGCCGACATACCATTTGCCTTCCTAACTGCTTGCTGCACCTGCATGTTTGCTTTCAGTGACTGGTGTACAAGGACACCCAGGTCCCTTTGTACATCAACATTTCCCAATCTGTCACCATTTAAATAATACTCTGCCTTTCTGTTTTTCCTGCCGAAGTGGATAACTTCACATTTATCATTGTTATACTGCATCTGCCATGTATTTGCCCACTCACTCAACTTGTCTAAATCGCCTTGAAGCCTCTTTGCATCCACCTCACAACTCACAATCCCACCTAGTTTCGTGTCGTCAGCAAACTTGGAAACAGTACATTTGGTTCCCTCATCCAAATCATTGATATATACAGGAAACTTTTGATTTACCGGCACCTAAATAACCGGAAATCTCGGTTAACTGGCAAAATTCAGGAGTAGGTTCAGGTAAGTTTTACTTCATAGTGTACTTGCCTTCCTCGATCTGTTGCTGTGCAAGGGTGTGGCTGCAGCTGTTGCTAAGCTACAGATACGCTTGGAACTTGTGGCCATTGTTCTGCACTTGTTGCTAAGCAACAGGGTTTGTTGCTTTATACGGAGCTGTCAGCTCTCCGTATCTTTTACTATAGCTTTCGGTTATCTGGAATTTTTGATGAACTGGCACCACGTCGGTGCCGGATTTAAAAAAAAGTTTCCTGTATTGTGAATAGCTGGGGCCCAAGCACTGATCCCTGCGGTTGCCTGCCACCCAGAAAAAGACCCATTTATTCCTACTCTCTGTTTCCTGTCTGTTAACCAATTTTCAATCCATGCCAGTATATTACCCCCAATCCCATGTGCTTTAATTTTGCACACTAACTTCTTATGTGGGACTTTTTGAAAGGCATTTTGAAAATCCAAATACACCACATCCACTGGTTCTCCCTTATCTATTCTACCAGTTACATCCTCAAAAAAAAAAAACTCCAGTAGTTTTGTCAAACATGATTTCCCTTTCATAAATCCATGTTGACTTTGTCTCATCCCATTGATATTTTCTAAGTGTCCTGTTATCACATCCCTTATAATAGACTCTAGCATTTTCCTTACTACTGATGTTAGACTAACTAGTCTGTTGTTCCCTGTTTTCTCTCCCTTTTTAAAATAGTGGGGTTACATTTGCCTCCCTCCAATCTGCAGGCACTGTTCCATAATCTATAGAATTTTGGAAGATGACAACCAATGCATCCACTATTTCCATGGCTACCTCTTTTAGTACTCTGGGATGCAGATTATCAGGCCCTGGGGATTTATCGGCTTTCAGCCCCATTAATTTCTCCAGCACTTATTTTACTAATACTAATTTCCTTTAATTCTTCCTTCTCACTAGACCCTTGGTTCCCTAGCATTTCTGGAAAGTTGTTTGTGTCCTCTTCCGTGAAGACAGAACCAAAGTATTTGTTTAATTGCTCTGCCATTTCCTTGTTCCCCATTATAAATTCTCCCGTTTCTGTCTGTAAGGGACCTACATTTGTCTTCACTAATCTTTTTCTTTTTACATACTTGTAGAAGCTCTTACAGCCAGCTTTTATGTTCCTTGCAAGTTTACTCTCATACTCTATTTTTCCCCTGTTAATCAATCTCTTGGTCCTTTTTTGCTGAACTCTAAACTGCTCCCAATCCCCAGGCTTGTTACTTTTGCTGGCAACTTTATTTGACTCCTCTTTGGATCTAATACTATCCTTAATCTATTTTGTTAGCCATGTTTGGACCGCTTTTCCTTTTGTGTTTTTGCGCCAGAAAGGAATGTTCTAACTGTTGCAATTCATGCATTTGTTCCTTAAATGTTAGCCATTGCCTCTCCACCGTTATGCCTTTTGATGAAGCTCCCCAATCTATCATAGTCAACTCACTCCTCATACCTTCGTAGTTTCCTTTTAGATTTAGGACCCTAGTTTCGGTTTGGACTTCTTCACTTTCCATCTTAATGAAGAATTCTATCATGTTATGTTCACTCTTCCCTAAAGGACCCTGCAAATCAAGATTATTAACTAACCCCTTTTCATTGCACAATGCCCAATCTAGGATAGCCTGTTCTCTAGTTGGCTCCTCAACGTACTGGTCTAAAAAACCACCTCGTACACACTCCAGGAATTCATCCTCCACAGTATTCTTGCTAATTTGGTTTGGCCAGTCTAGATGTAGATTAAAGTCACCCATGATTACTGTAGTACCCTTGTTACATGCATCTCTAATTTCCTGTTTGATGCCATCCCCTACATTACCACTACTGTTTGGAGGCCTATAGACAACTCCCACCAATGTTTTCTGCCCCTTGGTGCTTCTTCGCTCCACCCAGACTGATTCTACATCTTGATTTTCTGAGCCAATATCCTTTCCTCACTATTGCTCTGATTTCATCCTTTACTAACAATGCCACCCCACCTCCTTTTCCTTTATGCCTGTCCTTCCTAAATATTGAATATCCTTGGATATTCAGCTCCCAACCTTGGTCACCTTGCAGCCATGTCTCCGTAATCGCAATTATATCGTATCCGTTTACATCTATTTGCGCTGCTAATTCGTCTACCTTATTACGAATGCTTTGTGCATTCAGATACAGTGCCTTTAGATTAAAAAAAAAAAAAAATTTTTAGACATCTTAACATTTTTTTTGTACTATGGCACTATTTGTCTTATTACCATTTTTTCTTACCCGGACCCTATTTGTGCACTCCTTTGTTTGTGCGCTCTGTCACTTCCTGACACAATCTGGTTATCCTTGCCCCAATCACTTTCCTGCACTACTTTGTCTTTTCTCTTTAGCATTCTAGATTTATCTCCACCGGGACACCCCCCAAAACCCTTAATTACTTTAAAGCCCTATCTACCTCCCTAGTTATTCAATTTGCTAGAACTCTGGCCCCAGCATGGTTCAAGTGTAGTCCATCCCAATGGAACAGCTCTCTTTCCCCAGTACTGGTGCCAGTGCCCCACGAATTAAAACCCACTTCTCCCACACCAATCTTTGAGCCACACATTCATCTCCCTGATCCTATTGACCCTATGCCAATTTGCTCATGGCTCTGGTAATAATCCCGGGATTATGACCTTTGTGGTTCTGCTTTTTAATTTATTCCCTAGCTGCTCAAACTCTCTTAACAGAACCCCTTGTCCTACCTATGTTGTTGGTACCTATGTGGACCACGACAACCGGATCCTTCCCTTCCCACTCCAAGTTCTTCTCCAGCCCAGAGGATATGTCCTTTACCCTGGCACTGGGTAGGCAACATAGCCTTCGGGACTCGCGCTCCTGGCTGCAGAGAACAGTGTCTATCCCCCTAACTATACTGTCGCCTACTACAACCACCTTTTTTACTCCCCCCCCCCCCCCCCCCCCTTCCACTTGAACCGCTTCCTGTACCACAGTGCTGTGGTCAGTTTGCTCATCCTCCCCACAGTCACTGCTTTTGTCCACAAGGGTTGCAAGAACCTCGAATCTATTGGACAAGTGCATGGACTGAGGCTTCTGCAATACTACCTCCTGTATCCCCATACCTGCCTCACTTGCAGTCACACCCTCCTGCCCCTGACCACGTGTCAATTCTAAAGTAATTAATCTAAGGGGTGTGGCTGCCTCCTGGAGCAAAAGATCCAGGTAACTTTCTCCCTCCCTGATGCCTTGCAATGTCTGCAGCTCAGACTCCAACTCCTCGAGCCGCAGACACTTACCACAGATGTAGTCACCCTGGACAAAAATGTCCACAAGCTCCCACATATTGCAGCAGCAACAGATCTCCTGTTCTCCCATTGTTTCATTTATTTAATTAATGAGTTTAGTGTTAATCAAACACTAGTTAAGGTGAATAGCATAGATGCATTTAAGGGAAAGCTAGATAAGTACATGAAGAAGGAGAAAGGAATAGAAGGAAATGCTGATACGGTGGGAGGAGGCTTGTGTGGGGCACAGACCAGTTGGGTCAAATGGCCCGGTTCTATGCTGTAAATTCTATGCAAGGGCATCCGATACACGCAGACGTTGGAATAGGAAAATCTGCCGCTGGGTCTCCACCCGAAGTGTTAAGTTGTCTTTCCATTTTCCGGATGCTGAGGCACCTGTCGTGTATTTTGAACAATTTCTGGGTTTTTTTCGCGTAGCTGCTAACATAACGTTGTTTTGGATTTCTAGGTGCTTCTCCATATTTTTTGTGGAGTTCCAGAATTATTTTGCTCAGGATTACGCAATGACGGCATGGATACACTCCACTGTCGACTGCACTACAATGGTGTTCGGTGAGTGTATGATTACTTCCATTCATAAGCTTCATACTTGGAAGTACAATTAGGGAAGCCTGCGTCAGGTGGAATTAACACACATTTTGTAGCACATAGTCCATTGCAATTCAAACGTGTTCTGAGCTGCAGTGGATTAATTGCAGCTATTTGTCATGAACTTTGATCATAATCATTGGCAACATGATTATTATTGGAATTGTGCATGGGCTTTATGATTCTATGACAAGAAAATGTTATAAATAGAAAACTGATTCAACTCGAGCTCATTACTTGCCAATATCAATAAATGATGTCTCCAATCTCTGCTCCTGGATAACATTCTGTACATGAAGTTTTTTTGTGTATGTGTGTATAACAGCAATGATTTCTTTTGTCTAATGTCCTGCTCTTGACTTGGAGAAGGGTTGTGGGCAACCAAGATTTTGGGGAACGGGAGAACAAGGCATAGCTCAGAGGAAAGGAGGTAATTAAAAAGCCCCTTTTTATTGTCAACTGGCCAATTAGTTCCTACTTTTGAATGTTGGCTAGAATAGAGCTTCTGCTGAAACCATTGAAAAATCTTTATCGCAATGAGAGCTTCGTAATAGTGGCCTACTATAATGATTGGACTATCGCAGATGATCGAGTAAGGGGCCAATAAGGCCACAGGAAGAGTTGCACCAACCCTTGCAACAGAACAAGAGCAAACAAATTCTACTTGCTCACTAAGTCGGTGGGAAGTGCCAGGTTCTATGTTCTGCTGCCATGGCAACGTCACCATCAGATCAGAGGCTTGTAATTAAGCAGCTGACTTGGCGTTTAACCGTTCACAAATGGAAAGTATGAATAAAATGCCAGCCGCACTTCAACACTCGACTGTTCTTTACCGAATTAGTGAGTGTTTCTGCAGGCCTGTTCTTTTTGCAGTTTGCAGAAACTGTTGCCCTACAGATTATCCCCTGCCAGAGTAAATTCTCTTTTACTATCTGTGAATGATTCTGTAGTTCGTAGTGTAAAGTGCTGTTTCATGGTGTTGACGTGAGTAATTGTAACCTTTTACGATACAAATTAAACTGCTGTCTGGAATTTGTGGTCAAATATTATACTCTAGTGACCTGTAGGCACACTTGCTGTTTGTTAATTATTCCTCGCCAGAGTCACTCAGTAACCGGGTCGGAGCAAAGTAACTATATTTTGAATAAAACCTGGGTACAAATGTAACATTAATTTCAAGCAATCGTGGGATATCTCCTTGGCAGTTCTTGATGCCTTTCTAGCGACCAATGGAGCAGCTTCAAAGTGCAGAGTAATTACAGACGGTTTTGATTCTGAATTAATTAGACCTACAGATCCTTCCATAAACTCGAGAAACCTCCTATATTTGACGTCCGTCTCCTGACCACCCATTTACCTGCTGTAATCATCAGGACAATTACCAGATTTCCTTTTTTTGGGGGAGGAAAAATGGGTGGTAAACTCCTGACCGCATCTGAACTTGCAGGAACTGTAGGGACTCTGTAGCATTGCAAGCAAAGGAAATCTAAACCTACAGACCCCCTGGCTTCGATTTAAACTCCCGGGGGGGGGGGGAGGAGAATGACGTAAAGTGAGTGCCATGGCAGCAGGGATGCATAGCTGATTTAACTTGCCAACCTCCTGACTGAAGAGGCGGCTCTCGGCTGTTAAAATTGGGTGGCAGGAGGCCGCTGCCGGGGACCTAGAATAGTCCCTGGCACCAGGTAAGTAGATCGATGAGGCTCCGCAGGGATATCACAGTCCTGGGGAGGGAGGGGGCAGCCCAAGACAGGGGAGGCCCAAGACTGCCTTGTAGGGCCCAGAGGAGCACTCCTACTCCTTCTCGCCCATAAGGAACTAATTAAAATTTTTTAAACTTACCTTGTTGGGCCTCTTCTGGCCCTGTCTGCTGTTCCCGCCAGGCCAAACCTGCCGGGGAGTCCATCACTGCTCCCCTGCTCAGGCCTCGGGTTAAAATAGCAGATCGGGCCTCCCATGATGGCTTCGGAGCCCAATCTATATATTTAAAGAGGATCCTGCTGGCTTGTGGCGGGTGTCCTTGTCAGCTGCAATTTAAAATTACAGTTGGCCAGATCGGGGCAGGAAACTGGTGGGCAAGTCCCCTGTTCCATTTTAACTGCTCCTCCCTGCCAGGTGAGCAGGGTGGGGAATTAAAATTGAAGTCACTGATTTTATGAGGTCCTCACTGAAGATCCAAAAAAAACTACAGGACTGATATGATTGGAAAAATGTTGAGCTGTGTTTTAGCACAAAGCTACATTACAGTTGGAGTGGATGAGGCAGCAAAACTCAATGCACATTTTGATCTTGTTGCTTTAAGATTCTCCACAAACTTTAAACAATGATAGCCCAGCCTTGTGATCAGATGGCACTGCCCTTATCCTTCTCATCGGTAATGAGGTTGCTATTTGGATGCCGAGCTGAACTTGTAACCAACCAGAGCAGCCAAGCAGCAAACCCATTCTTTCAGGAAATGAATTGATCTGTGATTGCTTGGAGATTTAGTTGCATTTTCCAAGGGCCGAAGCTGGTTTGAAGAGTAGGAAGTTGGGATGCTGAAGAGAACAGGGGAGAAGAAGAGAGAAAACAGTCGGATAGGAAACAAAGGATTTGGACCTGGAAAAGGCAGTTAGCTCTGACCCGGACTGGCTTTGTTCCACATCATTTGGGAACATGTCTGGTCAGGCTTCAATTCAGAAACCTTTTTAGTTTCAGTCATAGACCTCCCTTTGCTCTGCTCGTTGATGAGTTTTGATTCCACTGCGAGACACTTCAGAAATTGAAGTGCCAAACTTTTTTCTACAAGAATGAGGTGGAGGGAAATGTATAATTGTAAGTAGCATCCAAAGGAGAGCATTATTCAAGATGTGCGATTAGCCGTAGAGATTTGATTTTTTTCTGCTGGTGGGTACAATGAAGAAACATCAAGCTGTAGAATGTAGTGCGGCGAGTAACTGCATCCTGGCAGAATTTGTAACTTGGAATGACACTAGGAAAGTTAAGGTAAATCATTCTAATGATCCATTGTGTAACTATTAAGTATTTAAACTATATGACTAGGTCACAAAGGAAGATGTACTGTTTACATCTGATGCAGACCATTGAATAACAGTAATGGGATAGGCCTGAAGTTCTGTTGCAGGTTGCAAGATTCTGAATTTGCTTTCATGTATTCTGCAGCATTAACAGAATAAAAATAAGGCGCAGGCTCACACAGCACAGGCAAAGCCAGCAAGATCTGGCATCTGAGCTTACCAATAATGCCAATCTCCACCTACTATTCATCATCTTTTATCAGATTTGTATTACTTGTTCCCAGAAGTGTATGCGTGTGATATTTCGATAGCACCCAAAATGCTTGACTTGATTTTAAACAAACTATTGAATTACAGCATGTGTTATGATGAGTGAAAGAACATTCAACTCCAAGATTAGATGCTCTCTTTGACCTTGTACCTCGACACAGTGAGTTAGACCATGAGGAAATTTCCAGATTGCCCCGTTTTTTAAAAAATAAAGAAACTGAATCTAGCACCGAAGCAAGTGCAACTCTTGGATGTCGGGAGAAGACAAATGAGGGTATTCACTGATGACAACATCATGTGGCTCTTGCCTGTAGAGCTGAAGGACCAGGACATGCCACCACTTGCGCAAGAATTGTGCAATAAAGAATCTGGTTCACCTCAACTGGCTGTCGAAAGCAATGGGGTTGGGGAACAAGATCAATGAAGCCGGACTCTGTGAAACTTTGAAAGAACTGGCCAGTAGTTTCAAGTTCTGTACTAATTGACAGGTTTTATTGTTATATAGTAACACACTACGAGCACTCTGGTCAACAAGAATCGAAGGCTGGGAATATCCTCAGAGCTGCACCCCCCCCACCCCCCACACACCCACCGCTTGATTACCGTAACTTACGCCAGAAACTGCTGCATTTCTGGCAAAGTCCCAGCCAAAATTGGTGGCGTGGCACCTCGCAACATTTTTAAAATTTATATATAGTGCGAGGCTTTTTTTTCTTCATTTGCTAGAAATTGTACTGGTTCAGCACTTTTTGTGGTTCTGTCCAGTGCCTTGGTTTTGGATTCACATTCTTGTCTCTGTCAGTCAAAGGGACTTGCCAACTAAACCAGAGACTACAGCCCATAGAATGTCACATTCTGAGCATTGTTGTGGCACAGGGTGATGGGAGGAGATGCCCGTCATGCTGTATAGGATTTGAGTTTTGCCAAATGGTTTTGAAAACCTGCAGAATAAACTTTAAAATGTATTTTCGGGTATAGATTCATGTTTATTAGCAACTGCTTAATTTTTAGTGCAGACAGAGCACATGGGTCAAGAAGACTCATTCCCAGCACATGTTAAAGTTTTCTATAAAGGGTTTGAGCCCCACTCCAGACAGCCCCAGTGTGTGGAGACTGGAATATGGTCTCAATACTGGATTGACATCCAGCGGGGGACTCGCATCTGGACGGAGTGAGCACTGGCTCAGTGGCAGTATTCCCGCCTCTGAGTCAGAAGGGTTGGGTTCTGGCCCCACTCCAGACAGCCCCAGCGAGTGTACCAGAGCACCTGGATTGATGTTCAGTGGGCGTACTTGCGTCTGATTGGTGGAGGTGGCCCCCTCCATTATAAAGGGCAGGTGGTGTTCTTTAGCCTTGGTTGCAGCCCACCTAGGAGAAGGTACTCTGAATATAAACTGAGAGGAAGGCAACCTCGGCTACTCTCCTCTAATGGCTCAGGAATCTCGTGTGTGAGACTCGAGTGAGGAGCCGCCCTAGGGTAAAACGCAACAGACAGACCCATAAAATTGCCCAACTTTTGTTGGCGTGCAGTTAAGTTTTTTTAATTTTTTATTTCAGACCTTGAGACCTCCCTTTAGTGCAGCTACTTCCAGGCCTTGGTGTTATTACACCCTGGAATCTCTACCCCAGTACCATCAAATCCCAAGACCCCCACCCTTCTCTATTTGTGATTTGTTTTTTTAAATTTGTTAATGGGATGTGGGTGTCGCTGGTAAGGCCAGCATTTATTGCCCATCCCTAATTGCCCTTGACAAGGTGGTGGTGAGCTGGCTTCTTGAACTGCTGCAGTCGATGTGGTGAAAGTACTCCCACAGTGCTGTTAGGGAGGGAGTTCCAGGATTTTGACCCAGCGACGATGAAGGAACGGCGATATACTTCCAAGTCAGGATGGTGTGTGACTTGGAGGTGGTGGTGTTCCCATGCGCCTGCTGCCCTTGTCCTTCTAGATGGTAGAGGTCGTGGGTTTGGGAGGTGCTGAAGAAGCCTTGGCGAGTTGCTGCAGTGCATTTTGTAGATGGTACACACTGCAGCCATGGTGGAGGGAGTGTTTTTTTTTTTTTTTAAGGTGGTGGATGGGGTGCCAATCAAGCAGGCTGCTTTGTCCTGGATGGAGTCGAGCTTCTTGAGTGTTGTTGGAGCTGCGCTCATCCAGATAAGTGGAAAGTATTCCATCACACTCCTTACTTGTGCTTTGTAGATGGTGGAAAGGCTTTGGGAAGTTGGGAAGTGAGACACTCGCCACAGAATACCTAGCCTCTGACCTGCTCTTGTTGCCACAGTATTTATGTGGCTGGTCCAGTTAAGTTTCTGGTCAATGTTGACCCCAGGATGTTGATGGTGGGGGATTCGGCGATGGTAATGCCGTTGAATATCAAGGGGAGGTGGTTAGACTCTCGCTTGTTGGAGATAGTCATTGCCCGGCACTTGAGTGGCAGGTAACATTCACGCCACACATCAGCCCAAGCCTGAATGTCATCAGGTCTTGTTGCATGCGGGCATGGACTGCTTTATTATCTGAGGAGCTGCGAATGGCGCTGAACACTGAGCAGTCATCAGCGAACATCCCCATTTCTGACTTTATGATGGAGGGAAGGCCATTGATGAAGCAACTGAAGATGGTTGGGCCTAGGACACTGCCCTGAGGAACTCCTGCAGCGATGTCCTGGGGCTGAGATGATTGACCTCCAATCACCACAACCATCTTCCTATGTGCTAGGTATGTCTCCAGCCAGTGGAGAGTTTCCCCCCTCTACACTGATTCCCATTGACTTCAGTTTAACTAGGGCTGCTTGATGCCAGACTCTCTCAAATGCTGCCTTGATGTCAAGGGCAGTCGCTCTCACCTCACCTCTGGAATTCAGTTCCTTTGTCTGTGTTTGTACCAAGGCTGTAATGAGGTCTGGAACTGAGTGGTCTTGGCGGAACCCAAACTGGGCATCGATGAGCAGGTTATTGGTGAGTAAGTACTGCTTGATAGCACTGTCGACGACACCTTGCATCCCTTTGCTGATGATTGAGTAGACTGATGGGCGGTAATTGGCCGGATTGGATTTGTCCTGCTGTTTGTGGACAGGACATACCTGGGCAGTTTTCCACATTTTCGGATAGATGCTAGTGTTGTAGCTGTACTGGGACAGCTTGGCTAGAGGCGCAGCTAGTTCTGGAGCATAAGTCTTCAACACAACAGCCTGGATGTTGTCAGGGCCCATAGCCTTTGCTGTATCCAGTGCACTCAGCCGTTTCTTGATATCACATGGAGTGAATCAGTTGGCTGAAGACTGGCTTCTGTGATGGTGGGGACCTCGGGAGGAGGCCGATATGGATCATTCACTCGGCACTTCTGGCTGAAGATGGTTGCAAACGCTTCAGCCTTGACTTTTGGACTCACTTGCTGGGCTCCACCATCATTGAGGATGGGGATATTCTTGGAGCCTCCTCCTCCCATTAGTTCTTTAATGGTCTACCACCATTCACGACTGGATGTAGCAGGACTGCAGAGCTTTGATCTGATCCGTTGATTGTGGGATCACTTAGCCCTGTCTATAGCATGCTGCTTCCACTTTTTAGCATGTATGTAGTCCTGTGTTGCAGCTTCCCCAGGTTGGCACCTCATTTTTAGGTACACCTGGTGCTGCTCCTAGCATGCTCTTCTACACTCCTCATTGAACCAGGGTTGATCCCCTGGCTTGATGGTAATGGTAGAGTGAGGGATATGCTTGGCCATGAGGTTACAGATTGTGGTGGAATACAATTCTGCTGCTGTTGATGGCCCACAGCACCTCATGGATGTCCTGTTTTGAGCTGCTAGATCTGTTCTGAATCTATCCCATCTAGCACGGTGGTAGTGCCATACAACAGGATGGAGGGTGTCCCCCGTGTGAAGACGGGACTTCATCTCCACAATGACTGACTGTGCGGTGGTCACTGCTACCAATGCTGTAATGGACAGATGCATCTGCGCCAGGTAGATTTGTGAGGATGAGGTCAAGTAGGTTTTTCCCTCGTGTTGCTTCTCACCACCTGTCGCAGGCCCAGACTGGCAGTTCAGGACTTGGCCAGCTTGGTCAGTAGTGGTGCTACCGAGCCACTCTTGGTGATGGATGTTGAAGTCCCCCACCCAGAGTACATTCTGTGCCCTTGCTACTCTCAGTGCTTCTTCCAAGTGGTGTTCAACATGGAGGAGTGCTGATTCATCAGCTGAGGGAGGGAGGTGGTAATCAGCAGGAGGTTTCCCTGCTCATGTTTGACCTGAAGCCATGAGACTTCATGGGATCCAGAGTCAATGCTGAGGACTCCCAGGGCCACTCCTTCCCGACTGTATACCACTGTGCCGACAGCCCTGGTGGGTCTGTCCTTCCGGTGGGACGGTGATGGAGGAGTTTGGGACATTGGCTAAAAGTTATGATTCTGAGAGTATGACGATGTCAGTCTGTTGCTTGACTAGTCTGTGGGACAGCTCTCCCAATTTTGGCACAATTCCCCAGATGTTGGTGAGGAGGACTTTGCAGGGTTGACTGGGCTGGGTGTGCCATTGCCGTGTCCATAGCCGGTGCCGAGGTCGATGCCGGGTGGTCCGTCCGGTTTTATACTTGTTTGTTACAACTGCGTGACTTGCTAGGCCATTTCAGAGCCCAGTTAAGAGTCAACCACATTGCTGTGGGTCTGGAGTCACATATAGGCCAGACCAGGTGAGGACGGCAGATTTCCTTCCCTAAAGGACATGCACCACTAACTCCCTTCAATTCTCCCAGACCTCTCCCTGACAGGTCACTGTTTTCAGGGAAAAGTCCAAAGTTGTAGAATTTGATTCCTAAAACAGCAGTAGAAATCCATAGGATAACGTCACTGTTATAAAACAGCAAACCCTCTGACTCACTGTGAGCAACACCACAGGATACCCATTAGTAAAACTTGAGTAGTAATAATAAAAATATACTTTGAAAGATTTAAGTTGTTCAGTGATTCTTTCCAAGGGTATAAATTACTCTGAACCTATCTCCTTGCCCATCTCCATCTGTATCAGTAATTGTGGAATGACTTGAATGTAGACTCAAATCAACTGAGAGTAGTCAAGCATCAAATAAACCTTTTAAAAATGTGTTCAGTCTCTCCACATCCAAACCAATGCTCAGTTTGGATTGAAAGGCCCCAAATTGTGCTAGGAGTAACTAGGGAGCGTGGTAGGCTTTGGTAGCATTGGGGGTAGTTCTGAGCTATTGACAACACTGCAGAGGGAGAACCTGGCGCTTGTTGGCCCCACGAGGGTGGAATGTGAGCTTTGTCTTACTGGGGTCTGGCGATAATGAGGGGAGCAGTTGCAGAGTTTTATCATTGTGGAGGGTATCCCTGGATATGAAAGTATTGTGGGGGTGTAAAGGAAAAGCCATATTTCAGAAAGATACACCATCCTATGAACAGAATTCTGACCTTAATACATGATAAACTGGGTTTAAAAATCTAAAGCATCAAAGACACAAGCTGTGAATACAGGCTTCTGAGAAGATGACGTGTTAACACACAAGTTGTAAACACCACACAAGCTTTTGAAATGGGAATTGATTGTTAATACTGAGACAAAGGCCCTATTGAAGAAGCAAAGGCTTGCTTCCAAGGAGTCTGCAGTTTGGAACCAACACAATAACAATGCCCAAGTAAAGTGTTAAAAACTAACACTTTGGACAGAAACACAGAACATTAAAAAACCATGTGCCTTTGATAAAAGTAACATCAAATGAAAGACAGGAAACATGATTATATATGGGAATTGATTATTTAAAAAGGGTAGTAGGCAGAAGGCTGGAAACTATAGACCTGTTAGCCTAACATCTGTGGTTGGTAAAATGTTAGAGTCCATTATTAAGGAGACAGTAACGGGACATTTGGATAAACATAATTTAATAGGACAAACTCAGCATGGTTTCATGAAGGGGAAGTCATGTTTGACAAATTTGCTGGAATTTTTTGAGGAAGTAACATACAGGGTGGATAAAGGGGAACCAGTGGATGTAGTGTATTTAGACTTCCAAAAGGCATTTGACAAGGTGCCACACAAAAGATTATTGCTCAAGATAAAAAATCACGGGATTGGGGGTAATATTCTGGTGTGGATGGAGGATTGGCTCTCTAACAGAAAGCAGAGAGTTGGGATAAATGGTTCGTTCTCAGATTGGCAACTAGTAACTAGTGGTGTTCCGCAGGGGTCAGTGCTGGGACCCCAACTCTTTACAATCTATATTAACGATTTGGAGGAGGGGACCGAGTGTAACATATCAAAGTTTGCAGATGATACAAAGATGGGACGGAAAGTAGTGAGTGAGGAGGACATAAAAAACCTGCAAAGGGACATAGACAGGCTAAGTAAGTGGGCAGAGATTTGGCAGATGGAATACAATACTAGAAAGTGTGAGGTTATGCACTTTGGCAGGAAAAATCATAGAGCAAGTTATTATCTTAATGGCAAGAAACTGGAAAGTACTGTAGTACAAAGGGATCTGGGGGTCCTGGTGCACGAAACTCAAAAAGTTAGTATGCAGGTGCAGCAAGTGATCAAGAAGGCCAATGGAATGTTGGCTTTTATTGCTAGGGGGTTGGAATATAAAAACAGGGAGGTATTGCTGCAGTTGTATAAGGTATTGGTGAGACCGCACCTGGAATACTGCATACAGTTTTGGTGTCCATACTTAAGAAAAGACATACTTGCTCTCGAGTCAGTACAAAGAAGGTTCACTCGGTTAATCCCGGGGATGAGGGGGTGGTCATATGAGGAGAGGTTGAGTAGATTGGGACTCTACTCATTGGAGTTCAGAAGAATGAGAGGCGATCTTATTGAAACATATAAGATTGTGAAGGGGCTTGATCGGGTGGATGCGGTGAGGGTGTTCCCAATGATGGGTGAAACTAGAACTAGGGGGCATAATCTTAAAATAAGGGGCTGCTCATTCAAAACTGAGATGAGGAGAAACTTCTTCACTCAGCGGGTGGTAGGTTTGTGGAATTTGCTGCCCCAGAAAGCTGTGGAAGCTACATCATTAAATAAATTTAAAACAGAAATAGATAGTTTCCTAGAAGTAAAGGGAATTAAGGGTTACGGGGAGCGGGCAGGAAATTGGACATGAGTCTAGGTTCGGAATGGTCATGGCCCTGTGGGTAGTGGAGTGGGCCCAGGGGCCGTGTAGCCTTGTTCTGCTCCTACTGTGTTCTAATTCTGTGTTAGATTTCAGGAGATGGTTTTATTCCTGTTCCTGGCTGGGGTGGAGATCGCCTTTACAGAAGGTAAGTACTGTAGAAAATATAGGGACAGAGTGATCTCCTGGAAGAATTTCGATCGCCTAGATGGGTCGGAGAGGAATTTCCCAGATTTTTTTCTCCCAAATTGGCCATTGGGTCTTTATCTGGTTTTTCGCCTCTCCCGGGAGATCACATGGGTTCGGGTGGATGCAGAGTGATAGAAGATTTGAGGTTAGGATCAGATCAGCCATGATCTTATTGAATGGTGGAGCAGGCTCGAGGGGCCGATTGGCCTACTCCTGCTCCTATTTCTTATGTTCTTAGCTACTTCAATTGGTTGTATATATAAGAAATGCAAAGACCACCCTAGATGAAGTGTTTTTAATTTACATGTTGTAAAAGATACCTACAGAACACATTTTGAAGATATGATATCAATAGATGACACCAAGCAATCACATGGTGTTTGTGTTGAAAATGAAACCGTTAGGAGACACAACATCTGATTATAACCAGTTAAGCCAATATTAAGAATTGAATTGAAGACCTTCGTAAGAATGGCATCAAAGAGATAAATCTGTAATAACCATTTTATGATAAGTTTTTGAAACACCTACACAACAGATAGCATTCTGAAAGGTAACAGCTGAATTGACAGCAAGGATAGAAAAAAGTCAACAGAAAGAATGACTGGAGATAATTAGCTTACATCAACAGAAAACTTCAAAGAATAAACCACTGCAAAAAGAGTATAAAATATGGAGCTTTCAGATAGAAAGTCAGGAGTCACTGGAAGGGGTAAGCGATTCTCAACTTCAGAGGCAGGCTCCAAGTTTTTAACTCTGAGTCTCCGGGATCAGGAGGTACTCTTATTTGATTTTGGTGGATATTCTGGATTAGCAATAATAAGAAATGTAAAAATGTAACGAAGTTAAGATTTGAGAATAAGGATCTCTGAGAATAAGAAATGTAAGCTATTTGTATTTTGAACTGTTAAAGTCGCGATTGACTCACCAGCTGTTAACTGCAAGTCGGTTCTTTAATAAATCTATATATTTTTAGAATTGTCTCAAATAGTATTTCTGTATCAAACTCGCGAACTCAATCTCTGTACACTCTCTTTTTGATGAGGAGTTGCAGAATTCTGGGGGGGGGGGTTTTCCGGACCCTCATAATATCCGGAAGGTTACAGTCTAGTTAAACTTATTAAAAGTGCTATCTGGAAGACGGTAACATCGGCAAGTCGTTCCTTTCCTTTAGAGAGAGATAGCCTGGACCTTTTAGACCCAATTAAGCATCTTCTAGAATTTGGCTATCTCTAACTTTAGTTGAAGGTGAACGTCTGGGGAATACGCCTGATCTGGGGTGGCCTGAAAAGGGCTAGGACTAGTAATTATCCCTTCAGAGGGTGGAAATTGTAAGGGCTGAGCGCATTAGAGGGAGGTACTGGCATCTTTCAGTAATGGAGGCAGAGTGTCCCATGAGGTCTGGAGAAATGAGTAAGACTCTAGGATATGTCCTAGCTGAAAGGGAGGTGGGTGGGATTAGGTAGCACTGGGTGAGGAATTGGTAGCACTGGGGTGAGGATCCTAAGGTGTGATGGCACTGATCGCAATAAAGTGCTGTAGCATTGGTTCCATGATGCAGAGAGATTTATGGTGTGTCTGATTCGTTTTTTACATTTGTACAGAGTGTAAAAGTAGGCTAGGGATGCAGCAACAGTGCATCATTTTCATTGTTTGTCTTTTTTGTTCTCTTTAGCACCTGTTGGAAGTATTATTAGCAATCGGTATTCCACTAGAGTGGCAGTGATTCTTGGAGGTGTGTTGGCTTCTGCTGGCCTCATTCTCAGCTCATTCGCTACTTGCCTGGAGTACCTGTATCTATCGCTGGGAGTCCTGACTGGTAAGAATTATAACTACTATATAAATTGGGTTGACTGCCATAAAGCCTTTAGGGCCTCGCTTTCGATTGGAGAAGGTGGGGAAATCGGAGAGAGACAGGGAGAGAAACACTTACAAAGTTGATGAGCTAAAGAGGTGACTTCCTGACTTGCTCCACGTGGTGAAATGGTAAGGGGAATTCTTCAGTCCCAACTAGAGTACAGATTGAAAAATTGTCATCGGCCCTTTCTGGCTTCTGAGATAAAAATGTGGTTGAACAATTTAAGAGGTTGAAAAACCTTTGTGTGGGTTGCAACTATGACGGCGCCCAAATTATAATTATGGTTAACAACTGTAGATTTATGTCTCCAGGGACTCCTATCAGCGTCAATGCTCACCAAAGCCTGCATGCCAACTGATAGTTTGGTGCTGGTGGTCATGTTTTCGGGTGTTGGCATATGCTGACAAATCCATTTTGTTTGAGCAATTAAAGGCTACATTTAATAAACACATTCATTCATTTAAGGTTGTAAAGGGCTGTCAAATTAAATACATTTGCTAATCCTTCAGTGTTAAATTAATGTAATGTTTGGATTAGAAAACAAGCATTAAAAGTCCTTGAGCTGTGGTTCCACTTCACTGGTGATGTCATCTCATCACTGGTTGCGAAGACTCTGTCTGCCTAGATTCCTGTTGGTAAAGCTTTTTCCCCAGCAGAAACTGTTCAGATGGGATCTAGAAAAAACAAAAATCACCAGTTCCTTAAGTCGATTTACTTTCTGCCCACTTTGCTTTAAATCCCTGATCCCAGAATCACATTTTGTGATGCAGTATACGGGTAATTTGAGACATGACATGACATAACTGTACTACCGAAATTCCACCAGAATGTTTCCTGCCCCACAAGAGGGGAGAACCCACTGGATCAAGTCTACACGAGCATTGTAGACGCTTATAAGGCCATTCCCTGCCCCCACCTTGGGACGTCTGACCACCTCTCCCTGTTTCTAGCCCCGGCATATAAACCGCTCATCAAAAGAGTGAGAACATCAGTGAGATCAGTGAAAGTATGGCCAGAGGGGGCAGTCTCTGAGCTTCAGGATTGCTTCGAACGCACTGATTGGGGCATGTTTGCCCATAATGACATCGAGGAATACGCATCCACAGTGCTATTCTACATTAACAGTTGCGTCGAGGTCGTCACGACCCATAAAAATATCAGGACATACCCCAACCAGAAACCCTGGATGAACGGAGAGGTCCTCTCGCTGTTGAAAGCACGCGACGCAGCATTTAAATCTGGCGACGCGGCGGCTTACAGTGCAGCTAGGACCAACCTAAAAAAGGGTATCAGGACTGCCAAAAGGAAACAGACACTGCGGATAGAGGATCATTTCCACAACAACTTGGACCCCTGGCGCATGTGGCAAGGCATCCAGTCCATCACTGACTACAAGAGCAAAAACACCAGCCCCCCCCCTGGTTAGCGATGCCTCCCTTCCGGAGGAGCTTAACAACTTCTACGCTCGCTTCGACAGGGACAACAGGGAGCCAGCTACCAAAGCCTTGCCACCCCCCAGAAGACCAGGTGCTCACTCTGTCGACCTCCGACGTAAGGGGTGTTCTACGCGGAGTGAACACACGAAAGGCTACTGGACCGGATAGCATCCCTGGACGGGTACTCAAGGAATGTGCTGATCAGCTGGCTGATGTCTTCACCGCCATCTTCAATCTGTCATTGGCCCAGGCAGTAGTCCCTACATGCTTCAAGACCGCTACCATTATTCCTGTGCCAAAACAAACGGCTGTGACGTGCCTGAATGACTATCGACCTGTCGCACTCGCACCCATCATAATGAAGTGTTTCGAGAGACTGGTCCTGGCTCACATCAAAGCCAGTGTTCCCGCCTCTCTCGACCAGCACCAGTTTGCCTATCGTGCAAACAGATCAACGGAGGATGCAATCACAACTGCTCTACACTCTGCACTGAATCACTTAGATGGTAAAGAGACCTACATCAGAATGCTGTTCATAGACTACAGCTCAGCATTCAACACTATCGTCCCTAACAAGCTGGCCACCAAACTCCACACTCTTGGCCTGAACACTTCCCTCTGCAACTGGACCCTGAACTTCCTAACAAACAGACCCCAGTCTGTCAAATTAGGCAACCACACCTCCCCCGCCCCCCCCCCCCCCCCGAACACGGGGGCCCCCACAAGGATGTGTGCTGAGCCCCCTCCTCTACTCCCTCTTCACCCACGACTGTGTGGCTGTTCATGGTTCCAACACCATCATCAAGTTTGCGGATGATACCACGGTAGTATGCCAGATCACCAACAACGATGAGTCAGCCTACAGGGAGGAGGTCCAGCATCTCGTGAAGTGGTGCGCCGATAACCACCTGGCCCTTAACATCAAGAAAACCAAAGAAATCATTGTGGACTTCAGGAAGTCTAAAGGCGGAAGTCACACCCCCATCCACATCAATGGGGCTGTGGTGGAAAGGGTGGACAGCTTTAAGTTCCTCGGAGTCCACATCACGGAAAACCTCTCCTGGTCCCTCAATACCTCCTCTCTGGTGAAGAAGGCCCAGCAGCGCCTATATTTCCTAAGGAGGCTGAAGGGATGTAACCTGTCACCCCTGATTCTCTCTAACTTTTACCGCTGCACAATAGAGAGCATCCTGACGAACTGTATCACAGTATGGTATGGCAGCTGTAGCTACTATGACCGGAAAGCCCTGCAGCGGGTAGTCAAAACTGCCCAACGCATTACCGGCACCCGGCTACCGACCATAGAGCACATATACCAGAAACTCTGTTTACGGAGGTCACGGGCCATCATCAAAGACCCTACCCACCCCAGCCACAGTCTGTTCGCCCTCCTGCCATCTGGGAGACGCTACAGATGCATTCGCACCTGTACGACCAGATTTAGGAACAGCTTCTTTCCCAGGGCTGTCACCCTACTGAACTCCACAAATAAACTCTAAAGCCTGCACATCTGCCAATGCACTTTATTATGGTTATGTTTATGTTAATGTATTACAAGCCAAATGTATGTTGAATGTTTAAATGTCTTAATCTAAATGTACACTCTCGGGAGCCGCAAGCCTACATTTCGTTGTACTGCACTTGTGCACTAACAATGACAATAAAGTTGATTATGATTGTGTAGCATGCTTGGGAGGAAGAAGGTGACTTTTTACCTATGGTTCCCAAAGCTCTCTACCACTGGGGTTTTCCTTGGGTCATGTCTGGGTCTGTTGTAGACTATTTGATAGAGATTGATTGCTATGGTTAGTCAACAACTCTATTGTTGGATCATGCGATTACCAGGATGGTAGAAGGCGAACTAGACTGACCTTTTTTATTTCTTCCAACCATTCCTATGTTCCTAAAAGGTTCCTATTTCTATTCCAAAGATTAATTTGAATTCCTGGTCCTAGTTTATTGATCCCTCGTACTGCACATCACTGGCGGTGCACAAAACAATTGGCTCACATTAAAATCAAATTTCCTGCTCTGAAGAGCAGACAGTGGGGAATTTAAGGGCTATTTTCTGGTCCTGATGTGGAAATGGCATGACCGGAATGTTGAGTGAATTGGGAAATAATTGGGAAATAACCAAATCTGGGTCTTCCAGTGTTTGCTCCTCACTTACCGTGCAAGGCCAGATCCAAGCCTGGATCCCCTTATTGCAGTTGATGCACATGCTGATCTTACTGATCTCCTCTGTGGCTGTTTAAAACAAACCTCAGCCATAAAATTTCAGGACTTGTGGTAACCTTGACTGCCATCCAGTAGCGAAGCTTGTCTTCAGAGCAGATTCTAGCAGATCTGGAACTGCTTCCCTGGTGAAGGGAAGCCTGAAAAGGCATTGTTTCTCTGATAAATCCCTAGGTAGGTACACTTGGATCTCTATGCACAGTGGGCAAGAACAGTTTGTGCTTTGTCTTTGGTGCAAGTGAACCTGCTTCATGTCCCTCCTTTGATTCAATTCCTCCTCCTTCAAAAACGCAAAATGAGAGGAATACATAGAAACATAGCACAGAAGGGAAGCCATTCGGCCCATCGTGCCTGTGCTGGCTCCTTGAAAAAGTTATCCAATTAGTCACACTCCCTTGCTCTTTCCCCATTACCGTGCCAATTTCTCCTTTTCAAGTATATATCTATTCCCTTTTGAAAATTACTATTAAATCTGCTTCCGCCGCCCTTTCAGACAGTGCAATCCAGATAATAACTTGCTGCTTTAAAACATTTCTCCCTGTCTCCACTCTGGTTCTTATCTTAAATCTGTGCCCTCTGGTTGTCGGCTCTCCCACCAGTGGAAACAGTTTCTCCTTCTCTACTTTATCAAAACTCTTCATAATTTTGAATGCCTCTATTAAATCTCCCCCCTAACCATCTCTGATCTAAGGAGAACAATCTCTAGTCTCTCCACATAACTAAAGTCCCTCATCATTCGAGTAAATTTCCTCTGCACCCCCAAGACCTTGACAATCTTCCTAAAGTGGGATGCCCAGAATTGGACACAATACTCCAGCTGAAGCCTAACCAGAGATTTTATAAAGATTTAGGGGGAGAAATTCGGTATAGCCCTGTTTGGGGCGCCATTAGTTTAGTTTAGTGCCTGGCGCTAATTATCGCCTCCGGCGGCAAACTTGGCTTTTATCGCCCCTGGAGGTGATTGGAGCGCTAAATCAGGCACTACACACCTCTCAAGGCGCTAAGGCTGAGGAGCGAGGCGCTACCTCAGAGGGCGGGCGCAGCGCAGGTGCTGTCAGTTAGCGATTGAACACAGACACACTGGCGCCAGTCAGTTCTTAAAGGGGAGGGTCGATCTTGCTCTGCAGCCACACCCTGCTCATTGGAGCCTTGAATCTCGGTCTGGGCAGACCTGTGGCTAAATCTTGCAGCCAAGGACTATGGAGAGGGCCAGGGAGCGAGCACAGCGCTTCTGCGAGCGGGCCTTGGAGGCTCTGGTTGGCGCGGTGGAGCGCAGAAGATCTATTCTGTACCCAGAGAGTGGCAGGAGGCCTTTGCCACGCGAGTATAGAAGAGTGTGGAGGGAGGTGGCTCAGAGAGTCTCCTCAAGCAGCATGGTGCCTAGGACCCATCTCCAATGTAGGAAAAAGTTCAACGTCGTCCGGGTGAGTGCCTTTTTTTCCAAAACCTCTCCATCCCTCCATCTCAACCTCACTTTATGACCAGAGGGTCTTAAAAGCCCCAATGCCCAACACTCATCAAACACACACGCACATTCCACACTTTGCATACAGTAAGGGCTATTCAACTATGGCAGGCATTTCAGGCAAGACCATGGCTGTATATTTGCTTTTACTCAGACGCCTTCCTTTTTCTTGCAGGCCGAGCTATCTCATAATAGGAGACAGCAGCAACGGACCAGTGGAGGGCGGCCTCAGCTGCCATCCCTCAGCAATCTTGAAGTGCGCGTCCAGAGGATTGTGGCAAGCCGGGTGATTGGTCCCATCGCCACTGGAGACGCCGACCCCATTCTGGACAGCAATGGTAAGGTCGTTACCTTTTTGTCCTCCTTCCACTTGTTCCTCACAACACCAGCCTTTGACACTTTCAATCCAAATTACTAAATCGCTGCACTCATGCCTCCCTTGCTGCCACCCTGTCCTCACGCTAAAGCCACTCTTGTACCTCCCTGCTTTCAGATGGTGATTCACCAGGTGAGGAGGCGGGTCCTCAAGCTGCCAGTGGGAGTGAAGCTGAAGGCGAGGAGGAAGAGGAAGCTGGAGCATCAGCGCCACCCTCTCCTGAGGAAGCCCATGGCCCACACTGGGAGCATGCCTTCCCTGGAGAGGAGTAGGGGGGAATGGTCTGATGAGGGTGAAGCTCCAGGACCCAGCGGGCTGCAGCAACGCGATGGGGGTAGGGAAGCTCGGGGGCCTTCTCCCCGGAGGGAGAGAATGCCATCGAGTCCTGCTGCACTGGACGCAGAGGAGGAGTGGGTCCTCGCTGAAATGGGCGCCCAAGCGGATCGCAGGCACACTGAGCTCATGGCTGCAGTGGCAAGGGTGCTCGAATCCATTGAATCACTGGCAAGGGGTGTGGAGCACTTTGCTGTGGCACAGGCGGCTGCCACGCAAATGCTTAGTGCTGCAATGCAGTCTCTGGCTGGTCTCATGCAGACGCAGATTGAGGCCACGCGAGCACTGACTGCTGCCACCCTCGCTGGATCGGACACATTTCCCCGGGACTCTCACTGCGCCGCAGCAGGCCAGCAATCTGTGCTCCATCAGATTGCTCCGAATGCTGAAGTGCTGCCCCGTGGGAGTGCCAGTATGTCGGTCGAGCAGGGAGTTGCTGTCCTCTCTCAAGATGACAGCATTCCTGCTGCCACCACTGGCACTTCTCCACTGCAGTTGCCACCGCCTGTAGGACAGACTGCTGCCGCCCATGCAGAGTTGGTGCAGTCTGCAGCCGGGCCCTCCAGGCCCAGAGCTGGTCGAGGCCGTCCTTCAAGGGCATCTGCAGTCTCAGGTTGTGACAATCGGCAGCCTTCCACCAGCCTTGCTCCAGCCACTGGGGTCCCATTACGGAGGAGCTGCAGGGTGGGAAGGGGGGAATTTCGCAAGGGAAGGAGATCACCCTCGAAGGCAAAAAGTAGGAGGTGTGACAAAATGTTTTTCATTGTTTTATTAAAGGCTGAGGTTAGTGTCAAATTTTTGTAACTGTTTTGGACATTGTCTCCAGGTTGTGAGAGCCAGTTACATTAATGACTTTTTTTTGTGTTTCTTTCTATTAGTTTGTCATGCGGAAATGAGACACACAGAGTTTGTCAAATAAAGAAGTTTCTGTATTCAAAATGTACATGTTTGGTCTTTGCAATCATTGTTGCCTTGACCGGCTTAGGGGTTGTGGGATGGTTTCATCCTGGTTGTTTGAATGGCAGAAGCCATTTCCTCAGAAGGGGCCTAGAAGCGACTTGCTATGAGCCTTTGACGGATGGCCCTTCCACTTTGTACATTGTGTGCCTCCCTCCCGCCTTGGTGCTGCTGATGATCATCCTCCTCATCCTCCGCCTCCTCTTCCTCCTCCTCCTCTGCTGGTGCTCCAATGCCTGGTGGCATTGGCTCAGTCCTGAGGATTGCAAGGTTATGCAGCATGCAGCACACAACAACGAAGTGGGAGACTCGCTCAGGCGAGTACTGAAGGGCTCCTCCAGAATGGTTCAGACAGCGGAACCGTTGCTTGAGCACGCTGATTGTGTGCTCAACGATGTTTCTGGTAGCTTGATGGCTCTCATCGTATCGTAGCTCAGCAGGGGTGCTGGGCATACGGAGCGGTGTCATCAGCCAGGTGCACAGAGGATATCCCTTACCCTCGAGAAGCCAACCACCTGGGTGATGCGGTGCCTGGAAAAGGTCTGCCACAGAAGTCTGGCGCAGGATGAAGGCATCGTGGCTGCTGCCAGGTAAGTGGGGGCATTGACAGCGAGTATCGGCTGTCTGTGGTCACAGATCAACTGAACGTTTAAGGAATGGAAGCCCTTTTGGTTGTGGAAATCCTCGGCATTCTCTTGCGGCGCACGCAAAGCCACATGCGTGCAGTCAATGGCGCCCTGCACCATGGGGAAGCCCGCTATCATTGCAAAGCCCGTTGCGCGTTCTTGCTGCCTGTCCGGGGTCATGGGGGAAGAGATGTACTCTCGTCTCCTTTTAAAGAGGGCATTTGTGACCTGATGGATGCAGCAATGCACCGCGAACTGGGAGATATTGGCGATGTCCCCAGTAGCTGATTGAAATGAGCCAGTGGCATAAAAGTTGAGAGCCACTGTTATCTTCACTGCCACCGACAGAGACGTCCTGCTCCTCAGTTGAGGCTGCAGATTTGGCTGAAGCAGGTGGCAGAGCTCAGTGACCACCTCCTTGCTGAAGCGCAGCCTTTGCAAACACTGCTCCTCAGACATATTAATGTAGGAGAACTGTTGGCGAAAAACCCTGGGAGGGTAAGGTCTCTTGTACAGAGGCCTGTTGGCCCTCCTCCGTCTGGCCATGATTGCCACACTCTGCGCTTCTGTGCCCTCTGAATGTGATGGAGAAGGACGACGTCCCCATCCATTGCAGCCCCCATAGTATCTAGGCAATCAAAGTTATGAAGGTCGAAAACCAAAGTACCTGCAAAGTTATGGTCAGAAGCCAAAACTACCTCAGACAGTGTTGACTCAATGCAGAAGGCTCTCTCTCTCTCAACGAGTAGTGCAAAAATGGCTACCACACAAAAGCCAGGAAGAGGGCCCCCTTTAAATAGCGCCCCCACAGCGACTGGGAAGCGTTCCAGTCTACCTGTCGTTGGTTACGCCAGGCGGAAAGGAGGGGGGTGCCACTCAATTTCTGTCCCGGGGCGCCCCAAGGGCATTGCACTCTCGAATGACGTCAAGATCTGCGTGCGCAGGAGATCGGGCGTTATTGTTTAGCGCCGCTGCAAAATGTGCGGCCAATTTCACGAGAGGCGCAGATATCGCCGCGCCCAGGCGCTAGTTGCTTTGTGCCCCATTAGCGCCCTCTTAAGGCGCTAACGGTAGGCGCATACCAACTGAATTTTTCCCCCTTAGTGTAACTTCCTTGTTATTGCACTCTATGGGTTTAACTTTAACTCGGCCGTCAGGCGGGCTTTGAGGAGTGTGGGGGGTTAAAAATCGCAAAACCTGGGGGGTCAGGACCCCCCCCCCCCGCCTGGTTCCTGACACCCAACCATTTTAACCCAGGCGTGTCTGATGGTCCTGAATGAGTCCCGCCTGCAACAGGCGGGACTGGTCTTTAGGGCCCTTAAACAGCACTAATTGGCCTTTATAGTCCCATTTTTAACAGGCCCTTGCCTGTTTAACCCTTTCCCCACGTAAAACACATCTGGTGGGGATCACGCCTGTGAAACCTGGCGTGAGCACTATTGGCTTGCTGACTTATCAGCTGCAGGTCAACCATTAAAGAGGAGATTTGATCAGTCATCATTTGCAGGTGGCAGGACTTTGTTGTCTCAGGCCTGGGGCAACTTTTACCAGGCTTAACCACACCTGTAGAAGGTTGGAGCCTCACACACTTCTCCAGTGTGACTTCCTGTGAAACCCCTCTTGCCACATTCACTCAGCACTTCCTCAACTGAGGCATCTACCAGAAGCGTGGGAGGCCTTTTTTTCCTTCCCTTCTTGGCATTGGAGGACCTCCAGCACCAGGTGCGACAGCAGCCGATCCAGGAACAACAGCAGCAACAGCAGCAGGAGCGACAGGCTGCTGCTTACCCACCTGAGGCAGCACAGGCCAGAAGGGGTCAGCGCATGGAAGCCTGCCGGCACAGGAGATACCCCCAAACAGGGTCTACAGACACAGGGTCAGCTACCTCAACATGACTGAGCAGCACTGCCAAAGGCAGCTCCGACTTTCGCGACAGGTAGTGACTGACATCTGCACAATGCTACAGCAAGACCTGCTGCCCAGAGGACCAGGTGGACACTCCTTACCAGTGGCCATCAAAGCCACCACCGCACTCAACTTTTTTGCCTCAGGCTCATTCCAGGGATCATCAGCAGACATCAGTGGCATCTCCCAGACGGCCGCACACACTTGCATCATGCAGGTAACCGATGCCCTCTTTGCCCCCGCGCACAATCACATCCATTTCACCAGGGATCGCGCAAATGTGACGGCGCGAGCGGTTGGATTAGCTCATCTGGCAGACTTTCCAAGGGTGCAGGGCGTCATTGACTGCACACTTGGCCCTTAGGGCACCTCATCGCAATCCAGGTATTTTTGTCAACCGCAAGGGTTGCCACTCCCTTAATGTTCAGCTGGTGTGTGACCACAAGAAGGAGGTTTTGCATGTTTGTGCCAAGTACCCTGGCAGTTGCCATGACTCCTTCATACTGCGCCAGTCTGCTGTGCCTCCGCTATTCAGGCCGCCAGACCAACTTCACGGATGACTACTTGGAGACAAGGGCTATCCCCTGAGGACTTGGCTAATGACGCCGTTGAAGAGGCCAGCCAACGAAGCAGAGGAGAGCTACAAGTCCAGCCACATTTCCACTAGACCTGTAATCGAGCAAACCATCGGCTTGCTGAAGATGCACTTCAGATGCCTGGATAGATCAGGTGGAGCCCTACAGTACTCAGCAGCCAGGGTCTCCAGAATTGTCATGGTTTGCTGTGCACTCCACAACATGGCACAACGTTGTGGCTTGCAGATTCCTGAGGACCAAGTGGCTCCTCACATACCCTCCTCAGATGATGAGGGCAAAAACGAGCATCCTGCAGAGGCTCATCAACCAGCGGCAGCATTATGCGAGAACATTGCTGCCCAGGATGTAAGGAACGCACTCATCCTGGCCAGATCTGCTTAGCCTAGTAAATCAAACTCTTATGCCTCGCAGCTTCTTACCTGAACATCGACAATGGCCAAACCTTGCGGATTCCGAGCTACTTGACCAGCATCCTGACAACTGCAAGTAATCCTAAGCCCTCAACGTGAAAGCCCCATTTGCGAAATGACACATGCCAGAACTGCAGCAGTTGCCATCAGAATTTTTATGCAAAACAGACAACTGATGGCATTTTTACAAAATACACAACATTTCACCCAAGTGACTACCCTTGTGACTATTTGTGCTTTATTTTCCTCTTACGCGTGCTCCTACGTAGTGGTTCCCCTGTGGCTTCAGCAGATGTGGAGGCCCCTTGCTCACTTTCCTGCTGCTCCTGTCTTGACACCTTTGGCGGGCGTCCTCTGGGGTGGCGAGCCTGTGAGGGCTCTTCAGCAGTCTGCTGCTCCTGCGGCTGTGCAGGAGTTGAGACGTCTATCTCAGTTGGGTGTGGACTCCGGCGGGGCTCTGACTGAGGGCTCTGTAGTGTCATGGAAGTGTGAACGCTTGGAGAGGAGCCCCCACTTCCTTGAGGTCTGCCACCAACCTCCCTCTCATGGGTCAGGTCCCCCTCAGTGCCTGCAAGTGGCTTGAGAGCACCTTGCTGCACATCAGGGGAGCCATGGGGACCTGTATCTGCAATGGCAGTCCTACTCAGAAGGACTTCCATGAAGGTCTGGTTTCTCTGTTCAATAGATGCCCATCGCTCCTCAAGAGATGTCATTCTATTCTGAACACTCATGTTTTCCATACCCTGGCGACTAACCTCCTCCATGGCTGTAGCCCTCCTCTCCTCTACCGTAGCCATCCTCTCCTCTACGGTAGCCAGCCTTACCACGGAGGCAGCAATCATTTCCATATAGGTAGCCATCCTTTCCCTGTTGATGCGTTCATGTGCCACTGACTCCACAAAGGCTCTGCTCATGTTCGCTATGGACTCCTCCATTCGCTCCACACTTGCAGCGACCCTGGAGACAAAACCTGCCAGAGACTCCTGCATCTGTGCATGGAGTTCCATCACCTCTGATCTTACGGATGGACCCAGAGGCAGAGGGTCGACATGCAGCCGAGCCGAGCTGGCAGAGTCCTGCACCTTCCGACGAGGACTCTCCACTGCTGTCCCTGTCTCCACAATCTGCTGATGCTCACTTGAGCTGTGATATACCAGGTGACAACTCTACTCTATGTCCCGAAGGTCCCACCGAGGTGTGAGTATCTGCGCTGGTGCTGGGTGCGCTTATTTCTGCTGACGCGCCCTCAGAGGTTGCAGATTCCTCTGAGGAGTCTGGCATCTCCGGCTCTTCCTCCTGCACACTGGGGACGGGGGCTCTCGATGGTCCTGTGGGGGAGTCCAAGAAAAAGTTAGAGATGTGATGCCAAGGTTACATGCACATTGCATTTTGCAGATGATCATAAGTCCATATGATGTAGCTTCAGAATCATTATCAGCGACTCATGCAATACCAATGAGAGAGATGGAAAACTATTTTGTACCAGCTTGCGGGGATGTACCTGTCTGTCCTTCCCCAACTTCCGCATCTCTGTCAGCTCCAACAATCTCCAGGACGGCTTCCTCCCAGGGGGTGAGCTGGGCTAATGAGGGTGGCCCTCTTCCTGTCCTGGCTCGCGCTCTCCTGTTGTGAGCTCTCTTTTCCTGCAATGAGGGAGACAAGTGGAGGTTGAGTGAGAATGAAGGAGTGAGTGCAGAGATTGCATAGCATAGATACTTAGAAGGAGACAAAAATGGAGTGAGGTTGCAAGACCAAGGGCCCTCCATGTGTGTTGTCAGTTGTGTTCAAAGCATGAGAGGGAGTGTGAGGGCTGCATAGCCGAATAGTTAGGTGAATGTGAGCATAGAGAGAGAGGGAATGGCTAAGGGTGCATGGATGGGAGTGTCAAGTGGGATGTGGAGGAAGAGATTGCTAAAGCTGAGTGCTGGTGAGGAAAGGCAATGGGGATCAGATTGAGGGTGATGGTAACTTCATACTTTTCCAGTGCGATGAAGGTCATGGAATCTTTTCCTGCATTGCATCCAGGTGCGCCATGTGAGCCCCAAGGAGTTGACTTCCCCAGCCACCTGTAGCCACTCAGCCTTGGTCTGACTGGGAGGCCTCTTCCTCCCTGAAGAAGGGAACAGGACCTCCCTGTGGGCCCTAGCACCATCCAGCAATGCCAGGCGTGAAGCCTCATCAAATTTTGGGGCAGCTCTTGCCCTCCCGCTGGCCATTGCTCCTGCAGGCTCCCGTGCCATCTTAATGGTAAAGTTTGGAAGCCTGCAGAAGATGCAAGGCTTGCTGTGGACCTTAAAAGCAGCAGCAATGATGACGTCATATTCTGCGACTTTCTGACTGGAAATACTCAATTGCCAAGGGTTCCCACATGTTGGAATTGAGTTAAAATTGCATCAATCTCACAGACCCATTTAGATTCGTGTGGGAAACACTAAATTTGGGGAACCCGACAATTCCCCGCACCCGAGTTAAAATTGACCCCATGCCTCTATTTATAAAGCCAAGGAACCTGTTTGCTTTAACAGCTTTCTCAACTTATCCTGCCACCATCAAAGATACTCGAAGGAGTTTCCATAATCCAGATTTTGAGTTGTCGCAATCAAAAATCTTGCTAGCTGAAATGTCAGCCAAACAAATATAACAAACAAAAATGCAGCAAAAAAAAAGTGACATCTAGTTCTCAAAAATCCAAAGTTAAAGTAACCCAAAGTGCTCCTGTGCACAATCCAGCAAGTGTCCCTTTTAAGAAGTCGAAAGCCCACAATGTGCCTGACCATCAGCCATTTGATATGGATGAGCCGAGTGCACATCACTGCTTCACCCGCAAGGAAATTAGGGAATTCCGCTGGCGCTCCTTACTGGTTCATTAGCATTAATTATAATATTACAATTTCGCTCTAGGTCAGTCTAGAGCATGTTCCATGACGATGGGACTAATCCCACCAAGTAAAAAAATGCCCCAAGTTATTAACTGACTGGCTGTGGGTACTGGCACAATTAGAGAGTGGGGAGGCAGGAAACCAGGACTTAAATTATTTTAATTTATCTTTACAATGGAAATCAGTACCAATTTTTTCATCAACATGACTTGTAAAATGAAGATAGTGATGTAAAGCTAGATGAATAATATTTGAAGCATGCCAGTATATTAGAGAGAGGTGCAGCAGAAGATCGGCCAATGGGAGACTGTCAAGAGTGACAAATGTATGTCATGCCCCTCCTCGGCTCAGTGTATTGGTACAGCAGAGTGATGGTTCTTGTGAGGAGCTTGATCTGGTAATTCCTTTATTCTGTTGTATTTCTGCACAGTGAATGTTAAGACTCTTGAGCTTTTTGTTTTTTAATCAGTAAAATAAAGGGACATTTCCAAAGCAAACTAAAAAGTAGAAAATTGACAACTTTATTGTGTTGCTGTGTCTGGGACTCTCTGTTCAGCTCCAGGTGGAGGTGAGTACAGTACCTGCAGACTGCACATTGCAAGGCTGTGGCAAAGTACAGTACTGAACCCTCCACCAAAACAGAACAGAGTCCCAGTCACTTGTGTCGAAGGGCTACCAAATTAGAGCCGAACTGCCCCATCTGATGCACCAGTGTACATATCGTGCGGCTCCATTAGAATTTTAAGCAGGTTTGTTTGAATTCACTTGGCAGACCATGATTACACATCATATTAATTTAGTGGCAATGTGCCTTTGTGATAAATCGTTGAAGGGAAACTAATGGCCAGACACTTGAGTTCTTCATGGTCCAGATATTTAAACAGTATAACTGGCCACTGTACAGTACCCAGTGATTTTGCTGTCTGCATTCTTTAGATACATGGAATGGAGAAAGATTACAAGAGTTAACTTTATATTCTTGTCTCATTAAGGTTTTTCTTTTTGTTATCCTAACTAGCAGAAACCATCATGCGGAAGTTTTGTCCTTTTTATATTCTCTCTGAATTTAGTCGTCCTGTCACAATGCCATTGTACTGAAGGGATGAAAGCTCCTCCTGTCCTGGCACAATGGGTAGGAGCAGTGATTTGAGACAGTTCTTGAGGCATCAAAGCAGAGAGAGTAAAATAAGTTTTGCAATGTCCTGAATTGAGGTTTTTTGTCCATCGGCTTTCAGAAGATCTGAGACGAGGAGCTGGATTTTACCAACCTCGGTGGGTCTGTGGGAGGCGAAGTCGGTGGCGGGTCCCGGCCTCGCTGCCAGCTCCAGCCCACTGTCCAAAATGAATTTCTCCCGATTGGGCTTGTTAAGCCCGCGCAGTGCATTTCCTGGCCAGTTGAAGGAAGCGGGTCTGATGATATCATTTGATGACATGTTATCAGCCGGTTTCCTTAAAGGGACCATGCGCACATTAATTTTGACAGTTGTGCTGTCAGTGTTCTACAGCATTGAGGGGCTGCAAACACTGACAATCACTGCACAGAGGTGCACCCAGGCTCTTCCATGACTCCCTCCATATGCGTATGGGGGGAGTCACAGCATGCAGGGAGACCCTCTTCCCTTCCCATGGGTGGAAGAGACCTCCCCAGGGGATGAAAGCAGCCTGGTTGTACATTGCACAGGATGACACGAGCAGGGATGTCATCAGTGTAAAGTTCGCGCCTCAATAATACACGGACTTCGGGAGAACAGTTTAACAGGTACTTTACTGAACAAGAGGCAGCTTGAAACTGAAACTACAGAAGCCTGCTAGGGCCTTTTATACAGGGGTGGTCACTGCCGGTACTGCAGTCTAAGACCAGTTATTCCCTTAAAGGTACATACACAACAATTCCTCCCCTTTTAGATAAACAGTACATAACATTCATTTAACAAAATAATAACTAATTACAATTACAATTTTCTCAGTAATATATACATCAACTGAAATAGTCATTTATAAGTTGTACTTCGGGCTCATTACCAGGTGCACATGCTTGTGGTACAGGTTTGGCTTGTTCCTGTGACTCTAGAATCTGGTCAGCATGGCGTCTCACGATGCTCTCTCCAACGTCCACTGTGTACATTAGTGGTCCCTGCTGTGTGCATATCGTGCCTGGCTGCCATTTTTCTGTTCGGTAGTCGCAGGCCAAGACTGGTTGCCCTATCTTGAAGCTCCTGGTTGGCTTCTCATTTATGTGCTGGAACTGCTTATCCTCAACATCTCGTCTTATGTTTGGTTTGAGCAAATCCAAGCGACATCTTAGTCTCCGGTTGAAAAACAGTACGGCTGGAGTTTGGTTGGTTACTGCATGTGTCGCATTCCGGTAAGCAAAGAGGAAGTTATCCACCTTGTGTTGCAGTGGTATGTCGTCATTATACATTGCCTTTATGGCCTTTTTAAAGGTCTGAACAAACCTCTCAGCCAATCCATTTGTGGCTGGATGATATGGGGCAGATGTGTAATGTTTCACCCCATTATTCTTCAGGAACCTCCAGAAATCCTCAGACACAAACTGTGGGCCATTGTCGGAACAGATCTGTTCTGGTAACCCATTCCTGGCGAAGATGGTCCTTAGGACTGCAGTAGTTTTCTCCATGGTGGTGGAGGACATTTTAATGACCTCTGGCCATTTTGAATGGGCGTCCACAGCGATTAGAAACATTGAGTCCATAAATGGACCAGCGAAATCACATGTGTACCCGTTGCCATGGAGATGAGGGCCACTCTCATGGATGTAGCGGGGCCTGTGGTGGAGCGTTTTGGATCTTCTGGCATCCTGTGCATCTCTTGGTCATATCCTCGATTTCTTTATCGATTCCCGGCCACCACACAAACGCCCTGGCTAGGCTCTTCATTTTTACCCTTCCCAGATGACCCTCGTGAAGCTCACTGAGTAGTCTATCTCTCAACTTGGGTGGAATTACCACTCGGGATCCACACATCAAGGTTCCCCGGCACACTGACAGCTGTTCCCTCCTTGGCGAGAATGCTGGCAACAGTGAGTCGCCATATGCTGGCCATCCCTTCACCGTCAAATCATAGACCCGAGAGAGTGTCGGGTCATTTCGGGTTTCCTTCTCAATACTTGCGTTTGTAACAGGCAAACATTCGACTATGGTCGCATGGAATATCTCCACAGGGTCCACTGCAGATGCTTCTTCCGCCGTAGGCAACGGTAGGTGCGACAGCCCATCAGCGTTTCCATGTTGTTTTGTACCTTTGTACTCTGTCATACTGATGTGCCCCTAGAAAAAGTGACCATCTTTGCAGCTGTTGCGCCGTCATCACCGGAACGCCCTTTGGGTTAAAAATGGAGACCAGGAGCTGATGATCAGTCAGTAGGGTGAATTTCTGCCCGTGCAGATAGTGATTGAACTTCTTCACCCCCCACACCAGGCTGAGGGCTCCCTGTCAATCTGGGCGTAGTTACGCTCGGCTGAGGTTAGCGAGCGCGATGCAAAGGCTATTGGCCTCTCTGAACCGTCATAGAATTTGTGTGACAGCACCGCTCCAATGCCGTAAGGTGACGCATCACATGCCAACCGAATCGGTAGTGTTGGGTTGTCGTGGGCCAGTACTTCTTTTGAAGTGATTTGGCATTTACGTTCCTGAAAGGCACGCTTACACTCATCACTCCATTTCCATGTTACACCAGTTTGAAGGAGGGTGTTCAGTGGGTGCAGAATTGTAGATAAATTCGGCAAGAACTTATGGTAGTAGTTCACCAACCCGAGGAACGACCTCAGTTGCGACACATTTTCTGGTGCTGGAGCCTTGACTACAGCCTCAATCTTGTCCGGCGACTTATGCAACCCTTCCTCATCAATCATGTGGCCACAATACGAGATTTGTCTCCTGAAGAACTCTCATTTGGGACGGTTGGCTCGTAGCCCATATTCCTGCAATCTCGTGAGCACCTGTTCCAGGTTGGCAAGGTGTTCATTGTCATTTTCGCCCATAACCAGGATGTCGTCCAAATAACACTGGGTCCCCGGGATCCCTTGCAGGACTTGTTCCATTGCCCTCTGCCACATAGCCGGGGCCGATGCTACCCCAAATACCAGTCGATTGTACTGGTAAAGGCCTTTGTGAGTGTTTATCGTGAGGTATTTCCTAGATGCTTCTTCCACCTCCATTTGTAGATACGCTTGAGCCAGGTCAATCTTTGTAAAACGTTTCCCTCCAGATAGCGAGGCGAAAATATATTCTATCCGCGGAAGCGAATACTGTACTGTGTGCAGGAATGGGTTCACAGTCACCTTGAAGTTCCCACAGATGTGAACCTTCCTTGGCTCCCCAGGTGTGCTGCTCAATGCTTTCTTCATTACAGGAACGATGGGTGTGGCCCACTCGCTCCAGTCCACCTTAGACAGCACCCCCGAACGCTCCAGACTCTCCAGTTCAGCTTCCACAGCTGGGCGTATCGCATATGGCACCGGTCTGGCCTTGAAAAATTTTGGGGTTGCGTTATCCTCAATCTTTATGGTTGCCTTTACTCCTTTGAGTCCCAAGTCCTTGTTGGAACACCTCTTCCGCGTCAGATAGAATTTGTGACAGACGTCCAGGTGCGACGTCCTCATCTTTTTTGTCAGTCACAGTTAATGCCAAAATGGAATGCCAATCCAATTGTAGTCTTCGGATCCATTCACGTCCCAATAATGGTGGTCCTCCATCTCGTAGTATATACATGTATAGTTTCTGTGTTTCCTTTCCATTATATTCAACTGGCACCCTTATTTTTCCTCTGGGGTAGATCTTTTGCCCCGTGTATGTCTTCAATACAATGGACGTGTCCTTTAAGGGTATGTGTGAAAATAGCCGCTCATAGTCTCGTCGATTCATGACAGTTAGGGCTGATCCTGTGTCCAATTCCATCTTCACTGGGGACCCTGCTATCATGAGGGTGACCCAAATGGTTCGGTGATCCTCCTTTGCGATCACGTTGTGTAACTTTAAACAACTTAGTCGCCTGCTCCCGGAGTCCTTATCACTCTCCTGATCTTCTGAACTACTATCTGTCAGTTTCTTTACTTTCCTGTACTGTTCCTTAGTAGTTCTTGTCGTGTTGGACTTCTTTCCCGACCTGCAGACTCTTGCTATATGTCCCATTTTCCTGCATTGCCTGCATATTTTGTCTTTAAACCAGCAGTCCTTCTGCTCATGGGTTGTTCTGCCGCAGCGATAGCACTTTTCGGCTCCATACGCCATTTCGTTAGCGCTGTATTCTTGTGGTTTCTGTTGTATTTCCGCAGCTCCCCGTGCTGCTGCTTCGTAGGATACTGCCACGCTGAAAGCCTGTTCTAGCGTCAGGTCCTTTTTTTGAAAGTAGTCATTTCTGGGTTCCTTCATTCTGGAGCCCGCAGACAAACTTATCCCGTAAGGTGTCTGCCAGTCCTGCTCCGAACTGGCAGTGCTTCGATAACTTGCGTAGTTCCGTAAGATAGTCAGCATTGCTCTCATCTTTGTGCTGGTTTCTTTTATGGAACTTGAATCTTTCTGCTATCAGCAGTGGTGTAGGGCTTAGATGTTCCTGTAAGATATGAACAATCTCCTCAAAACTTTTCTCCATTGGTTTAGCTGGGGTAATTAAATTCCGCAATAGGCCGTACGTACTCGCACCCATCAGATTTAATAATACCGACGCCCTCTTTCCATCAGCCACCTCATTTGCCTTGCAGTACACTTCAATTCCTTCCACATACGTGGTCCGGTCTTCTACCTCGTTGTCGAAAGCAGTGATACTGCCACTTTTCGGCATCTTGGGCGATTTAAAATGGCGCCTCCCGCGCTTTTGCTTCTTCCCCAATGGAATAAAATGGCGCCTCCCGCGCTTTTGCTTCTTCCCCAACGGGATAAAATGGCGCCTCCTGCGCTTTTGCTTCTTCCCCTTACTGCCACGCTGCTCCTAGCATTCTACGGGGTAATGGCGGCGACCCGTAGCTTCGGCGCGTCTCGCTTTCCTTCCACCCCCCCCCCCCGTTTAGTTTCTCTCCGCTGTCCTGTTCTCGAGCACCGACCACGCCCTGTGCGCTCCACCCTCTCTTGTTTTCTTTTCCTGGCGACGCTGCGCGGCCCGATTTGTAGAGCCGCTCGATCGAGCTTGAGCCCGCCGCAGTCCGGCAGGGTCAGCGCGCTACCTGCTACCAGCACGATTCGCTGGAACCACAGTCTCTCCCGCAATTCTCCAAACACCGATGGATTCTTTGGGCGGTTGCCCTCGGTCGACACCCGTTGCTCAGACTACGACCTTCCAGGACCTTCCTTTCAGGCGAGATCCCCGTGAGATGATGCCACACTGCAGGTGAGTTCGTACTTACTCATCGCCACTGTAAAGTCCGCGCCTCATTAATACACGGACTTCGGGAGAACAGTTTAACAGGTACTTTATTGAACAAGAGGCAGCTTGAAACTGAAACTACAGAAGCCTGCTAGGGCCTTTTATACAGGGGTGGTCACTGCCGGTACTGCAGTCTAAGACCAGTTATTCCCTTAAAGGTACATACACAACAATCAGGAGGACCAGGCTGCATTGGCTCAAACCTTTCAATGATCGAAATGTTACTGCAAAGCCACACTCAACCTCACCCTGCTGTGCCACTCATCACATCCCCATCACTCTGCTTTCCCTACCCTATTCCTGCACATCCTTACTCACACCAACTTACCTTGCACCTCCACCTATCTCCCTCTATCTACATTATCACTTCCCCATCTCACTACCCACCCCTCACACTCACCCTCATCCTAGTGCATATCAATTAACAACACAAAAGGGTAGGCATTTATGTGTTTTAGCCAATGTTCATGTGAAGTTTTTGTGTGACTATATTTGTGGTAATGTTTGCAATGAAATGTTTTGTATAATGTGCAAAATTTTCAATTTCAGTGGTATTGGTTTAGCCGCCATTTTGCACCTAACCCCATTTTCCTTTTTTTCCCCATTGAAATCAATGGGAAGTAAAATAGGGCGTAGTGTAAGACGGGCGTCTGATATACCAACATACGAAAAAGACAGGCAGGAAAAGACCAGCTGGTCCATCAAGCCTGCTCCACACTCCTGATGCTTGGAGCAACACTTCCAGCAACTGTCACCATCCCCAATCCACCGCTACACACAGCCATGAATTTTCATGGGAGAGGCAAAACATAAGGGGGAAAAAAACCCAGGGCCAATAAGGGGGGAGGAAAAAAACTCTGACCCTCAGGCAATCAAATCCAGTCCAGGAGATCACATTGACCATGTGTACATTAACTGGTAGATTCACTTACTGTCTGTGATGCGATCTCTGCCCCTGCAAAGAACGAATCGAGCGCCCTCTTGAAGGCGTAGAGAGGCCACACCAGCCGGCAACGCAATCCAGAGGCTCGCTACTCTTTGGGAAAGGAACCACCACCTAACATGTAGGCTAGTCCTACTTTTGCATAGTTTAAACTCGTGTCCCCTGGTTGTCCTTAATCTGAAATTGAAATAATCTATCAATAACATGCAATTCACTGCTTTCATCATTTTATATACCTTTATCGGAGCCTCTAATTCTACACTGCTGTAAAGTAAATAGACCCAGCTCTTTAAACCTATCTGAGTAACTAAGGTCAAATCTGCTACTGCTCTTTTATGCCCCTGCTGAAGTTGAACGTTCCGCCCAATATGTAACCGATGTTACAGGACATAGAAACATAGAAGATAGGAGCAGGAGTAGGCCCTTCGAGCCTGCTCCGCCATTCAATGAGATCATGGCTGATCATCCAAATTCAGTACCCTGTCCCTGCCTTCTCCCCATATCCCTTGATCCCTTTAGTCTCAAGAAATATATCCAACTCTTTCTTGAATATATTTAATGAACTGGCCTCCACCGCCCTCTGTGGCAGAGAATTCCACAGGTTCACCACTCCCTGGGTGAGGAAATTCCTCCTCATTTTAGTCCTAAATGGCTTACCCCTTATCCTTAGACTATGACCCCTGGTTCTGGACTCCCTGGCCATCAGAAACATCTAGTCTGTCCAGGCCTGACAGAATTTTATAGCTTTCGATGAGATCCCCTCTCAATCTTCTAAACTCCAGTGAGTATAAGCCCAATCGACACAATCTCTCCTCATACGTCATTCCTGCCATCCCAGGTATCAGCCTGGTGAATCTTCGCTGCACTCCTTCCATGGCAAGAACATCCTTCCTCAGATAAGGCGACCAAAACTGCACACAATACTCAAGGTGCGGTCTCACCAAGGCCCTGTACAACTGTAGCAAGACATCCTTGTTCCTGTACTCGAACCCTCTTGCTACGAACGCCAACATACCATTTGCCTTCTTAACCGCCTGCTGCACCTGCATGCTTACCTTCAGTGACTGGTGCACAAGAACACCCAGGTCTCTTTGCACTTCCCCTTCTCCCAATCTATTGCCATTCAAAAAATAATCTGCCTTCCTGTTTTTGCCACCAAAGTGGATAACCTCACATTTATCCACATTTTAGTGCATTTGCCATGTTTCTGCCCAATCACCCAACCTGTCCAAATCGTACTGGAGTTTCATGACATCCTCCTCACAGTATACCCTCCCACCCAGCTTTGTGTCGTCTGCAAATTTGGAGATATTACATCCAATTCCCTCGTCCAGATCATTAATATATATTGTGAACAGCTGGGGTCCTTGGACCGATCCTTGCGGTACCCCAGTAGTTACTGCCTGCCACTCGGAAAACGACCCGTTTATTCCAACTCTTTGCTTTCTGTCCGCCAACCAGTTCTCTATCCAAGTCAATACCTTGCCCCCAATCCCATGTGCCTTAATTTTGCACGCTAATCTCTTATGCGGGACCTTATCGAAAGCCTTCTGAAAGTCCAAATACACCACATCCACTGGTTCTCCCTTATCTATTTTACCAGTTACATCCTCAAAAAATTCAGTAGACTATCGAGCATGATTTACCTTTTGTAAATCCATGTTGACTTTGTCCAATCCTGTCACTGCTTTCCAAGTGCTCTGCTATTACAGCTTTTATAATGGACTCTAGCATTTTCCCCACTACCAATGTCAGGCTTACCGGTCTATAATTCCCCGCTTTTTCTCTACCACCTTTTTTGAATAGTGGGGTAACATTAGCTACCCTCCAATCCATGGGTACTGTTCCAGAGTCTATCGAGTTCTGGAAGATGACTAGCAATGCATCTACTATTTCTAGGGCCACTTCCTTAAGTACCCTAGGATGTAGATTATCAGGCCCTGGGGATTTACCGGCCTTCAGTCCCATCAATTTTCCTAACACCATTTCCTTACAAATACTGATTTCTTTCAGTTCCACCCTTTCATCAGACCCTATGTTCCCCAGCATCTCTGGGAGGTTATTTGTGTCCTCCTTTGTGAGGACAGAACCAAAATATGTATTTAGTTGGTCAGCCATTTCTTTGTTCCCCATTATAAATTCCCCTGATTCTGACTGCAAGGGACCTACGCTTGACTTCACCAATCTTTTTCTCTTCACATATCTATAAAAGCTTTTACAGTCAGTTTTTATGTTCCCTGCAAGCTTACTCTCAATCTATTTTCCCTTTCTTAATTAATCCCTTTGTCCTCCTTTGTTGAATCCTAAACTGCTCCCAATCCTCAGGGTTATTGCTTTTTCTGGCCAATTTATATGTCCTCTCCTTGGATCTTATGCTATCCCTAATTTCCCTTGTTAGCCACGGTTGAGTCACCTTTTTTTAAATTTTTATGCCAAACTGGGATGAACAAATTCTGTAGTTCATCCATTCGGTCTTTGAATGTTTGCCATTGCCTATCCACCGTCAACCTTTGAGTGACATTCCCCAATCAATCCTACCCAACTCGCTCCTCAGACCATCGTAGTTTCCTTTATTTAAATTGAGGACCCTAGTCTCTGAGTCAACTACTTCATTCTCCAACTTAATGAAGAATTCTATCATATGATCGCTCTGACCCAAGGGGCCTCGTACAACAAGATTGCTAATTAATCCTTGTTACATAATACCCAGTCTAAGATGGCCTGATCTCTGCTTGATTCCTCGACATATTGGTCCAGGAAACCATCCCGTATACACTCCAGGAATAATTCCTCCACAGTATTGTTACTAATTTGGTTAGCCCAATCTATATGTAGATTAAAGTCACCCATGATGACTGCTGTGCCCTTATTGCACGCTTCTTTAATTTCCCTTTTAATGCCATCCCCAACCTCCGCCTTACTGTTGGGAGGTCTATATACCACTCCCACTAACGTTTTCTTCCCCTTTAGTATTTCTCAATTCTACCTATACAGATTCCACATCATCAGAGCTAATATCCTTCATTACAATTGTGTTAATCCCTTCTTTAACCAGTAATGCTACCCCACCTCCCTTTCCTTTTTGCCTATCTTTCCTGAATATCAAATACCCCTGGATGTTGAGTTCCCAGCCTTGGCCATCCTTGAGCCACGTTTCCGTGATCCCAACCAGATCATATTCGTTTACCTCTATTTGCGCAGCCAATTCATCCACCTTATTACGAATGCTCCTTGCATTAAGACACAAAGCCTTCAGGCTTGTTTTTTTAACGCTCTTAGACCTATTAGAATTATTATTTACTGTGGCCACTTTTGATTTGATTTAAACCGCTGATTTCTCTGACTGCCACTTTTGTTTTTCTCCTTCCTATCTTTTGCTTTTATCCTTGTTTCCCTTTCCTCTGTCTCCCTGCTCAGGTTCCCAACCCCCTGCCATTTTAGTTTAAACCCTCCCCCAGAGCACTAGCAAACACTCCCCCCTAGGATATCGGTTCCAGCCCTGCCCAGGTGCAGACCGTCCGGTTTGAACTGGTCCCACCTCCCCCAGAACCGGTTCCAATGTCCCAAGAACTTGAATCCCTCCCTCTTGCACCATTTCTCTAGCCACGTATTCATCTGAAATATCCTTCTATTTCTACTCTGACTAGCACGTGGCACTGGTAGCAATCCTGAGATTACTACCTTTTGAGGTCCTATTTTTTAATTTACCTCCTAACTTCCTATATTCAGCATTTAGGACCTTGTCCCTCTTTTTACCTATATCGTTGGTGCCTATATGTACCACGACAGCTGGCTGTTCACCCTCCCCTTCCATGATGTTCTGCAGCTGCTCTGCGACATCCTTGACCCTTGCACCAGGGAGGCAACACACCATCCTGGAGTCTCGTTTGCGGCCGCAGAAATGCCTATCTATTCCCCTTACAATAGAATCCCCTATTACTATAGCTCTCCCATTCTTTTTCCTCCCGTGCCGTGCAGCAGAGCCACCCCAGTGCCAGGAAGTTGGCTGCTGCTGCTTTCCTCTGATAAGCCATCCGCCCCCCCCCCAACAGCACTCAGTGGTGTATTTGTTTGAGAGGGGGTTGTCCGCAGGGGACCCCTACACTACCTGCCTGCACCTAGTACTTCGCCTGTTGGTCACCCATTCCTTTCTTCCTGTCCAACCTGTACCTGCAGTGTGTCCAACTCTAAACGTGCTATTCACGATGTCCTGAGCATCGCGAACGCTCCAGTATGCACCCAATCGCAGCTCCAGGGACGCAATGCGGTCTGTCAGTAGCTGCAGGTGGATGCACTTCCTGCACATGTAGTTCTCAGGAACACAGGAAGTGTCCTTGAGTTCCCACATATCGCAGGAGGAGCATATCACGTGGCCAGGCTGTCCTGCCATGACTTACCCTTTAATTAATTGAATTTAAATTAAATCAATCAATCCCACTAATTACAGTTAAATGGTTTACCAACAGTCCCCGCTACACCAGAGAGACCTTAGTAACTACAACCCACAGAGTTAAAGTTTAAAAAAGAGAAATACTCATCAACCAATCACTTACCTGCTTCCTGGTGACATCACACTTTGATTACTTTTTACCCCTCTCCGCCGCTGTTGAATTGGTATGCCTCGCTGCTCCTTTATAGCTGCGCTCCTCGCTCCCCACACAGGTCCGCTCTGGTCGGGCCTCGCTACTTGCTGCTCCTTTATAGCCGCGCTCCTCGCTCCCCACACAGGTCCGCTCTGGTCGGACCTCGCTGCTTGCTGCTCCTTTATAGCCGCGCTCCTCGCTCCCCACACAGGTCCGCTCTATATAAGACAAAAGCTATTGAGCTTATTCATCAGATTATTGCAATTGACAGGTCAAGTTTTGGGTGCATCTTAGATAGAAGCAGTAGTTTTTGAGGCTTTTGTGTGTGTGTGTGTTGAAGGGTAGAAGATTCACTGCAAATATCGATCCACACCTCGGGACCCTATGCAAATATCGATCCATTCCTCGGGACCCTATGCAAATATTGACATACTCCTGGGACTGACTCAAGTTGGACCCAGATCAATGAGATGAAATTCCAAACCTTGTGCTGTGGGCCCCTGTCCACTTTTAACTGGATTGACCCTGCCCAACCTCATATCGCATGGGATGCTTCCAGGCAAAGATGGAGAAGGAAACTTTCCTCTCCAGTCTGGGCTAAATTTGCACCCAAGTGGCAGAGATGAAATCTGAGTGTCTTCAACCTTCAGTTCAGCTATCCAAATAAAAGAAATAGCATCCATTTGATTATGTAATTTTGTAACATATAACATAGGAACTGAATGAGAAGAAAATAAAGATGTGAAACTTTAATTGGTGTAAAATTAAGGATGGCAGTGATTGTACCCTATGAGGATAGTCAGTAAATGAACTATAAAAGGTAGGGAGGGTCTGTGGTGTTTTCCTGTTGCTATGGAAACGCTATACCCAGGGCTAAGAGTGCACATTTTATAAACTCCTGTGTTGAAAGCAGCCTGTCAATATCTCCCTAGCATGTGCAACACTAGAATGAATTGATTGTTTCCTTAAGGCTGGTGAAATTTCTGAAGCGAGTCACTTCAAACAAGAATTCCAAGATCTGAAACACAACAATAGCAAATCTAATCTCAAAATTGTCATTGCCGAAAGTGGCAATGTGGGGGTAAGGTGCTAAAATATGCAACGGTGATGCACACGCTTTGTATTGGATGTGCAGGAAGAAACAAGCCAGCCATGGAAGAACCAACTCATTTTGCCTGTGTTCCTGGCTGAAAGCAGTTGTGCTGTAGACTGCCGTTGGTAGAAAGCTGAAAATGAAAGCAGCTGGATGAAATAGTATGTATCGTAATTTTTAAAAATTGTGTTCTCTGTTGCAGGTTGTGGATATGCTCTAGCTTATTCTCCAGCCATAGCTATTGTGGGGAAGTACTTCTGTAAAAGGAAAGCTATGGCTTATGGGTTGGCCATGTCAGGAAGTGGAATTGGGACTTTTGTTTTAGCCCCAGTGGTTCAGCTGCTAATTGAACGGTACTCTTGGCGTGGGGCGTTACTCATCCTCGGAGGACTCGTAGCTAATATTTGCGTCTGTGGTGCTCTGCTGCGACCCCTCACTCTTGTAGAGGATCTGCCCAGTTCTCCAGTAAGCAGTATGGCGAGCAGAAAGCCTTCTGAGGAATGCAGCTATAAAATACAATGTGAAGACACTCAACTGCCCTGCCCTTCTGCAGATTCAAACTTCATCAGAAAAGACTATGGTAACAAGCAGTCTTGTGGCTGTTGTCCATCGTATAAAGAATACGCCTTCCTCCTGACACCAGACTTCCTTGTATTTGCTGTGTCATTGCTGTTCTTAGCCTATGGCTGCAACACTCCTTTTGTGCATCTTGTACCATATGCGGTAAGCGCTGGTGTCAGCCAGCAACAAGCAGCCTTTTTAATGTCAATACTAGGCATCATAGACATTGTTGGGAATATTTCATTTGGCTGGCTAACGGACAGAAGGTAAGGATAAAACAGAAGTTTTTGATGCTATTCTTTACTAGATATAGGATGAATTGCAGCATTGGTAGCTCAGAGATCATTGTCAGTGCTACAAAGAGCCAGGGGGGGGGTCTTAGCCCCAGAACCCAATGACCCAGGGCAGGATTTTCAGCTTGGAATTACACTGAATTGGCAGTATAACTTCAGTGGACTAGGGTAGAAAATGACTTCCGCTGGCTCCACAACAATTTTCCATTGGAAGCGACAGAAATCGGTCTTTCCCATCACTTGTGCCGTCCAGAGGAATTTCTGTCTCCCTGGGAAGGATTGATTTGTACATTTTCAGCTCACATCTTGAACCTATTAACCTTGAACCACTAATGTAGTAAAAACAATTTGAATAGAGTGCTTTAAATACTTTAATAATTCAGCTTATCCCATTGTCCCACATTTCTCCATTTTTTTTTATTTTTTTTAACCATTCTCCTATTTTATTTTCCACTTAGCCTATCTTTTTGATACCTTGCTTTACTAATTAACACCTTTTACTAGTATACTTTCGTCATTCTTTATGGCTTCCACTCTCTATTTTCAGGATGTGAACTTTTTAAAGACGGGGTTTTAATAGACCTAAATACATCTCGAGGCCATTTTTCCTAGCTAATCAAAAGCTGATTGTATAAAGATTAATTAGGTCACTTTAACAGATGTTGACAGTGCTGACAGCACAGGTCGAGAGAATATGTGCACAGCACTAGAGGAATTAATGCATATTTTTGCGGCAGAGTAGAAAGGGCTTTATTCTGCACCTGGGAATGCTAAGTGTTGTACTTGGATGCCAGGAATAAAAGACTCCCATTCCTCAGTACAGACATCTTTCACTCGGAGCTCAGAAGTTAATCAGAAACATAAGCATTGGGAGAAGCGAAAGAGGTTGGGCTATGGGGAGGAAACCGGAAGAGCATTGGGTTTGTTGAGCCCAGTCCATCTGATAAATGGTGAAAAACTAAACAATCAAGGAGTTGGTTTGTCAGTTCCACCCACAACTGGCTGGATTCACAGCAATGTATCCATCTCCAACCCATCCACTCCTTCAATCACATGCCCCCGTTTGGAATGTTGGATCACCCAATTCACATTGCCATCTAGTCTTGTTTCTGTTTTTTAATGAGGCTGGCTCATGCCCCCTCTCAGGCCACAACATTTTTAGTTCTAAAAGAGCAATCAATCTCCGGAAGCCAGGTAATGGGATGATAAATCAATAATAATGGGTCCAGGTGGACAAAGCCTTGGCTGCTAGCTTTCTGAATTCACACCAACACCATTAGCCCATCAAATAATCCTATCCAACCCGAAGAGTTTCAAAATGTTTTGTGAATCTCCTATAAAAATGATTGGAGAGGGGTGATGATTCTGTGTGAAAATGGATCAATCTGTTAATGGTAAACGGGGCTGTAGTGTTTAACTATGAGTAAAGTTAAAGTAAAATCAGAAAATGCTGGAAACACTCAGCAGGTCAGGCAGTATCTGTGGAGAGAGAAACAGAGCTAACGTTTCAGGTCAATGATTTTCATCAGAACTGATTCTTAGTTTTTTTTAGCAGAACTGTTTTAGACAACTGTTATTGAGTAAAGTTGAAGGCCCCGATTTCCCCCCAGCCGTCGGGCAGGGTTTCAGGTGGGCGGGGGCTGAAAATCCCGACTTTGGGGGTCCCGCCACCATCCCGCCCAAAACCTCGCCCCACGTAAGTTTCAGGGGCGGCGGGTACCCGCCCCGCACTGGGACCTGCCGAAACCAGGCGGGAAGGGATTAGTGCCAATTAACTGCCAGTTAACAGGCAGTTTTTAGCCTAATCCCTATTTTGAGGGGTTTCGTGTGGGTTTCCCGATGGCTCCAAACCACGCCAGGTAGAGCAGGCGGGCCGTCGAGTTGGAGGGGTCGCGATGTCGGTGCTCAGGTGAGTGATGGGTGCATGAGTGTAAAGGGAAGTGTGTTTGGTGTGTCTAAAGTGTGTAAAGAACTTTTACTTACCTGTACTTACCTTAACAGCCTTTCTTCCTGTAGCCGCTGGGAGCCCATCACTCAGCCGGAACTGAAAGCTGAACGGCTGCGATCTGTCAAAAGTGACAGCCTTCAGCTTTGAGTGCCGGTAAGAGTTCTAACTGAGTCTGTGCAGAATGACTCATGTCAGAACTCAGACTGTCGGTGTTTGATAGCTTCAAACAGCTGTAAAACACTGATATTTCATCTGTCAAGGACTCTTGACAGATGAAATTTCAGTCTGTGACATCACCTGTTGCCGGGTGGCCCTTAATTGGCCTGCTGAGCCCGCTGGGCGGGCTCAACAAGGTCAATCAAGGGAAAATCGTGCGGATTGGCCGGACGTCGAAGTAGGCGGGTCAAAAACCCGAAAGGGGAAGTCCCGCCGCCTTCCCGACAGGTTCGGGAAAATCTACCCCGAAGTGTTTGTTGCTGCTGAACTGATAGAAGTGCTTAGTACTGCCCCTGGATACAAAGTGACATGGCAATATTGGACGCCCGCTACCTTTTTTTCTTAATAACTCAGTTATAAGTCCATTTTTAAGGATTTTATAGCAGGATTTTTCCTTTTATTTCTGGTAAGTGTACTTTTTTCTTAAGTTCAATTTTTATGACTCCAATTCTGTATTTTTGACAAAATAATTTGGTCTTTTAAGCTACATGAAATTAAGATAGTTATCCACATTTAAAAATGAAATAGTTTACACTTTGCTTCAGAAGTTAGATGCCTTAACTCATGGATTAATAAACATTGCCCCCAATTATTACTGACCTGACTTAAAAAAAAAAATGCATTTATACAGCATTTTTCATGTTGTCCCAAAAACACTACACAATTAATTATTTTTTGATTCACAGTTACTAATGTGGGCAAACATGGCAGCCATTTTGCACACTGAGGTCCCACAAAAACAAACAATGAAATGAAGGACCAGTTAAGCTGTTTTCACAGCTGTTGGATAAAAGGGGTGAATGTTGGCCACGACACTGGGGGCAACTCCTTTGCCTTTCAAAGAGTGCCATGAGATCTTTCACCTTCAACTGAACAGGCAGATCTGGCCTCTGTTTAACATCTTTTTCTGAGAAACTGCACCTCTGACAATGTAGCACTCTCTCACTGCTGCACTGAGATGTGCTTCAAGTCCCCCCAACCCCGCGCAGCCCACTTCTACCTCCTTCCCAAGATTCACAAGCAAGACTGCCCCGGTAGATCCATCGTTTAAGCCTGTTCGTGCCCCAAGGAAACTTACTTCTTCCTATCTCGACACTCTTCCGTTGTCCCAGTCTCTTCCCACCTACATCCACGACTCTTCCGACGCCCTCTGCCACTTTTAAACAGTTTCCCAGTTCCTAACTATCTCCTTTTCACTGGCTATCCAGTCTCCCTACACCTCCATCCCCGACCAGGACAGCCTAAGGACCCCTCCACTTCGTCCTTGAACGGAGGTTCAAACCAGCCCCCATGCACCACCACCCTCCTCCGCCTGGCTGAACTTGTTCTTAAATTGAACAACTTCTCCCTTTGACTCCACTCACTTCCTCCAAATAAAAGATGTTGTTATGGGAACCCGTGTGGGGTCCTATCTATATCTGCCTTTTTCGTGGGATACGTGGAATGTTCTTTGTTCCAATCTTACCCTGGTGCCCTCCCCTCACCTCTTGTATGGATGACTTTATTGGTGCCACTTCCTGCTCTCGCCACGAACTGGAAAATTTCATCAACTTTACTTCCAATTTCCACCCCTCCTTCGCCTTCACGTGGTCCATCTCTGACCTGACCCCTTCCCTTCCCTTCTTTGACTTCTCTATCTCCATTTCTGGGGATAGGCTGGTCTACCAATATCTACTATAACCCACCTGACCTCCCACAGCTACCTTGATTACACTTCTTCATACCCACTTCCTGTAAGGGACACCATTCCATTCTCCCAGTTTCTCCATCGCATCTGTTCCGATGATACCATCTTTCATACCAGTGCTTCCGAT
>NC_140994.1:67281920-67553450 GCF_052327205.1 Somniosus microcephalus
TGCTGTCATTTGGAGATTTGTATTAGCCAAGTTTATTGTATCTAGATTCTTTATCAATGGTCGTAATTATTTGTAAATAGGAAAGGATGGCCATTAAAAGTGCTGCAATTCTCCATATTGAGTGCAATAAAAACAGACCAGGCCATTAGGATTTTATTTGTTGGTCACTTTTCCAAACTGAATAATATTTTTATTATGGCAACCCTCTCTCTTTAAATCTGCAGGTGGTTGAAGAAGTACCGCAAATACTGTTACATTTTGACCATTGGGCTGGATGGTCTCTGCTCTCTGTTCATTCCCATTCTGAGATCTTTTCCACTACTTGTTCCCTATGCAGTTCTTTATGGATATTTTGATGGGGCTTATGTTGCTCTTATCCCAGTAGTAACATCAGATATAGCAGGAAATGCTTTCCTCTCCTCTGCTCTGGGAATAGTTTACTTTATTCATGGGATACCCTATCTTATCGGCCCACCAGTAGCAGGTCAGTAATAAGTTACATAATCTATTAAGGTTTTTTTTTATTGTAAACGGATTTTGAATTGTTCACTGATTTTATTTTACTATTTTAATGTTTCAGCTAGTGTCAATCAAACTGTAATGTTTATACTCTTGTAATACAAGCATGCACATTGTCAAATTTCACAGTAAGCTCTGCAGCAGCTGAATGGAAAGGCCCCACTACTCTCATTTGACAGTGCAACCACCAGGGTTAAGACTAGGCATTGCACTGAATTTGCACTCCTTTGCGGGATGTCAATAAAAGTACTGCCAATCTTTTATGCTAGTCAAATGTGACCAACGAGCCAGTGCAGATACCGTAGGCCAAATGGGCTTTTTCTGTGCTGCGAACCTATTTGGTTTTAGGAGTCACCAAAAAAAAAAGGATAATGTTACTATTAGCTTATTTACTGCTATCTGCCCTAATATATGATGAGCGCTCCACTCATTCTGTTATGCAGCCCTATGTTCAGAGAGCACCAGATTAATACATTTACCCAATGAGTCTCGACTAAATCTATCCATTCATCACTTCCTAATGGTTACACAAGTAGTGACATGATTGGCTGCAGAGTTATCTTGTCACAATGGCGGCAGTTCTAAAAGGATTGAGAGAGATTGACCTACATTGGCTCCTGGTTAAGCAACGCCTCAATTTTAAAATTCTCATCCTTGTTTTCAAATCCCTCCATGGCCTCGCCCCTCCCTATCTCTCTAATCTCTCTGTAAAGTCCTACAACCCTCCGATTTATTTACGCTTGTCCAATTTTGGCCTCTTGCGCACCCCGATTTTAATCGTTCCACCATTGGTGGCTGTGCCTCAGCTGCCAATTTCCTAAGCTCTAGAATTCCCTCCCTAAACCTCTCCATCTCTCTACCTCTCTTTAAGACGCTCCTTAAAACCTACCTCTTTGACCAAGCTTTTGGTCATCTGCCCGAATATTTCCTTATGTGGCTCGGTCTCAAATTTTTGTTTGATAATGCTCCTGTGAAGCACCTTGGGATGTTTAACTACGTTAAAGGTGCTATATAAATACAAGTTGTTGAGTGCACCTTCAGCATTTAACAGCTGACTGACTTGTGAGTGACCCTACTTACTGGTTTTACTAATAGGGGGAATTGTGTTATATGTCAATAGGTTATTGTTGCCATAACTGCTATCCCAATCCACCTGGATGTCCAAATTAGCTTCTGCCTCTGTTTGTACCAATTATGTGCTTAGTGTTATTATTGGTGCCTCCATGCTTTGCAGGGATGTGCCTTGCCCACAAGGTGTGATTGTGGTTATGTTTGTGGGAGTGTATGTTTTTTTTTTAAGTGTGTGCAATAGGGCAGCTGTAGCTCAGCACTCTTTTTTTTTAAACATGCATCCTCTTTCTCTTTTACAGGTTGGTTGGTGGATACAACAGGAAATTATACCGCAGCCTTCCTTGTCAGTGGGTTGTCCATGATATTCAGCTCCGTGTTGGTGATTACTGCCAATCAGATGAGGAGATGCAAAAATTCAGTTGCCGTTCAAACCGCTGTCGTAGAGTCAGATCCTAGCACTACAACTTTGCAGACTGCATCAGATGATCAGATTTAAAAACAAGAATTCATAGAACTGTTATATTTAAAAAAAAAAAAAAACCACAAGCAACAAATTGCTGGCACGTAGAAAAGTCCTCAAAACATGGAAACATTTTAGTATAGGCAATCTTTGTACTTGAGTAGATATCGGTAAATATTTTGTTAATTCTTTCAATGCCAAAGTATTTCCACACATTCCTATTGACTTGCTAACTGCATTTCCACAGGTCCTTTTTTTTTTTAAAAAGGGCCCATGTGTGGACATGTGACTCCTATAAATGTATCAGATTTATAAGTGATTGTACATCTGCCAGTGTCGGTTTTAATTTTCATACCTCATGTTGACGCTGGGTCAATTGAAATTTTCAAGACTGAGATAGATTTTTGTTAGGTAAGGGTATCAAGGGATATGGAACAAAGGCGGGTAAATGGAGTCGAGGTACGGACCAGCTATGATCTAATTGAATGGCGGAATGGGCTAGAGGGGCTGAATGGCCGCCTCCTGTTCCTATGTTGAAGTTTTCCGTGGATTGACTTGCTATTAACTTATTTGTGTTTGGCTAGTTAAATTGCTCATTGTGATTTGTTTTGGTAAGCACTGTAACTTGTTACATTTGATGTAAGAAAAATGTAATGTGCAGACTCCTGAGGCTAAGATAGGAATTGTACAAGCACAAAAAAAGGAATGTGATTGGTCCTTTATGTTAAGGAGGCCGGTGGTTATCACTGCAATTCCTGTTATAATGACAAGAGGATTTATTAGAACAGATCTCAATGCTGCCTTTTGCAATTGCTAAGAGTAGCTTTCAATCTTGAAGAGAATTTCACCTCCAGTGTGGTATTTTGTAATGATGGAATAAACAAGGCATCAGAATCCTAGAATCATGGAATGATACAGCACAGGAGGCCATTTGGCCCATCATGCTTGCGCTGGCTCTTTGGTAGAGCTATCCAATTAATCCCACTCCCCTGCTCTTTCCCCACAGCCCTGTCATTATTTTCCCTTCCAAGTATTTATCCAATTCTCTTTTGAATGTTGCAATTGAATCTGCTTCTGCCACCCTTTCAGGCCATGCATTCCAGATCATAGCATCGCGCTGCGTTTTAAAAAAATGTTTCCTCATGTCGCCTCTGCTTCTTTTGCCAATGACCTTAAATCTGTGTCCTCTGGTTACCAACCTTTCTGCTGCTGGAAACGGTTTCTCCTTAGTTACTCTTATCAAAACCATTCATGACTGAACACCTCTATCAAATCTTTTAACCTTCTGCTCTAATGAGAACAACCCCAGCTTCTCCAGTCTCTCCGCATAACTGCAGTATCTCATCCCTGGTACCACTCTTGCAAATCTTTTCCGCATCTATCTAAGGCCTTGACATCTTTCCTAAAGTGTGGTGCCCAGAATTGAACACAATACTCTAGCTGAGGCCGAACCAGTGTTTTATAAAGGTTTATCATAACTTCCTTGCTTTTGTACTCTGCCTCTATTAATGAAGCCAAGGATCACATATGCTTTTTAAACAGCCTTCTCAACTTGTCCTGTCAGCTTCAGAGATTTGTGTACATACATCTCCAGGTCTCTCTGTTCTTGCACCCATTTAAAATTGTACCATTTAGTTTATATTGCCTCTCCTCATTCTTCCTACCAAAATGTATCACTTCATACTCCTCTGCTTTAAATTTCATCTGTCATGTATCTGCCCATTTCACCAGTCTGTTTATGTATTCCTGAAGTCTGTTACTATCCTCCTCATTGTTTACTACATTTCTGAGTTTTGTATCATCTGAAAACTTTGAAATTATGCCCTGTATACCCAAGTCCAGGTCATTAATATATATCAAACAGCAGTGGTCCTAATACCGACCCCCCCGGGAAACACAACTGTATACTTCCCTCCAGTCGAAAAACAACCGTTTGCCACTGCTCTCTACTTTCTGTCCCTTGGCCAATTTTGTATCCATGCTGCCAGTGTCCCTTTAATTTCTTGCATCTTTCTGTAATTTGCCTGCAAATTTGCTCCTCTATCTCCTTCCCACTAATTGGTGGCCTATAGTATACACTATATAGCTTTCTCCCATTTTTCTCTCTCGGAAAGAAAGAACGTGGATTTATACAATGTCTTAGCACTTCTTTCCACATCACAAAGCATTTCCCGTTTAATGAATTTGTTTTTAAGTGCAGTTACTTTGTTAGAAATAATCAGTTAATCTGTTTTGACGGAATAAAAAACGAAAATGCTAGAAATACAAAGTTAGTCAGCATCTGTAAAAAGAAAGGACCGGTTGTAATGTTTTGGGTGTGTACCCGCCATCAGACTGATTGAAGGGTACACACTCCGGATGCCCTAACTCAGCTTTTCTTTCAGCAAGTGCTGACTGACCTGCTGTGTAATTGCAGCATTTCCTGTTTTGCTTTCAGATTTGCAACTTTTTATTGATTGGCTTTGATGGTGTCTGAGGGAGGAATTTCCTGCTCTGGATGTTTGGTCTTGCCTGGTCAGTCTAGGATTATTCTGTTTCTGCAGTAACGACTACAATCGCCACTCGACGTTAATCTGCCTTTTACTCTCCACAGATGTTAGCAGACTTGCTGTGAATTTTCTGTTTTAATTTGATGTTTTGCTTTGTTTTTATGACCATGTAATCCTGTGGCTACCCCTTTGCAAGCCACACGCAAGACCACCTCCCAGTGTCATATCTACTGGTTAACTAATAACTGTTTGAATGTAACCTTTGTAACTACCATAGGATTCTTTAGCACTAATTTACTCCCTTGTGACCTTTTTCCCCACTTCATCAGGAATCACTTTGGGGAAATATGGTTAAAGAGTATTCCAGCTGAGAGCCACTTTCTCAGAGGTGTGTGGCTGGCTGGTAAATAAGGATTGGAATGGTGACTCACTGTTTTAGTCTTCCTTAATATTGATGTCAAAGACATACTTTTCATACACCATTCCCACCCTACTGTCTTTATCGGGACACTCCTCACATTCGGGATTAACAGAAGGCAAAACCAGTGCTGTACGAAAGCTGATCACTTTGAATTTGAGGATATGTTTTGCGAGACCCCCCACTCCGACAGTAGGGCCTCACACAGCCAGTGTGGATCTCAAAATCACAGGTGGCGCGCCCGTGACTCTGCAGCCCATGCTAGCGGAGTGCAAGGCAGCACTGAGTGTGGTCAAATTTACCTCGTGGTGTGAGTCACATGTCGGTAGCAGGGCCACATTCTTGTTAAAAGAAAATGTCTTAAACACGGGAGTGCACCATGCAGCTTGTTGCAGTGCAAACAGCAAGTCTGCAGGTGAACTGTTGGTCTGTAGAGGAGAGCCTTTGAAGAATAGAGTAAGTGACACTTCCTGTCAGAAGGTGGATCTTTACTGTATCTTTAATTACTGCTTGATATTGTATTCCAAAGAATTATTTCCTGTAAAAAGTCTTATGTTTCAGAACTGGTGTAACATCATTGAATTATGACGATTTTATTGTGTTCCAATCATGCATGTAATACAATATTATGCATATGAGACTTTTACAGTTTCTATGTTTCTATGTGACACTAAACTTACAAAACGGTAAGGTTTAATTTCCTCTATGTAAAGTTGAAGAAAAATTCTTGCACTGTTATGAGCCAATTAAAGTTTTCAGTACAAGAAACTTTCTTTAACTTGTGCAGAGAGGAACATATTGGAATATCAGTGCTGCCCTCGGTATAACTAGCCTACATTGGTTCATTGATCTCAATTGACACAGTTGGAAGAAAAACTTGAAATTCTGATCTAAAATAGTTGCTTGGAGAAGGACGAGGAAACCTTTAAGATCAAGGTGTGCAGTGTTCAGTAACATGACCTTACTGGACTTTACTTTATATTTCCTCTGACGCTGTTGGATGCTTGTATGTGGAATGTTAGGAGCTAACCAGCATTTTGTGCTGCACATTAATGAACCAATGTGCTGTAACTGGGTTGTGCCTCCTCACCATGTTATTGGGTTCAGGCACTATATGAAGTTTTAAAACGTACGAGTGCCTCAAAAGATATTTTGTATAATGTTCATGCCCATAATGAATTAACTCGTGTGGTTATTCATGTTTATAGATGTACAGAAGTCGTGAAGTGTCTCTTTTTTTATTTTGAAATTAGAAGCGCTTGGATCCAATTTCCTGATGTGTGCCGCAGGCAACCAAGGCTCACTGCTTGATGGTGCAAGCTCAGCAAATTAACCCAAATGGCCCTGAAAATCTGCCGGGATTCCACCAGTCTCCTGCCTTAACTCCAGCGAGGGACCGGCAGAACTCACCGGAACACCACTGGGGCCTAGCTGCTTCAGATGTGGGGGAGGGGGAGGGAAAAGTCAAGCATATCAAGAAAATATGTAATTCATGACTTACACCCAAAATGATACCAGCCCTTTGAGCATAACCATAGTATTGCTGCATAAATAGCAAAAGTATAACTTGACCATAGTTTTATGCAGAAAGTACTGTGCAAAGGCCTGTGTCTCCATGAATGTAACTCCACAAACGTACCTTGAAGCTCTTTTAAAGAAATGTTTCCAATAAACTATTGGACTGTCGATGGGTGATTCCTTCCCCCCACCAAAACTGGCCCATATACAGATACTAATTTCTGGCTTGCATGCCAGAAAGCCATACTGGTGCTAATTTCTCCAGAAATGTGTGTAGCTGAATCTGTACATTTTTAAACTACAATGCTGCATATTCAGAATTAAATTACTGTAAACATTCAGTTGCTGTGGTTTTTAAAGGATTGAAGATGGGGGGGGGGGGGGAAGAAGAATGTTCAATACTCGAGTTCTCGTGTTTAAAGGGCGTTCACTGCTATTCTGGGAGCCCTGCGGCTGGCTTAGCTTCTGGATCTGATTGCTTGGATCTGTTGTTGTGGTGGCAGGGATGTTGGTGATACAGTAGGTAGGGTCCTTGCTCCAGCATGAATTTATAATGCAAGGGTAACTTTTCCAGTCTCCAGCGCTGATGGCAGCAGAGTGGTGGCTGGGGGAGGGCTGAAAAATCAGACTCTGCTTGATTGCAGTCAAAAACTGGCAAAAGATTCATTCAATAGCATAGATATTAATATGCACTCTGCTGTAATTGTCACTGGGAATGCGTATGTCTTGAGAGGTCTCCCTTGCCCCATGCTCTTTAAGCAGCTGGGTGCTGGATATTGATGGGAGCCTCTTGGGAATGAAGTGGCCATTCCTCCCTGTGCTCTACTACTTGTGTTCAATTTGATGAAGCAGTGCCCACTTTCTGTCACATCTTTTGATTTTTGAGGAAAGCTGGCTTGACGGGCTGGTGATTTGGTGTCACCTGTGGAAACAGCAGCTTCATTCATGTCTACTGCAGCCATGGTCTTACTGCTGGGAACGCTCTTAGCACGAACCGTGATCTGCAGGAGTGCAGATATCTGGGCAACAGCAAGCGGAGTGAAGCACTGCATAATGATTCTTTTTCTAATGGATTTCCCAGTATGTTGCAATTGAACAAAGCAGCCTTTTGGAGATTGGAACCCAAGGCTTCTATAGCAACAATGGGAGAATTCATGAGCGATATTTCAACTGGCCTGAGGATCTCTGTCACTGGAGCTCTGCTGTAAATAGTCCTGAAGTTGCCACATTCTCCCTGCTGGACTGCAGATTTGTTGAATGGTCATATGATTGATGTGGGAAGTGGACTTGGTCCATAGTTAGTGTCATATCCTCGAGTGCTTGGCACATCCTCTGGAGAAAACATTAGTGTTCAGGGAGCAGATTTCTTTTCAATACAGGCCCCATGAGGCCCTCTGCAGCTGAGGAAGGGCTGGAGCTTGTTCTGTGTCTAGCAGGTTCTTGCTCCTTCTCAACCATACTTGTGCTTGTGATGAACCCAGTGTACCTACCTCAAACTGATTACCTAAATCCCCCAGGCTGGATGTACTTGGACTGGTGTCTGCTATGGATGGAGTGAGTGCTGTGAGGCAGTGGGAGTGTGGGCCCCACTGGGGCCTGCAGTTTCTTCTTCAGAGGCAACTATAAAAAGAAGATATGTTGGAATAATGGCTGAATAGCAGCCTCTCAAACAGCTACAGTATGCCATGGGGGGTTTGCTGCATTGTGTGCATGTGAGTGAGGGGAGGAAGAACAGAAGAATAGGACAGTTCTACCCGTGTGCACTGGGGAGACCTCCAACTTCATTATAGTCCACTCCCTTGTATGTTCTCCAGCTCCAGCATAGCCTATTCATACAGTCTCAGGGGTCAAAATGAGGGAACCTCTTCTGATTCTGGTCTGCTCCTTTTATGCACTGATTTGACCTGCAAGTACAGAAGTAATGTGTGACATTGGAAATTTGAGCAGCACATAGATACCAGTTGATCACCCATTGAGTCGACAAATATGCATTATTACATTATGCCGACTAGTAGTGTGGTAAGCTTTCTTTCATGGGTTTGCAGCTCCAGTTTGAAGTGGCAGCAATGGAATGTGCTCTACTGCAGTGCGGGTGTGGCTGGGGAAACTTTGAGAGAACTGTTTTGTGAAGGCTTAGAAAGCACCCTCAATCGGGTTGTAACCGAGTGAGAGGAGGCTGTTGGTGACCTTCCTATGTAATGTAGCACAGTGCTGGCTTGCCTTACCTCGGTGATCTTCCTGATCATGCCCTCTGGCCATTTGAGGCTGCAGTGCCTCTGATAGCCACTTCCTGCTAAACGGTCTGGATATTTCTTCTCTGAAGAAGGTGCCCTGGGATGCCAATGAGGGTAATACTCCTGCTGTACTGCTTACACACATCCCTCCAAATATACCCGAGTAAATATTGGCAACCTGCACCTTTTGTCCGGCCATTTCTCATTTGGTGTCTAGAAACTGAACAGACGCAGTTCCTTTAAATAGCAACTGCAACCTGTCAAAACTGTCCAAACTCCAACTGTCAAAACTCCAGCCCCGTCCCTCCTCGTGCTTATAGCAAATGGGGCGGCCCTGTTTGGAAGGGGCTAGTTCAATTATGAATTGCTAATGAGGCCCTCAGGAAATCCTTCCAGATCACACCAGCTCAGTTTCAGCAAGTGTTGAACCCACTGCAGTAAGTTCACACTGCCCTACCGTCCAAAGCTGGAACATTTGCCCTGCAGTTTTTGTGGAATGGAGTGAGTTCCAAATAGTATAAAATGCTTTGTTTTGGTGTGTGGATATGAAGCGGTGATGTGAATGATGTCATGACATTCCAAATAATGATCAAGTCACAAGACACGTGACATCATTGACATCACACGAAGCATTTGCACCATACATGACATTCACCACACGTGACATCTGCATTTAGCATGACATCATTGACCTCATGCGTAACTTTATTGACATCACATGTGACATCATTCACAGCGCACGTGACATCATTCACATCACACAAATATCAATGCTGCTGCAAGGAATTGCCCAGTTCAGTGGCAACAGTGTGACTAAATATTACTGACAGTTTTTAATGCTAAGTTATACAGTACTTACACAAAGAATGCACACTACAAATTTCTTTTAATATCTGAAATAATTTAACCTAAAATGGTCTGATAAGTGTGTACATTTCTAAGGTGGCTTTTAAGAATGTTTGAGAAAAGTTTTTAATGTAATGGACTTAGGAGTTTTGAAACCTTGTTTGTACCTTTTTTGTATGTATGTCTGCAGTTTTATGAAGGAATAAATTCTCTTTTAAATGACTGATTGATATCCATCCTAAATTAACTTTTTATTAGCTGAAACTTGTCCTCTTGTCTTACTTTCGCAGCTTATAGAGTCATAGTCATAACGGCACAGAAGGAGGCCATTCAGCCCATCGAGTTCATGCCAGCTCTCTAGAGCAATCCAGTCAGTCCCATTCCCCTGCTCTATCCCCGTAGCCCTCCAAGCTTATTTCCCTCAAGTGCCTATCCAGTCTCTCCTTGAAAATATTGAGTGTGTCCGCTTCCACCATTTCCGTTGGCAGTGAGTTCCAGGTCCTCGCCACTCGCTGTGTAAAAAAGTTTTTCCTCATGTCCCCCCTGCATCTCTAGCCCAAAACCGTAAATCTGTGCCCCCTAGTCCTGGTACCATCAATTAATTGAAACAACCTTTCCCCGTCTCGCCTATCCAAACCCGTCATAATCTTGTACACCTCTATCAAATCACCCCTCAACCTCCTTTGCTCTAATGAAAACAAATCCATCTTCTCCAACCTGTCCTTGTAGCTAAGATCCCCCATCCCCAGAATCATTCTGGTAAATCTCCTCTGCACCCTCTCAAGTGCCTTCACATCCTTCCTGAAGTGTGGTGACCAGAATTGGATGTAATACTCCAGTTGTGGCCTAACCAGTGCTTTATAAAGGTTCAGCATAACTTCTCTACTTTTGTACTCAATATCTGTATTTATGAAGCCCAAGATCCTATATGCGTTAACCACTCAATATGTCCCGCCACCTTCAGGGACCTATGCACATTAACTCCCAGGTCCCTCTGTCCCTGCACACTCTTTAAAACTGCCATTAAGTGTATATTGCCTCTTCCTGTTCCTTCTGTCAAAATGCATCACCTCACACTTCTTTCTATTAAATTCCATCTACGACTTGGCTGCCCATTCTGCTAGCCTTTCTATGTCCTGTTGCAGTTGATTGGTATCATCATCACTGTTTGCCACGCCCCCAAGTTTGGTGTCATCGGCAAATTTAGAAATTCTACTCTGTATTCCAATATCCAGGTCATTCAAATATATATATATTTAAAAAAAAGCAGTGGCCCCAGCACTGACCCTTGGGGAACACCACTGTCTACCGGCTTAGTTTAAAATAGTTTTCCAGATTTGTACATCACTCAATTTAGACTGGGAAAGATATTTGGAGGACTAGATTTCCCATTATTGACTATGAATAGGTGGAAATCCAGCCCCTGTAGTGGCGTGTTGGTAAGGGAGGGGGTAAAAATTGGAGCGATACGAACTGCTAATTCACTCTTGTACATATTCTGGAGACCACAGCAACTTGAGCAGAGTTTTGGGGGATGGATTTCTGCGGAGATTCGCTCATCCACTGTTCCCGGAATTTTCTGGGATTTCCGTGGCTCTTCCGCCAAAGTTATGGAAATTCATCCTCTGTGTCGTTAATGGATAGAAAACCTTAGGCCTCTGACTGAGGCAAATGTGGCCAAGCTGCGCTGGGAATGCTAAAGATGAAAACTTCCCCCACGGGTCACCTTTAGCCACTATTTTAGTTGCCGGAACTGCGTTGACCAGAAAAACAGTAGGGAAAACTAGAACAGCAACAACACCAACTTGTATTTATATAGCACCTTTACCATAGTAAAATGTTCTAAGGCTCTTCACAGGAGTATTAGACAAAAAACTTGACACCGAGCCACATAAGGAGAAATCAGGGCAGGTGACCAAAAGCTTGGTCAAAGAGATAGGTTTTAAGGAGTGTCTTAAAGGAGGAAAGAGAGGTGGTGAGGTTTAGGGAGGGAATGCCAGAGCATAGGGCCTAGGCAACAGAAGGCACAGCCACCAAAAGTTGAGCGATTATAATCAGGGATGCTCGAGGGCAGAATTAGAGGAGTGCAGATATCTCAGGGGGTTGTGGGGCTGGAGGAAATTACAGAGATAAGGAGGGGCAAGGCCATGGAGGGATTTGAAAACAAGGATTAAAATTTTGAAATCGAGGTGCTGCTTAACTGGGAGCCAATGTAGGTCACCGAGCACAGGGGTGATGGGTGAACGGGACTTGGTGCGAGTTAGGACATGAGCAGCCGACTTTTGGATGATCTCAAGTTCATGTAGGGTAGAATGTGGGGGGCCAGCCGGGAGTGCATTGGAATAGTCAAGTTTGGAGGTAACAACAGCATGGATGAGGGTTTCAGCAGCAGATGAGCTGAGGTAGGGGCAGAGATGGGCGATATTAGAGGTGGAAGTAGGCGGTTTTGGTGATGGAGAGGATATGGGGTCAGAAGATGTAGTTGGTTTGCCTTGGTGGTTCATATCACCCCTCCTACTTCCATTACAGGAATTACGGTGAACAGGATTGGGACACAGACAAGCTTTTCGGACTCAACCGTACAGTGTTTAATAAAGTTAACACACCCCCGCCTCCAGTACGTAAAATGCCTGGTGGCGTAAAACAAACAGCACAACAATACAGGCCCCTGTCTCGTATTAAGATGCCTAAAATCACACTGTGTTGCTATACAGAGTATAACATGGACTTGTCCCACAAACCCCGGAACATGCACTATATAATACACACAGAACCTCCCCACTAAACCCCTCTGGACTGGTTGGGACACACAACACCCCCTCACACAGTACTGGTGGTCTTAAGGATGCGTGGGCTTGGACAATGCTCACCCCGATTGTCCGTTTTCTTGCTCGCTGCTTCCCTGTGTAGAACTTGTCTCCTGGTTCCGTATCACCGATGCAGTATCCAAGTCCCAGTTTCGAGGTTCGTTCCTACAGTCGAAGAGCAAGGCAAGGCTCTTGTCGCTCGTGGTGGTTTCTTCTCTCCGTCCCGGACGGAGTGCTCGGTTCTTGGTTCAGAGAAGAGGGCACGCGAAGGCAAGAGCAAGTGAGAGAGAGTGAAAATGGCCAAAGCTGCCTTCTCTTATACCCTAAAAGTTCAGTGATGTCTTTTTAATCACCCTTCTTTGTCTGGTTTCCTGCCTTTCGGGGCTATCCCATCTAGGTGCTAGTGTTAATGGCAGATGATGGGCTCCACTTCTTACCCGATCCCGGGTTAAGTGGTTCCCCATTAGTTTCCAATGGCCCTCCTTTGTCCGGTTCCTGCCTTTCACGGCTATCTCATTGTTTCCCAGAACACTCTGTCTGCTCAGACATTCTCCCGTAATCAGTTTGTAAGCCTGGCTGGAATCTCCTGTCCACCACTAACACTTGGGCCCCCTCCCATCTTCTCCAAACAGGCTGCTGGTCAATCAGCAGTAACAATCATACAACCTTGAGGCCTGCACTGATGCTTACAAAGATCAGTTCAGGGTCAAATAGGATGTTGAAGTTGTGAAGAGTCTGATTTACCCAGAGACAGCGGCCAGGGAGGGAGATGGAATCAGTGGCTAGGGAACAGAGTTTGTGCTGCGGGCTGAAGATAATAGCTTCAGTCTTCCCAATATTTAATTGGAGGAAATTTCAGCTCATGCAAGGCTGGGTGTCAGTCTGACAACACAGAAACAGTAGAGGGGTTGAGAGAGGTGGAGGTGAGGCAGGGCTGGGTATCACCAGTGTACATGTGGAACCTGACGATACAATCTTGTGGTGCAGGTGTGTGGGACAATACAAACACTTTACTTTCAGCATCCTCTGGATTAGGATAACGAAAAAGAGCAAGAACTATTGTATCCATCTCTGATTGCTTTCTGGTCGCCCCTGCTGGAAAGATGACTCCTCCCAGGTTCAATAACTACTGATAATCACTGCCTCGGCTCATGGAAGAAGAACAGACACTTACGTGAGGTAGCGGAGTCGTGGTTGCAGAACAACAGCCCAGTCACTGCCTTCAGGTTAGAATGGGACGAGGACAAAATAGGAAGGTGGGTGGAAAAGATGGGCGAGGTTACAAAGCCAGACTACTTTTGGCATTTTAGTATCCATTCATTTTTGTTTCCCCCAACGATACAAGTCCCACTAAAACAGTGTGGGACCCAATTGCAGTGTAATGGGATTGGACACCACATTACTATAATGCCTTGCTGGATTTGACATGGTCCCTGCGCACCCTACACCGCCCCCACCGCCCACACCCCCCCATGCCTGTAGCTGTTTTGTTGGTAGGCCCCAAATATATCCTGTTTTAATAGATGTTATTGCAGAAATTGCTTTAATTTCAATAGAATTGTTTTTCTTCGCCCCCCGCCCCCCCACCATTCCTTGCGCTAGCATCTTGGCCAAGTTTGCCATTCTTTTTCTATCAGCCAGAGAGCTTTGGCAGGCTATTTGTCCATAGGGCACATTGCACCAGATATCCACACATATGCACTTTTCAGCAGGAATCGTTGGGTAATGTCCCGGTCGGTGCACGAATTGCTGGCTGATTCCCCCCCCCCCCCTCCCGCCGCAATGCTAATCCAGGTAGGCACATTCCAGTACATCTACCTCCCCAGCTCCCAACCCAAGCCTGCCCCATCAATGTAGGTCAGCGAGAACGGGACTTGCTGTGAGTTAGGACATGGGCAGCCGAATTTTAGATGACTTCAAGTTTGCATTGGGTAGAACTTGGGAGGCCAGCCAGGAGTGCACTGGAATAGTCAAGTCTAGAGTTAACAAAGGCATGGATGAGGGTTTCAGCAGTGGATGAGCTGAGGCAAAGGAAGAGACGGGTGATGTTACGGAGGTGGAAGTAGACGGTCTTTGTTATGCTGCGGCTATGTGGTCGGAAGCTCATTTCAGGGTCAAATATGACCCCAAGGTTGTGAACTTTGTGTTTCAGCCTCAGACAGATGTTAGGGAGAGGGATGGAGTCATTGGCTTGGGAACGGAGTTTGTGGTGGGGACCAAAAACAATGGCTTCGGTCTTTCCAATATTAAATTGTAGAAAATTTCTGCTCATTCAGAACTGGATGTCGGATAAGCAGTCTGACAATTTAGAGACCGTGGAGGGATCAAGAGAAGTGGTGGTAAGGTAGAGCTGTGTGTCGTCAGCGTACATGTGGAAACTGATGCTGAGTTTTTGGATGATGTCGCCAAGGGGCAGCAAGTAGATGAGAAATAGGAGGGGGCCAAGGATAGATCCTTGGGGGACACCAGAGGTAACAATGCGAGAGCGGGAGTGGGAAGAGAATCCATTGCAAGTGATTCTCTGGCTACAATTAGATAGATAAGAATGGAGTCAGGCGAGGGCAGTCCCACCCAGCTGGCCAACAGTGGAGAGGCGTTGGAGGAGGATGGAGTGATCAATCGTGTCAAAGACTGCAGACAGGTTGAGAAGGACGAGGAGGGATAGTTTACCTTTGTCAAAGACACAAAGGATGTCATTTGTGATTTTGATGAGATCTGTTTCGGTACTGTGGCAGGGCCAGAAACCTGATTGGAGGGATTCAATCATGGAGTTGCGGGAAAGATGGGCATGGATTTGGGAGGCGACAACACATTCAAGGACTTTGGAGAGGAAAGGAAGGTTGGAGATGGGGCAGTAGTTTGCAAGGACGGAGGGGGTCAAGGTTTGGTTTTTTGAGGAGGGGGTGATGACAGCAGATTTGAGGGAGAGGGGGACAGTACCTGAGGAGAGAGAAACGTTAACAATGTTAGTTAACATGGGAGCCAGAAAAGGAAGTTGGGTAGTCAGCAGTTTGGTGGGAATAGGGTCAAGTGAGCAGGAAGAAGGTCTCATGGACAAGATGAGCATGGAGAGGTCATGAGGGGAGATTGGAGAGAAACTGGAAAAAGATGTGAGTTCAGGGCTATGGCAGGGGGGAACCTTGGAGTAAGTTTGGCCCAGTGGGCTAGGGGAAGGAAGGGAAGTGGCAGAGGCAGCTGAACGGATGGTCTCAATCTTAGAGACAAAGAAGACCATGAGCTCCTCACACTTGTTGTTGGAAGTGAGGGTGGAGGAGACAGGGGAGAGGGGTTTAAGAAGATGTTTAGTAGTAGAGAATAGAAGCCAGGGTTTATCTTTGCATTTCAGAATGATTCTGGAATAGTGAGCAATTTTGGCAGACGAGAGCAGGACCTGATATTGCTTTATGTGTTCCAGCCAGATCTGGTAGTGAATGGCTAAACCAGTTGTCCGCCATATCTGTTTGAGTCTGCGTCCTTTGGACTTAAGAGAGCGAAGATGAGGGCCATACCGGTGGAATGGCCAGGGTGAGAGAGTAATTATTTTAATAGGGACTAGGACATCAAAGGTGCTGGTGAGGGTGTGATTGAACAGATCAGTAGCTGCAGAAATGTCATGGTGACTGGAGAGCCAAAGACTGGACAGTTGGGATTTCGTAAGTGCAGTTGTAAGAGAGTTGGGAGAGAGATTTTTCCAGGGGCAGACACAGAGGGAAGTAGGGTTGGGAGGGGGGGAAAGGGGATGTGGGTGGAAAGCGATATGAGGAAGTGGTCAGAGATGGCCTTATCTGTGATTGACACGATGGGAGTAGCGAGGCCACGAGAGATGGCAAGGTCAAGGGGGTTAACATGAATATGGATTGGGAAGGTTGCATGGAGGGAAAGATTAAGGGAAGATAGGAGGCTAGTGAACTCAGAGGAGAGAGAGCACAATGAGTTGAGATGGAGGTTGAAATCACTGAGGATGAGAAGTCACTCGGTGCACAGGCTGAGGAAGTAAAACAGTGAAGATATCTCGGTAATAAACTTCTTATGGTACTTGGGTGGGCGGTAGAGAATGATAATTTAAAATGAGAGGTGAGAGGGGTGGAATAAAGTGAGATGCTCAAAGGAGGAGAAAGTGCCGGAGGAGTAGGGGGCCAGACCAAGGTGTGATTTGGTGATGAGAGTCACACCACCACCATGGCGGTCTGAGTGGGGCAAGTGGTGGAAGGTATAGCCAGGCGGGGAGGCTTTATTTAAGGGTAAGGTGTCATCACCCCTCAGCCAAGTTTCCATCAGGGCCATGATGTCGATGCAATCATCCACGATAAGCTCATGGATGGCAAGGGCCTTGTTCACAAGTGAATGGACATTCTGGAGGGATATGAGGAGAGGGTCAGTGATAGCTGACCTACTGCCAGTGTCCACAGGGTCAGCGCTGGGAGGGGTGAGTTGGATGTGGAGGAGATTGGCAAGATTAGCCCCCAGTGGGCGCACTGGGTGGGAAGGTCGGAGAGAGAGTAGGATGGGACAGTTGGGGTTGCTGCTCATAAGGAGGCAGCGATGAGTGCCTCAATGGTCCCTTCGGAGGAAGCCAAGAGAGGCACAGAGGGAAGCTGTAGGCTTATCTAAGAGGGAGTCAAGCCTGGGACGTTGGCAGGAGAGTAGGAAGTTTGAAGAGTAAAGAAGGATTGGAATAGGGATTTGGAAGGGCAGAGTATCTGAGAGAGGAGAGATGAAAGGAGGCATGATGACAGGAGAGAGCAGTCAGGGAGGGATAGAGAGAAAAGGAAAAGGGGGGAGAAAAAGTGGAAAAAGAAATGAACAGCTCGGGTCTGGAGCGGCAGCCAAATTGCGCACACGAATGGACAGAGGGAAAAACTCAGGCCACATTGGCCTTCTTATCTGAAACCTCGGACCAGCTTTTCCTTTTATTTTATATGTTTCCATGGTGATAATGCACCCTGCTCCCCGCCGTTAACTTTGACATTTATGCCGGGTTGCATCAACCTGCACATTTTTGGTCCAAGTAATCTTCTGTCTTAATTAATTCTTGATCAACAGAACATTACCCCTGCTCTCATACAGCCTATCCCCACTCTGCCATTTTAAACTTAATTATAATACAAAACTATCAAGGCAAAAATAAGGCAACTGACATATCATAGTATCGAACCCTTGTTTGGTAGAGAACAGGTGCTATCAGCAATGGTGAGCAGCACCATTCACCTACAATCTGTGACTACATTGGCACTACCCTGCTGACCACGCCAAGGACATGGCCAGAAAATGGGGTTCCATCAGTTGAAGGTTTAATTCTTCACCAGCAACTCTTTGCCTCTGCAACCCAATTGCTGAATTGTAAAGATAAAAGCAAAGCCTCAGACATCAACAAACTAAGGTGGCAGGAGAGGAACAGCAGGTCAGTCTTCAAAGTAAGAGTAATAGAGAAAGAGCAGGATATCCTCAGCTCGTTGGATGTACAATATGGCGGATCAGAATTTGAGAATGTGTGTAGTCCCCTCTCTAGGTGCAGGCAATGCTAGACCCCACTGAATGACTATGTTACTCCTTCCTCCAGGGGTAATGCTGCCACAAGGGAATCACACTGCCCAGTCAACCATACCTAACCTACTGAGGAAGCCAACAATCGTATCACATTGTGGCTCTCACTCCAACTGTTGCTCTGCGCTTTTGTGCAAATGTGTGAATGTGTAAGTTTTCCCAGAACATCCCAGCAGTCACCTCTGGGTTAGAGGTGGATACGATGCCTGTCCAGTGCCAGAAAATACATCCTGGGGCCTGGAAGCACCCAGTAACCAGAAAGGCTATTTGTTGCCCTTCCCTCCGCTCTTTAAGGTGTTGACTCCCTAGTGGTGTACAGTGCCATGGGCACTGGTCGCCCTCCAGTGCCTCACCCAGGTGTCCATTATTGATGTGGAGAGCATCGACTGTAGCAGGGTATTTGATTACGTGGGACACCACACCAATGTCCAATCCTGTCTTCCTTCAACAGCCAACCACATGCACTTCCCATACTTTCCAAACTTAGAGAACTAGCAAAATCTGACCAAAACTTTCAAAAAACCTGGCACAGGAAGGATCATTTGCTCAATTTTATTGCAAATTAGTCTCTATTTCCCATTTGGGAATTGATTATTTTTTTTACCAATTGGTGGCAAGTGGCCATAAATATTACCGACTGCCAGAAAATATCTTGCAGGTTTTTCCCATCATGTTCTGCACCGCATTCGCACAGATCAACAACACAAATTAAATCTTAGCCACAGTTTCATTTTATTGGTTATTTTAATATTCAATCCCTGATATTACAATTACAATTGAAATCTCTGTTTGGAAAATCAGTGTCTGCAGCCATTGTGTTTTATTCTTTTTAACCCATTTTAACCTATTTTTATATCCTTTAGCCTTCCTCCCTCTACTGCGTTTCCCTTCACCGAGATGGTGACAGTCTCTAGAAAATGGACTTTCCTGGGTATTGTCCAAGCTGCTCTGTGTTGGCCAACGAGGGACTCAGAAGGTTTGATGAAGAGCTGGTGCAGCTGACAAGTTACAGGGCAGGGAGACTCCCAGTGACAGAGGCTGAGATCTGAATGAACGCTCTGGATGGGAGTCCAATCGTCTGTCAGCAAAGCTTCAGAACAACAGAATCAAGCTGATGATCTATTTGAAGGACCTGCAGTGGTCGTTGGCCCTTTCTCAGCTGTCGCAGATGGAAAGCCTTTCACCCGATGGGGGACTTTTTGTGAAGAGGCAGCAAGTGAAAGATAGGTCGGCAGACTGGTTTTATTACTCACCCTATGGGCTGGATTGGATATTTTTATTACATCGTCATTACCATGAATAGAGTACAATTCATATGCTCAGAGTGCACTGAAGCTTATGGCACCTCCAGCTATAATGCTTTGCATTCATTGCTGTTAAAAGACCCTAACCAGATTATGATCATAATAAAACACATTGTTCATATATATTTGGACATCAGTGTCCGTCTATCTACCCAGTTTAATTGATTCCCTAAGAACTTCCTGGGGGTGATTTTAAACCTACCCACTTGGCAGAAACTGGGCTAAGCTGCTCACCCAAAGTGGGCGGGGTCCTCATTGACACATCTGATGATGTCATTGGGCCCCGGCTGCAATGTCAACTCCGGCCTGAGCAGTGGAAGCCGCTGCAGCTTTTCCAACAGGCCGAAGCAGCTCTGAACAGAATCAGGATGTCAAAGGGTAAGTGTTTTAATTTCCTTTGTGCAGGAATCGATTGGTGGCACGATAATGAGGTTCGGGAGTGAAATACCCTCGGGCCTGATATCTGCAGCAACGGGTGAGTTTCCCACTCCCCTTGCCACTCACCCACCCAGAACCCATCTGGAGTTAAAAACATTTCCTATAATTCATAAACAACTATGATGGCTCTGTCCCATTGGCTCAATTATCTCTAACTCCCCAAAACCCACATTATTTTGTTTCTTTCCACACATAGCAAACGGTCTAAGGATACAGAAGCAAATCCTATTTGGTTAGTGCACCAGTGGTGTTAATATTCTTGAATGAAGCACAGGGATTTAGAATAATTACAATAAGATTATAGTTTGAAAATTATACACACGAGTAAAATTCTCATTTGAAAGAAAGTACCAGCAGAATATAATAAGTGAAGCGAGTACCCGACCAAATCTGCTCATAGATCAGAGAATATTAATGCATCCTTCAAATGCTTAGTTTTAGCTGGGAAAGTCAGCGTTGCCTAGACAGAAAGGCGTAATTCACAAAGAGCACTTAGATATTCTTCATTGTCACGATCAAACTCCAAGGCCTTTTCAAAGCACTCAATAGCTTTGAACTTCTCCCCATCCAGCTGGTGCATGAACCCAAGAACACCAAAGGCCTCACTGTCTCTTGGATTCCTGCGAAGTCGTCTTTCTGCTATCATCTCCAAGTTTTCACGACACCTTGTCTGTTCTATTGAGTCATATTTGACTTTCACTCCTTCCAGAAAATGGGTGATGGCCTTTGATTTAGATCCTTTGTGATTCAGTTCATATAACCCAGCCTGTAAACAAATTGCCTGCTTATTTTCTGGACGAATATCTTCCAGTTTCAGTAGATTGCTGTAGATCTCCTCTGCTTTGGGGTATTCTTCATTTAATGAACAGATTCCTACATAATCCAGTTGTAGTCTAACAGATGTCAATGGGCGGTGCTCAAATGCCTTTTCAAAATAGTACTTGCATTTATTGATCAACTCAGCTTTCTGTTGAAAAGCAGGATTGCGAGGGTTTTTGCTGCCTGGGTATTTGATCAGTTGAAATAGTTATTTTCTGTAACACAGACCTATTTGGTGGTGTAAGAAGGTAGAGTTTGGGCTAATTTCTAATGCTTTCTTCAACAGCCCCACAGCTTTTTTCACATCTCCTTCTCTTCTCAAAAACTTTGCTGCATAACGAGTTACATATGGAAGGTCAGGGGACTTCTGCATTGCTTGTTCAACTAATTTGAGAGCTTCCTCCTTTTGATTGAACTCTTGTAGTTTTAGAGCCAACAGCACCATGGCTACAGAGTCATCTGGATCAAGCTCCAGCACACGTCGCAACTGCTTCACTGATTGACTGGGTTCACAGCTCTCTGGGGTACCAGAAAACCTTTCCAGACGAAACAGAGCAGTCGCATAACCAACATTCCATTCAGTGTTATCAGGATCTTCCTCCAGCGCCTTCTCAAAACATTCCTTTGCCTCTTCATAGTATTGGCTAGGAGAACTCAATAATGACCAACCCTTCTCCCCGTATACTTCAGGTATCAGTGCTGTATACCGAGAGCTATTAGTAAATCGTTTACAGATCATCTCCAGCTTGTCGAGGTAGGACTGGGCCTCTGTCAGTTGTCTCACGTGATAATATACCCAGGCATAGTTTCCATAGGTGATGATGCTTCTTCTTTCAAATTCATGTTCATGATTCTCCCTCAGAATCTTTTCAGCTTCCTTTAAGTTTTGAATTGCCTCTTCACAGTTGCCTTGCAGACAGTTTACAAAAGCGAGTTGATTGTAAGACATGGCCTGATATTTCACACCAGCCTGTATTGAATCTTGTAATTTTTGCTTCATATTGTCTAAGTCAATGATTTCTTTCTGTGGGCCCCACGTGAAGTGACATTGAAGCCAATCAAGCTTCACTTTCAACAAATCCTTCTGTGCGTTGCTGCAAGAGAACAAAATCTTTCATAATCCATCCTACCTGCAACTGTAACTCGTTCATTTTGCATATTGATCCTTGTACTTAATTCTATTGCTGCCCTTTGATTAGCACTAGATGGCACAGCAGAGATGTTTAGCAATGGTACATTATTAATCTATGGCATTTAATTTATATTCCTGTAGTGGACTGTGCTGGTGACTCTCAATACTGAAGTTATAAGTGAATTGCAGTCAACATCACTTGTGTAAAGTAACTTGTTCATATTAAACTTTCACAATGAATCTGAGAACTTCTGTCATTTGCATAGCTCTTTCAAAGAGCCGGCACAGGCACAATGGGCCAAGTGGCCTCCTTCTGTGCTATATGATTCTCTGATATCCTGAATGATCCAGACACTGAGGTTGAGAATTCTGAACTGTGGGAATTAGTTCTTTTTCAAATCACCGCTGCAGAGACCAGAAAATCAGCTGAAAATGGGGTGCACAGGAATCGATCATCAGAGCTAGTGAGTGAGAACTTGGAGAAGTATAAGCTGATCAGAGTCAGCATGGATTTGTGAAGGATAGGTCATGTCTGACTAATCTAGCCCAATTTTTTGATGAGGTCTCTAGCATGGTGAATAGGAGAGTGTCTACGTATGTTGTCTATATGGACTTCCAGAAGGCAATTGGTAAGGTTCCACACAAGAGATTATCAGCAAAAATGAGAGCGCATGGAACTGGTAGTAACCTTGTGACATGGGTTGGTAATTGGTTGGGAGTTACAAGACAGAAAGTATGGAGAAAGTGAATGATATCTGATTGGTGGGATGTGATGGGAGCCTCAGCTGCTCACCATACACATCAGTGACTTGGATGAAGGAATAGAGAGTTGTACATCCAAGTTTGCTGATGACACTAAATTAGGAGGCACAGTAAGTTGGGTGATGGGAGCAGGAATTTACAAAGGGTCATAGAGAGATAATATAGTGATGCTTCCCAAGGCGCTTGGAGCATTATGAAACAAAATTTGGCACCAAGCCTCCTAATGAGATATTAGGACATGTGACCAAAATGTTTGTCAATGAGGTAGGTTTTAAGGAGCATCTCAAAGCAGGAAAATGAGGTAGAGCGTTGGAGAGGTTTTGGGGGGAATTCCAGAACTTAAAGCATAGGCAGCTGAAGGCACGGCCTCCAATGGTGGGGCGAATGAAGTGAGAGATACACAAGTGGCCAGAGATGGAGGAAATTATCATTAACATAGAAAACAATTATCTGTTATCCAAACCATGGTGACTGGAAACATTTAAATTTTTCACAACCATTTACAGTCACTGTGGCTGGAATTTTCCTTACCTTGGCGGGTCTGTTGCAGCCGGTGTCCGTGGCGGATTCTGACCCTGCTGGTGGCTCCATCCCGCTGTACAGAATGAACCACTTGTCAAGGTACTGGAGGGCAGTTTGACTGGGACTGAACCCCACCATCATACAGCATATTCAATATAGTCTCACAGCTCAGAATTACCACTTGACAAGGTCCTGGAGGGCAAATAGTGACTGGGGCTGAACTCCACCATCATACAGCAACTTCACTATAGGCTCACAGCTCAGAATTACCACTTGGCAAGGTACTGGAGGGCAAACAGTGACTGGGGTCGAAACCCACCATCATGCAACATATTTAATATAGTCTCACAGCTCAGATTTACCACTTGGCAAGATACTGGAGGGCAAACAGTGACTGGGGCTAAACCCCACCATCATGCAGCATATTCAGTATAGTCTCACAGCTCAGAATTACCATTCGGCAAGGTACTGGAGGGCAAACAGTGACTGGGGCCAAACCCCAGCATCACGCAGCACCTTCAGTATAGGCTCACAGCTCAGAATATCCACTTGGCAAGGTGCTGGAGGGCAGAGAGTGACTGGGGCCAAACCCCACCATCACACAGCACCTTCCGTATAGGCTCACAGCTCAGAAAATCCAATTGGCAAGGTACTGGAGGGCAGAGAGTGACTGGGGCCTGTAATGATCAGTAACATGTCATTCTAGAATGGTACACTAGGTGGAGCTGTATGTTTAGTGGTGGGCGACCCACAAGGCAGTAGTCAAGATGGATGCCTGTACACTAGTCCACATGGCTGAATAAATGACTAGCTCAAGCTAGCTGTTCATAATGAAAATGTCTACTTATTTATGAACATAACATGGTACCAGAATTGGTAATATCTGCTGAATATTGTGAAACACGACATGGAGAATTTGAAGCCACCGGAGGGTTTGAAACTCATGGGGAATGTCGACTGCAATTGGCAGACTTTCAAACAACAATTCGAACTCTACATTGCCGCCATCGGGTTCGGTACGATGACAGATGCAAGGAAAATAGCATTACTGTTCACGGTTGCAGGCCCGCAGGTGATAGAGATATTTAATACGTTTGTATTTGATCAAGAGGAGGACAGAGAAAAGATGGACGATGTGCTAAAGAAGTTTGATATACATTGTTCTCCCAAAAAGAATGAGACCTATGAGTGGTACGTGTTCCATTCATGGACACAGCAGCAAAATGAGACTTTTGATAGCTTTGTGACCGATCTGAAACTGAAAGCATAGACATGTAATTTCTCTGAACTGAAATCATCCATGATTCGTGACCAGATTGTGTTTGGTATTCATGAGAAAAAAAGTCAGGGAATGTTTGTTGAGAGAAACCGAACTAACATTGGAGGATGCTGTGAAAATATGCCATGCCAGTGAGCTAGCTCAACAGCACGCAAAGACTTTCAGTGAAATTAATAATAAATCGACTGTAGTGAATGACAGTGCTGCTGTCGGTGCCGTGTCCTACAAGGGGAAGAAACGTGGGCAGAACAGAAATGCAAAGCAATCGGAGGATGGAATTTTTAATTGTAAATGCTGTGATTACCAGCACCAGTCAAGACAATGCCCAACGTTTGGAAAAATGTGCACAAAATGTAATGGAAAGAATCACTTTGCCAAACAATGCTTTTCAAAAGTAAAAACAAAGAAAGGGCAACAAGTCAATGTGATTGAGGACACTGATTTAAGTGAGACAATTTTTGTAGGAATGGTGTCATGTGATAACATAGAAAAGGATACAGAAAATGTGCAGCCCTCAGGAATGGACAATGATGAACATAAAGTTAATGCAGTAAAAGAGGACAAATGGATAATGCCACTGCAGGTAAATGGAGCATTAGTTACATTGAAACTAGACACTGGGCAAAAGCAAACTTAATCAGTATGAGCGACATTAAAAATATGAAAGAAAAGCCCAAAATACAGAAAAAGTTAGTACTACTGAAGAACTATAATGGACAGAAAATAGATAGCTTAGGTGTATGCAGACTGAAAGTGACATTCAAAGACAAAGTGCATCATCTCATGTTTTCTGTTGTGGCTGAAGGACTTGATTCACTGCTAGGTGACAAAGCTTGTGAGGACTTAGAACTGGTCAAGAGAGTCTACCGTATAAACTGTGCCATAAGCAGACCAGATGACTCACTGGATTCTGTAATGAGTAATTTCCAGGATGTATTCAAAGGATTTGGAGTTCTACCATTCACTTACAAGATCCAGCTAAAGGAGAATGCTCAGCCAGTGGTACATGCTCCACGGAGAGTTCCAGCACCCCTGCGTGACCGGCTCAAGAAAGAACTGGACAGAATGACCACACTAGGAGTCATCAGGAAAGTCGAAGAGCCAACAGACTGGGTTAGCTCCATGGTATGTGTAAAGAAAAAGAACAATGATCTAAGAGTATGCATGGATCCAAAGGACTTAAAATGCAAACATAAAACGTGAACACTACCAGATTCCCAAGCGAGAAGAAATCACCAGTGAAATGTCAGGTGCCAGATACTTCACAAAGCTCGATGCCTCACAAGGATTTTGGCAACTAAAACTGGATGAAGAGAGCACCCAATACTGTACCTTCAACACACCATTTGGCAGGTATTGTTTCCTCAGAATGCCTTTCTGGATAATATCTGCATCTGAAATCTTTCATAGAGCGATGGAACACATAATTGAAGGTCTGGAAGGAATTCGGGTCTATGTTGATGACATCATCATCTGGGGCTCCACACTGAAAGAACACAATGAGAGACTGACTAAAGTACTACAGAGCATACGCCAGAATGGACTGAAGCTCAACAAAGCCAAGTGTCAGTTTGGCGTCCAGGAAGTCACTTTCTTAGGAGATAATCTATCTGGTAAAGGAATAGAGCCAGATATGGAAAAAGTAAACGCCATACTCAAAATGCCCCGACCCACTGACAAAAAAGGAGTGCTACGCATCATGGGGATGATAAACTTCATTGGAAAGTTCATTCCTAACTTGTCAGCCAAGACAGCCTGTCTGCGAGACCTGCTACATAAAACAAATGAGTTCGCATGGACAGAAAGACATGAACAAGAGTGGATGAACCTCAAAACAGTGCTGACAACTACACCTATACTCACCTTCTTTGACCCAACAAAGAGAATCAAAGTGTCAACGGATGCATCAAAAGATGGCCGAGGCGTGGTCTTGCTACAAGCAGAGGGTGAAGATTGGAAGCCTGTTGCCTATGCCTCCAGGTCTATGACTGACAGAGTGTCGATACGCCCAGATTGAAAAGGAATGTCTAGGCTTGGTAGTTGGACTAGAAAAGTTCCATGGCTACATATATGGACTTCCCACCTTCATAGTTGAGACAGACCACTGCCCACTGGTTGCCATCATAAAAAAAATCTGAATGAGATGTCTCCAAGGAGTCAATGACTCATGATGAAGCTGCAAAGATATGACTTTGAACTGATCTACACACCAGGCAAACACATAGTGTTAGCAGATGCACTATCCCGAGCACCCACAATGAGTCATGTGAGCTCTACTGAGGAAGACGTGGATGTTCATGTAAGTATGGTCACTGCTGCGCTGCCCGTGTCAGACACAAAATCAAAGCAAATAGCAGAAGAAACAGTGAAAGATACAGTGTAACAAACAGTAATAGAGAACATTAATCATGGTTGGCTAAAAGGTTCCTGTCCAAAGTACCATCACATCAGGTCAGAGTTGAGTGTCGCAAGTGGACTATTACTAAAACAGAACAGAATGGTCATTCCACAGGCTGTACGTTGAGACATGCTCAAAAGGATTCATGAGGAACACCTCGGAATTGAAAAATGCAAAAGGAGAGCAAGAGACACTGTTTATTGGCCTGGCATAAATAAGGACATTGAGAACATGATAGGCATATGTGAGACCTGTCAGAAACACCAAAACAAACAAGCAAAGGAACCAATGATAGTAGCTGACTTACCAACAGCACCATGGCAAAAGGTTGGTATGGACCTCTTTCATTTGAATGGTAAAGACTATCTAATAGTGATTGACTACTATTCTAACTATCCTGAGATTGCGCTGCTCTCAAGCACATCAGCAAGCAGTGTCATAATGCATGTTAAATCCATCTTTGCCAGACATGGAATTCCCAGGATTGCCGTTAGCGACAATGGTCCGTGCTTCAACTGTAAGGAGTGGCAACAGTTTGCAGCACATTATGTCTTTCAACACATCACATCCAGTCCTCTGTATGCTCAGTCGAATGGTAAGGCAGAGAAAGGTGTTCAAGTTCTCAAACAGCTGCTGAAGAAAGCAACAGAATGCAAGTCTGATCCTTATCTCGCCCCGCTGAGCTACCGAGCCTCCCCTTTAGACTGTGGTTCTTCACCTGCTGAACCCCTAATGGGTCGCAAGTTGCGCACCACGCTACCATGCTGTGCAAAAGAAAAGCGGAGTAAGTAACTAAGACAGAGACTTCAACTGTTAAAGCTGAAACAGAAATCACACTATGACAAGTCATCCAAAACTCTGAAACCATTGACAAGAGATGATGTTGTCAGGATTGAGGATCCAAATGCATGGAACAGGAAAGCTACAGTTCTTGAGGAAGTAGGACCAAGGTCATACGCCGTTAGAACTGAGGAAGGACAGATTCTCAGGAGGAGCCGCCGTGCGGCATCGGCAGCGGGTGGAGGCGGAGCAGCGCGGCAGAGCGACTACAAGAGGCCCCAGAGGCTCAGGTAGGCCTCAGTGCGGCATCAGCAGCGGGTGAAGGCGGAGCAGCGCGGCAGAGCGACTACAAGAGGCCCCAGAGGCTCCGGTAGGCCTCAGTGCGGCATCGGCTGCGGGTGGAGGTGGAGCAGAGCGGCAGAGCGACTACAAGAGGCCCCAGAGGCTCAGGTAGGCCTCAGTGCGGCATCGGCAGCGGGTGGAGGCGGAGCAGCACGGCAGAGCGAATACAAGAGGCCCCAGAGGCTCCGGCAGGCGTACCAATCTCCAATCTCAGGCAAGGACAGAGGTAAAAAGTATTCAAGGTGTGACATCACCACAAAACAGGTAGGTGATTGGTTGGAGTATTTCTCTCGTTTTAAAACTTTAAGTCTGTGGTTTATAGTTTTTAAGGTTGCTGTGGTGTACCACGGCCTTTCTGGTGCAGAGTGACTGTTGGTAAACCATTTAACTGGTGTAACTAGAGGGATTGATTTAATTTAAATCCAATTAATTAAAGGGGATACTAGCATCTAAAATCGGGCAGAGGGTGTCCATAACTAACAATAAAAAATTTAATTAATTACATAGAATGGAGCAGGTGATGTGTTACTGTTGCGAGATGTGGGAGCTGGTGAACCCCATTGAGGCTCACGGTGATTACATCTGTGACAAGTGTCTGCTGCTACAGGAACTCCAGCTCCATGTTGATGAGCTGGAGTCTGAGCTTCAGACACTGCGACACATCAGGGAGGGGGAGAAGTACCTGGACTCTGTGTATCAGGAGGTGGTCACACCTATGAAGTTAAGTAATTCAGATGTAGCCAATGGTCAGGGACAGGACGGTGTGACTACGAGTGAGGCAGGTACGGGGACCCAGGAGGTAGAGCTGGAGGAGCCGCAGCCCTTGCTCTTGACCAACAGGTTCGAGGTTCTTACTCCCTGTGGGGACAGGAGCAGGGACTGTAGGGAGGATGAGCAACCTGGCCACAGCACTGTGGAACGGGGGGCCATTCAAGAGGGGGGAGTAAATAGAAATATTGTAGTGGTAGGGGATAGTATTATTAGGGGGATAGATAGAGTTCTCTGCAGCTGAGAGCGAGAGTCCCGAAGGCTGTGTTGCCTACATGGTGCCAGGGTTAAGGACATCTCCTCTGGGCTGGAAAGAAACTTGCAGTGGGAGGGGGTGGATCCAGTTGTCGTGGTCCATGTTGGTACAAACGACGTAGATAGGACTAGGAAGCCGGTACTGTTAAAGGAGTATGAGCAGCTAGGGGTCAAATTAAAAAACAGAACCTCAAGGGTAATAATCTTACCTGAGCCACGAGCGAATTTGGCTAGGACAAATAAAATTAGAGAGTTAAATGCGTGGCTCAAAGACTGGTGTGGGAGAAATGGGTTTTGCTTCCTGGGACACTGGCACCAGTACTGGGGCAGGAGGGAGCTGTTCCGTTGGGATGGGCTTCACTTGGCCAGTGCTGGGACTAGAGTCCTGGCAGATCATATAACTAGGGCTGTAGAGAGGGCTTTAAACTAACTAGTGGGGGGAAGGTTCCTAGAGAGCAAATAATAAAAATGACAACAGAGAAGGTCATAGACCTAGGTAGCAGTGGGGAAATTAAAAACCAGAGAGTGTCAGGAAGGGGCAGAAGGTATGGAGTAAAAGGTAAAGTAATAAAAAGGGCAAAAGCAGGAACTAAGTGTCACAAAACATATTTGAAATTTCTCTATCTGAATGCACATAGCATTCATAACAAAATAGACGAGTTAATGGTACAAATAACTACATATGGGTATGATCTTGTGGCCATTACAGAAACATGGCTGCAGGGTGACAATGCCTGGGAATTAAACATACCAGGTTATTTAACGATCAGGAAGGACAGGCAGGAAGGAAGGGGAGGTGGGGTGGCTATGTTAATAAAGGAAGGAATCACTGTAATACAGAGAAATGATATTGGGTCAAAAGATCAGGATAATGAAACAGTTTGGGTGGAGGTAAGGAATAATAAGGGGGAAAAAACACTAGTGGGCGTAGTCTATCGGCCTCCGAACAGTTGCAACTCTGTTGGACAGAGTATCAATCAGGAAATAGTTGAGGCTTGTAATAAGGGAGCATCTATAATTATGGGGGATTTTAACTATCATATTAATTGGACAAATCAAATTGGGCAGGGCTGCCTTGAGGAAGAGTTCATTGAGTGTATTAGGGATGGGTTTCTTGAGCAGTATGTAACTGAACCGACCAGGGGGCAAGCAACCTTAGATCTGGTCCTGTGTAACGAGACAGGATTAATTAAAAATGTCCTAGTAAAGGATCCCCTTGGAATGAGTGACCATAACATGGTTGAATTCCATATTCAATTAGAGGGTGAGAAGGTTGGATCTCAAACAAGCGTGCTAAGCTTGAATAAAGGAGACTATGAAGGTATGAGAGCGGAATTGAGTAGAATGGATTGGGAAAATAGATTAAAGGGTAAGACGATACATGATCAGTGGTGTACATTTAAGAAGTTATTTTACAACTTCCAAAAAATATATTCCACTGAGAAGAAAAGGGTGTAAAAGAAAAGACAGCCATCCGTGGCTAAGTAAAGAAATTAAGGATAGTATTCGACTAAAAACAAGGGCATATAAGGTAGCCAAATCTAGTGGGAGGATAGAGGATTGGGAAAACTTTAAAAGACAGCAAAAAATAACAAAAACATTGATTAAGAAAGGGAAGATAGACTATGAAAGTAAATTAGCAAAAAATATAAAAACAGATAGTAAGAGTTTTTATAGTTATATAAAAAGAAAAAGGGTGGCTAAAGTAAATGTTGGTCCCTTAGAGGATGAGACCGGGAAATTAATGGTGGGAAATATGGAGATGGCAAAAACACTGAATGAATATTTTGTATCAGTCTTTACAGTAGAAGACACTAAGAATATCCCAACACTGGACAAACAGGGGGCTATAGGGGGGAGGAGCTAAACACGATCAAAATCACTAAGGAAGTGGTACTCGGTAAAATAATGGGACTCAAGGCGGATAAATCACCTGGACCTGATGGCTTACATCCTCGGGTCTTGAGGGAAGTGGCGGTAGGGATTGTGGATGCATTGGTAATAATTTGCCAAAACTCCCTGGACTCAGCAATGGTCCCGGCAGACTGGAAAACTGCTAATGTAACGCCCTTATTTAAAAAGGGCAGTAGACAGAAGGCTGGAAACTATAGACCGGTTAGCCTAACATCTGTGGTAGCTAAAATATTGGAGTCCATTATTAAGGAGACAGTAACAGGACATTTGGATAATCATAATTTAATAGGACAAAGTCAGCATGGTTTTATGAAGGGGAAGTCATGTTTGACAAATTTGCTGGAGTTCTTTGAGGAAGTAACATATAGGGTGGATAAAGGGGAACCAGTGGACGTAGTTTATTTAGACTTCCAAAAGGCATTTGACAAGGTGCCACACAAAAGATTATTGCTTAAGATAAAAAATCACGGGATTGGGGGTAATATTCTGGCATGGATAGAGGATTGGCTATCTAACAGAAGGCAGAGAGTTGTGATAATTGGTTCATTCTCGGACTGGCAATCAGTAACTAATGGTGTTCCACAGGGGTCAGTGCTGGGTCCCCAACTCTTTACAATCTATATTAATGATTTGGAGGAGGGGACCGAGTGTAACATATCAAAGTTTGCAGATGATACTAAGATGGGAGGGAAAGTAGTGAGTGAGGAGGACATAAAAAACCTGCAAGGGGACATAGACAGGCTAAGTAAGTGGGCAGAGATTTTACAGATGGAATACAATACTGGAAAGTGTGAGGTTATGCACTTTGGCAGGAAAAATCGTAGAGCAAGTTATTATCTTAATGGCAAGAAACTGGAAAGTACTGAAGTACAAAGGGATCTGGGGGTCCCGGTGCACGAAACTCAAAAGGTTAGTATGCAGGTGCAGCAAGTGATTAAGAAGGCCAATGGAATGTTGGCTTTCATTGCTAGGGGGATAGAATATAAAAATAGGGAGGTATTGCTTCAGTTGTACAAGGTATTGGTGAGACCGCACCTGGAATACTGCATACAGTTTTGGTGTCCACACTTAAGAAAAGACATACTTGCTCTCGAGTCAGTACAAAGAAGGTTCACTCGGTTAATCCCGGGCATGAGGGGATGGACATATGAGGAGAGGTTGAGTAGATTGGGACTCTACTCATTGGAGTTCAGAAGAATGAGAGGCAATCTTATTGAAACATATAAGATTGCAAAGGGGTTGGATCGGGTGGATGCGGGGAGGATGTTCCCGATGATGGGTGAAACTCGAACTAGGGGGCATAGTCTTAGAATAAGGGGCTGCTCTTTCAAAACTGAGATGAGGAGGAACTACTTCACTCAGAGGGTGGTAGGTCCATGGAATATGCTGCCCCAAAAAGCTGTAGAAGCTACATCATTACATAAATTTAAAACAGAAATAGACAGTTTCCTAGAAGTAAAGGCAATAAAGGGTTATGGGGAGCGGGCAGGAATTTGGACATGAGTCTAGGTTCAGATCGGTCATGGCCCTGTGGGTAGCGGAGCGGGCCCAGGGGCCGTGTAGCCTGATCCTGCTCCTATTTCGTGTGTCTAATTCTGTTAGATTCAGGAGATGGTTCTGTGATAGTAGATTGGCGGTTAGGATCAGATCAGCCATGATCTTATTGAATGGCGGAGCAGGCTCGAGGGGCCGATTGGCCTACTCCTGCTCCTATTTCTTATGTTCTTATGTTCTTAAACTATCCACGAGCAAATAGATAACAATGCCGCAACTGAATCTTGTCACTCACCACCAGAACAATCTAACACAAACACACATACAGGCTCTCATGAAAACACACCAGACTTACCTGTGCTGAGAAGATCCACACGTGAAGTAAAAAAGCCTGATAGACTTAATCTTTGAGTACAAAGAAAACTATAATAAAAGAATGAAAAGCTTAGAGTTCATAAAGGAAAGCTTTGAAAATGTGTTGACTGTTGTGAAGATGTTTATGTCGTTATGATTGATTGATATTGATTGATATTGATTTTGTTTAACCGCTAAGGAAGGGGGATGTAATGATCAGTAACATGTCATTCTAGAATGGTACACTAGGTGACGCTGTATGTTTAGTGGTGGGCGACCCACAAGGCAGTAGTCAAGATGGATGCCTGTACACTAGTCCACATGGCTGAATAAATGACTAGCTCAAGCTAGCTGTTCATAATGAAAACGTCTACTTATTTATGAACATAACAGGGCCGAACCCCACCATCATGCTGGCTGGGGTGTCTAGAAGCAGGGGTCACAGTCTCAGAATAAGGGGTCGGCCATTTAGGACTGAGATGAGAAGAAATTTCTTCACTCAGAGGGCGGTAAATCTTTAGAATTCCCTACCCCAGAGGGCTGTGGAGGCTCAGTCGTTGAGTGCATTTAAGACAGAGATCGATAGATTTTTGAATATTAAGGGAATCAAGGGATATGGGGATAGTGCAGGAAAGTGGAGTTGAGGTAGAAGATCAGCCATGATCTTATTGAATGGCGGAGCAGGCTCGAAGGGCCAAATGGCCTAGTCCTACTCCTATTTCTTATGTTCTTATGAGCTTACCTTAATGGGGCCTATTGAGCTCGCTCAGCATGTTTCCCGGCCCAATTAGATGGAGCGGGTCTGGTGATGTCATTCATGATGCGTCTTGAGCCAGTTTCCTTAAAGGGGTATTGGCCACCTTACATTTGATGTTTGTGCTGTCGGTGATCTACAACATTGAAGTGCTGCAAACACTGACAATCACTGCACAGAGATGCAGGGCTGTACCCACATTCTCTGATGACTCCCTCCATATGCTTATGAAGGGAGTCAGAGCACACAGGATGGTCCTCTTCCCTTCCCAGGAGATCAACACAGCCTTGTTGTAGATTGCAGTGGAGGTCACAAGCAGGGATGTGGTCAGGAGGAGCTGGGTGCAGTAGCTCAGGAGATCAGGAAATGTGAGTACAAAGCCACACTCACCTTCATCCTGCTGTGCCTTTCATCACTCTGCCTTCCCTACTGTACTTCTGCACATCCTTATTCGCACCAACTTACCTTGCACCTCTACCCATCCCTCTCTATCTATATTATCACATCCCCATCTCACTAGCCACCCCTCACACTCACCCTCATCCTAGTGCAATCATACCAACTAACAACACACAAGGGTAGCCACTTGTGTGTTTTATTCAATGTTCATGTAAAGTTTCTGCTAATGTGCTGTCAAACATTGAAACCTTTATTTTCAACACTTTGCATTCTTGGACAGATTTGTGTGCACCTTTGAAAGTGGCTTAGTAAGTTGCAGCAAATGATAAGACATAACGGTACCCCCCACAATGGTGATGAGTGTGAAAGAAATAGCTTGGACATTGTAGGGATGCTTTATGGTGTTGGTGTGGGGTGGTGCCAACCTGGCATATCATGTGGCAGCCAGGGTGTACAGTGTCAAGTGAAGTAAATCTGGCCATGGTGAGGCCATCCCTGGCCTCCCTGGCTCTGTCCTGTGCAGCATCAGGTGATTGCGGTGAAGGTTGGTGTTGTTGCTGGTGCTGCTGGTGTACCTGGTGCTGATGGTGTTGGGGCTGATCGTGGACATATTCGAAGGACCAAGGTGAAACAGTACAAACGGTACCCATGCTGATTGAATAGATGGCAGGTGAAGTTGAGATGACAGAAGCAATCTGTCAATGGTGAGATAGGTTGTTCCAATGAGGTGACACTGGATGGGGAGTTTGCTCCAAACACTTGCAGCCTGCATAAAGTTCAATCTGTGTTCCAATTGGAGTAAGCAACAGCTTCTACACTTGGAAAGTGAACAGCTGTGAGGTGGGAGCTTTTATATGGGAGCTTTTATAATACATTTCAAGCTGTCACCTCAGATTAACAGACATGGTCCATGACCAGCGTGGACCCTGTGGGCAAGCAGTTAAAGTGAAAAGGTAAGGTTAAAACCATTATTAAGGGTCTGTCAACAAGCCAATAATTGCTTTAATTGGGTCGCCTACCTCTGCAGGTCAGGTCCGATCCGAGATCACAGACGTGCCATTGGGAAAGGCGTGTTGTGGCGGGTTCTTGACCCGCTGTCAGAAAAATCAAATTTCCCACCTGATCTGCCACCAATCCCACTGACCCCCTTGGAAAATTCTACCTGTATCTGAAGCAGTGTTTCTTTTGCATTATAAACTGTCCTAAAATCCTGCCATAAAGCAATAATCAAAACGGTACAATATCCATAGAATTCTGCAAAACAAACACCACGGCACTGCGGCAACAATATTTCCAACTTTTCTCGGTCATCATCGCCCTTCATGAGCTTGCATGTCTCACCTCTGAGTCAGAATGTTATGGGTTCAAGCCTAACTCCTGAGACTTAAACCACATAAACCACATGGATACATAAACCATGCTGGCACTGCTGTGCGGTGCTGAGGGAGGTGCCAACTTTCAGTTGAGATGTTTAAACAAGGCTCTATCTGCCCTCTTAGGTGGATGTAAAAGATGCCATGGCAATATTCAAAGAAAAGCTTTGGACGTCTCCCTGGCATTCTGGCCAATAGGTATCCGTCAACCCAACATCATTAAAACAGATTATCAGGTCATTGTCACATTACTGTTTGTGGGACCTTGCTGTGTGCAAATTGGCTGCTGTATTTCCTACATTACAACAGTAACTCCACTTCAACAGCACTTCAGCTGCTGTAAAGGCCTTTGGGATGTCCTGAGGTCATGAATCACATCATATGAATACAAATCTTTCTTTTTATGTAATTGTTAACATCCTGAAACACTATCAGACATATACAATCAGGGCCACGGAATTAGTAACAACTACACACTTTCGGCTAAAACCCAATTGCGTAGTGCTCGTTGTTTGGGTGCTAGGGGTGCCATTTGGGGTCAAAAATGGCATCTGAGCCGCGTGCACACAATTCTTGTGCAGGCCACTTCAGACGTTATCTTGGTGAGAGCATTAGCATCGGCGCTGGGAGCGTGCATCAGAAGTATGTAGAGTAGGCATATCGTGACGTCAATCAGCGTGCAACATGCATTCAGCAGCTGCAAAGAACCCCTACCAACAATATTTAAAGGAATCATCAAGCACTCTCAGGTGAGTTGCTTATTCATTTCTACTGGCTCTTTCTAAGTTTGTGGAAGTGTTTGGAGCTTTCTAGAGTTGTTCAAAGTTGGTGAGGTGACAGAATAGTGCTGGAAGTGGAGAGGGCCTTTCTTCAAATTTCAAGGGTTCTGGTCAGACCACTTGGTCCCAGTCATGTGTGCTCTAGTTGTCATCCCACTTGGCCTGCAGCATGACAGGGAGCTGGAGCAGAGTCAGCAAAGAAGAGGACAAGTTGCTCGCAGAGGGAGGAAGAGGAAAAGAAGGGCTCTCAGCAGGAGGACTCATCCACCTAAAGTCTTCCGAGAGCAATTCTCTTACCTCAACCTAAGGCAGGAGCAGTGAGGCATCAGTTTGTGAGGCATTCTAGGCCAGAGAGTTTAACAAAGATAATGGGGCATCAGTGACTTGGGTCACATCAGGGAAAATTAGTAATAAGTTAAATTTAAAGGCGCTATATCTGAATGCAAGAATCACCCATAACAAGATAGATGAATTAATGGCACAAATAGAGATAAATGGGTTTGATCTAGTAGCCATTACTGAGATGTAGTTGCAGGGTGACCAAGGTTGGGAACTAAATATTCCAGTGCACTTGACTTTTAAGAAAGATAGACAAAATGGAAAAGGAGGGAGGTATGCCTGATAATAAAGGATGCACTAAAGACAGTAGTGAGAAGGGATCTTAGCCCAGAAAATCAGGATGTTGAATCAGTTTGGGTAGAGCTAAGAAATAGCAATGGACATAAAACATTGGCAGGACTGCTTTATAGGACTCCTAACAGTAGTTAGTGTTGGACAGAGTATAAATCAGCAAATTAGAGAAGCATGTAACAATGGTAATGCAATAATCGTGGGGGACTTTAATCTTCATACAGACTGGGCAAAACAAATTGGCAAAAGTAGTTTCAAGGACGAGTTCATGGAATGCATTTGAGACAGTTTTCTAGATCAATATTTTCTAGGGAATAGGCTATTTTAGGTCTAGTATTGTGTAATGGGGCAGGGTTAATTCGTAGTCTAATAGTAAAGTATCCTCTGGGGAAGAGTGATCATAATATGATAGAATTTCACATTGAGTTTGTGAATGATGTGTTTCAGTAGGAAACTCGGCTCATATAATTAAACAAAGCCAATTACATAGTTATGAGGGGCAAGTTGGCAAAGGTAGATTGGGAAATTAAATTAGAAGGTATGATGGTACATAATCAATGGCGAACATTCAAAGATATAATTCATAATACATAATGAACATGCATTCCCTTGAAGAATAAAAACACCATGAGAAAAGTGGTCCAACTGTGGCTAACTAGAGAAATTAAGGATATTATTAGACTAAAAGAAAAGGCTTACAATGTTGCAAAAATCCTGAAGATTGGGAGGGATTTAGAAATCACCAAAGGATGCCGAAGAAATTGATAAAGAAGGAGAAATTAAATCAGCAAGAAATATAAAAACAGATTGTAAGAGCTTCTACAAGTATGTAAAGAAGAAGAGATTAACAAAAGTAAGCGGGTGTCCATTAGAGGCAGAGACAGGAGAAATTATAATGGGGAATAAGGAAATAGCAGAGAGGTTAAGCTAATATTTTGTAGCTGTCTTCACAGCAGATGACACAAAAAACATTCTGGAAATAGTGGACAACCAAGAGTCTAATGAGAGTGAGGAGCTTAAAGTAATTAATATTAGTAAAGAAAAAGTACTAGAGAAAGTAAGGGAACTAAAAGCCAACAAATTCCCATGACCTGATGGCCTGCATCCTAGGGTTCTAAAAGAGGTGGCTGCAGAGATAATGGATGCATTGGTTTTGATCTTCCAGGAGTTGCTAGATTCTAGAACAGCCCCCGTGGATTGAAAGGTAGCAAATGTAACCCTGCTAGGCAAGAAAGGAGGGAGAAAGAAAACAGGGAACTATAGGACAGTTAGCCTGACAGCAGTAATAGGGAAAATACTAGAATCTATTATTCTGGACGTGGTAACAGGGCATTTAGAAACTCATAATATGATTAGGCAGAGTCAACATGGTCTTATGAAAGGGAAATTGTGTTTGATAAATCTATTTGAGTTTTTGCAGGGTGTAACTAGCAGGGTACATAAGGGGGAACCAGTGGATGTAGTATATTTGGATTTTAATAAGGCATTCGATAAGGTGCCACACAAGATGTTATTACACCAGATTAGGGCTCATGGGATTGGGGGCAATATATTAGCTTGGATTGAGGATCGACTAACGGAGGGAAAACAGACAGTAGGACTAAATGGGTCATTTTCAGCTTGGCAGGTTGTAACTAGTGGGGTGCCACAAGGATCAGTGCTTGGGCCTCAGCTATTTACAACCTATATCAATGACTTTGATGAGGGGACTGAGTGTAATGTATCCAAGCTTGCTGACGATACAAAGTTAGGTGGGAAAGTAAGCTGGAAGAAGGATTCAAAGAAGCTGCAAGGGAATATAGACAGGTTTAGTGAGTGAGCAAGAAAGTGGCAGATGGAGTATAATGTGGGGAAATGTGAAATTGTCCACTTTGGTAGAAAGAATAGAAAAGCAGAATATTTTTTTAAAGTTGAGAAACTAGTAAATATTGGTATGTAGAGGGATTTGGATGTCCTTGTACGTGAATCAGAAAATTATTAGGCAGGTACAGCAAGCAATTAGGAAAACAAATGGCAGGTTAGCCTTTATGGCAGGGGGGTTGGAGTGTATGTAAGTCTTCTTGCATTATATAGGGCTTTGGTGAGACCAAACCTGGAGTACTGTGTACAGTTTTGGTCTCTTCACCAAAGGATGGATATAAAAGCAAAATACTGCAGATGCTGGAAATCTGAAATAAAAATAGAAAACGCTGGAAATACTCAAACAGGTCAGGCAGCATCTGTGGAGAGAGAAACAGAGTTAACGTTTCAGGTCGATGAACTTTCATCAGAACTGGAATAAGTTAAAGTTTAGTAGGTTTTAAGCAAGTGCAGAGGCAGGGAAAGGGGAGAGCGAGGAAAGAACAAGGCAAAAGGAGATGGTCTAGAGGAGGTGTACATTGGAATAGCAGAATCATTAGCTGTTTCCAACAGCTGCTGTTGGAAAAATGGGGGCAGAGGTTATGATATGAAATTGTTGAACTCAATGTTAAGTCCAGAAGGCTGTAAAGTGCCTAATCGAAAGGTGAGGCGCTGTTACTTGAGCTTCCGCTGAGTTTCATTGGAATGTTATTGGAAGCCACGGGCAGCACGGTGGCATAGTGGTTAGCACTGTTGCCTCACAGCGCCAGGGACCCGGGTTCGAATCCGGCCTCGGGCGACTGTCTGTGTGGAGTTTGCACATTCTCCCCGTGTTTGCGTGGGTTTACTCCGGGTGCTCCGGTTTCCTCCCACAGTCCAAAGATGTGCAGGTTAGGTTGATTGGCTATGATAAATTGACCCTTAGTGTTAGGGGGATTAAATACGTGGGGTTACGGGGATAGGGTGGGATATGTGTTGGTGTAGGGGTTATGGGGATCGGGTGGGATATGTGTCGGTGCAGGCTCGATGGGCCGAAATGGCCTCTATCTGCACTGTGGGGATTCTGTGATTCTGTGATTCTGAGGAGAGGTCAGAGTGGAAGTGGCACAGAGAATTGAAATGGCAAGCAACCGGAAACTCAGGGTCATGTTTGCAGACTGAATGGAAGAGTTCATGAAGCGATCACCCAATCTGTGTTTGGTCTCCCCAATGTAGAGGAGACAGCATCGTGAGCTGCGAATACAGTATACTAAATTGAAAGAAGTTCAAGTAAATCGCTGTTTCACCTGGAAGAAGTATTTGATGCCCTGGATGGTGGGAAGGGAGGAGGTGAAAGGGCAGGTGTTACATTATACTCCATCTGCCACTTTCAGGTGTTGTGGGAAGGGGAGCGGATGTTGGAGGTGATTGAAAAGTGGATCAGGGTGTCGTGGATTGTCCTGGGTCCCTTCAGAATGCTGAAAGGAGGGCAAGATGTGTTTGGTGGTGGAATTGCGCTGGATGTGGCGGGAATGGCGCAGGATGATCCGTTGAATGTGGAGGCTGGTGGGGTGGAAGGAGAAGCCAAGGGAACACTATTGTGCTTCTGGGAGGGAGGGGAAGGAATGAGAACAGAAGTGCGGGAAATGGGACGGTCAAGGACCTTATCAACTATGCTGGAGGGGAATCCTCGGCTGAGGAAAATGGAAGACATATTAGAAGCACTGGTGTGGAAACTGGCATCATCAGAATAGATGCGACGGAGGCGGAGATACTGGGAGAATGGAATAGAGTCCTTACAGGAAGCAGGATGGAGGATGTGTAATCAAGGTATAAGAACATAAGAAACAGGAGCAGGAGTCGGCCAATCAGCCCCTAGAGCCTGCTCCGCCATTCAATAAGATCATGGCTGATCCAATCTTGGCCTCAACACCACTTTCCCATCTCTCCCCATAACCCTTGACTCCCTTGTAGTTCAAATGTCTGTCAATCTCTGCCTTGAATATATTCAATGACTCCGCCTCCACAGCTCTCTGGGTAGAGAATTCCAAAGATTCATGACCCTCTGTGAGAAGAAATCCCTCCTCATCTCTGTCTTAAATGGGCGACCCCTTATTCTGAAACTATGCCCCCTAGTTCTAGATACCCCCACTAGGGTAAACATCCTCTCAGCATCCACCCTGTCAGTCCCCCTCAGAATCTTATATGTTTCAATAAGATCACCTCTCATTCTTCTAAACTCCAATGAGTATAGGCCCAACCTGCTCAACCTTTCGTCATACATCAACCCCTTCATCTCAGGAATCAACTTAGTGAACCTTCTCTGAACTGCCTCCAATGCAAGTATATTCTTCCTTAAATATGGAGACTAAAACTGTACGCAGTACTCCAGGTGCGGTCTCACCAGCGCCCTGTAAAGTTGCATCAAAACTTCCATACTATGGGTATCTAGGGAGTCAGTGGCCTTATCGTAAATATAAGTCAAGCATGTTGTTTCTCCTAAAAAGGATTAATTATTACCCTTGAATCTTACTCTCATAGAAGCTTTGCACTGAGAGATTGAACCAGTTTCAAATGAAAAGGTTCAGGTGGTCTCTTTTGGCCGGCAGCACAAAAAAAAACAAGAGCCTGGAAATTAGCCTGAATGTTTGTATTGTACTAACATTGAACATGTGGTAAACCACTTTTACCGTTTACTATCGTTACACTATAGTTATCACTGTTAGATCGTTTCCCTATAGTTATCACTGTTCACATTGTTGTATCACTGTACGAGGTCGCCTCTTGTCACGCTGCTATACCTGGGCTGACCACTGCTGACTCCGCCCATGGCTCCACCTACCTGCCCGGGTATAAAGGTGGTCGACTGGCTGGTATTCCTCCTTCTTGGATCCGATCACCCACGAGGGTGGGCTCTGTTATTTAGTCAATAAAAACCTATAGTTACTTTCTTAACTCGTCGCTTTTCATTGGACGAATTGATAGGTATATCAATTTTATTGACTAAATTTTAAAATGTCGTCACTTGAGCAGCCAAACAACCAGTCAACGGAGCAGCCAAACGACCAGCCAGACGCCCAGCTACAACAGCCACAGCAGCCGGCTTGGCTGCGAGCCCTCAAACCACCGTACCTGGATCTAAACCCACAAGCAACAAACGCAGCCCTCGACTTCAAACACTGGCTGTGCTGCTTCGAATCCTACCTGGAAGAATCCGGCGTCCCTCAGAGATCCAAACTAAGAGTTCTGACCGCCCAAGCGAGCCCTAAAGTATACGCACTCATCCAGGACATTACTACTTACGAGGCCGCTATCAACCTACTGAAACAGCAGTACCGGAGCCCGGTAAATTCCATGTATGCCAGACACCTCCTAAGATCCCGCCCGCAACAGCCAGGAGAGTCTGTAGCTGAATTTTTACGGGCGCTACGAACACTCGGCAGGGACTGTGACTTTAAAGCAGTATCGGCAGCAGAAAACACTGAAGATAACATCCGCGATGCCTTCGTGAAAGGCCTTCGGTCCGACTACTCATGGCAGAGACTGCTGGAATCAAAGGACCTCGACCTGAACTCAGCTGCAGCCTTGGCCTACTCCCTAGAAGTGACCCAGCGGGACCTCGAGGTGTATTCCAGGTACAGTTCGCGACTCTGGGACTCGGGCCCGACCCCGATCGCAATACCCCTCGTAGCGCCGCCCCCGGGACCTACCTCAGCGTCGGCGTCCCGGACCCGATCGGGACTGCCACCCCCGGTACCGGCTGCGACATCGGAGCCCCGCGACCGGGCCGCCGGCTGCTTCTTCTGTGGGCAGGCGAAACACCCGAGGTCGCGCTGCCCAGCCAAAAACGCGATGTGCTCCAGCTGCCTGAAGAAAGGCCACTTCGCGAAGGCCTGCAGAGGGAGAGCAGCAGAGGCCAGCAGTGCCTCATGCGAACTGTGGGGGCGGCCATCTTTTATCAAGGCCACAGATGAGCAATGGGGCGGCCATCTTTGATCCAGGCAACCGACGCCAGCAGTGCCTCATGTGGGTTGTGGGGGCAGCCATCTTCTCCGCCATTTTGCCCCACCTCGTGGGCGCCTCCATTTTACCCACCACGCTCGACCGCCACCTTACCTCCAGACCTGACGACCGCTTCACCTACAGACTACAGCGACCCGCTCAGCCACACACTAGCCTCCGTCACGCTAGACCAAGCTCGCCCGCATCAGCTGTCCAAGTCAATGATGGACATCAAAGTAGACGGCCACGCCACGACCTGCCTGTTCGACAGCGGAAGCACGGAGAGCTTCATACATCCAGACACGGTGAGCCACTACTCCCTCACTGTCCAGCCAACGCGCAACCGGATCTCGATGGCATCGAGGTCCCATGCCACAGACATCAGCGGCTACTGTGTTGTGACCCTGTCGGTTAAGGGCACGGAGTATAAAAACTTTAAACTCCTCGTCCTGCCCCAGCTATGCGCTGCCGTCCTACTAGGGCTGGATTTTCAATCCCACCTCCAAAGCGTCACTCTAGCATACGGTGGACCCCTCCCCCCGCTCACAGTCGACAACCAGCAGCCTTTAAATCGCCCACCGCGTAACACCTGCGGCCTATCCACCCTCAAGGTCCCGCCACCTTCCCTGTTCGCTAACCTCACCCCCGACTGCAAACCTGTCGCTACCAAGAGCAGGCGGTACAGCGCCGGGGACAGAGCTTTCATTAGCTCTGAGGTGCAGCGTCTCCTGAAGGAGGGCATCATCGAGGGGAGCAGCAGCCCCTGGCGTGCCCAGGTTGTAGTCGTTAAGACCGGCAATAAAAACCGCCTGGTCATCGACTACAGCCAAACCATAAACCGGTACACCCAGCTGGACGCATACCCCCTTCCCCGCATATCTGATATGGTCAATCAGATTGCTCAATACCGGGTATTCTCTACCATCGACCTTAAGTCGGCCTACCACCAACTCCCTATCCGCCCCGAGGACCGCCAGTATACCGCCTTCGAGGCGAATGGCCGCCTCTACCACTTCCTTAGGGTCCCCTTCGGCGTCACCAACGGGGTTTCGGTCTTCCAAAGGGAGATGGACCGGATGGTTGACCAGAACGGGCTGCAAGCCACGTTCCCCTATCTAGATAACGTCACCATCTGCGGCTGCGACCGGCAAGACCATGACGTTAATCTGGAAAGATTCCTCCGTACGGCCCAACGGCTGAACCTCACCTACAATAAGGAGAAATGTGTGTTTAACACCTCGCGCCTTGCCATCCTCGGCTGCGTAGTAGAGAACGGAATCATCGGCCCCGATCCCGAAAGAATGCGTCCCCTCATGGAGCTACCCCTTCCCCACTGTCCAAAGGCGCTGAAGAGAACCCTGGGGCTCTTCGCCTACCATGCCCAATGGGTGCCGAATTATGCAGACAAAGCCAGACCCCTCATGAAGTCCACCTCCTTCCCCCTTACGGAAGAAGCGCGCGCGGCCTTCTCCCTCATCAGGGGAGACATTGCTAAGGCCACTATGCACGCAGTGGATGAGTCCATCCCCTTCCAAGTGGAGAGCGATGCATCCGACTTCGCCCTAGCCGCTACCCTCAACCAGGAGGGGAGACCGGTGGCCTTCTTCTCAAGGACCCTACAGGGCCCCGAGATCCGACACTCTTCGGTCGAGAAGGAGGCCCAGGCGATTGTGGAGGCGGTACGCCGCTGGAGGCATTACCTCGCAGGCAAGCGATTTACCCTCCTCACCGACCAGCGTTCGGTCGCTTTTATGTTTAATAACAAGCTGAGGGGTAAAATCAAGAACGACAAGATCTTGAGGTGGAGAATCGAGCTATCCACCTACGATTATGATATCTTGTACCGGCCTGGTAAGCTGAACGAACCCCCTGACGCTCTATCGCGAATTACATGCGCCAACGCGCAAATTGATAGACTTCAGACCCTCCACAACGACCTCTGCCACCCCGGGGTCACCAGGCTTTACCACTTCATTAAGGCCCGCAACCTGACCTACTCCATCGAGGAGGTCAGGACCATGACCAGGAACTGCCAGACCTGTGCCGAGTGCAAACCGCACTTCTTTAGGCCGGACAGAGCAAGCCTGATCAAGGCCACCCGCCCCTTCGAGCGCTTGAGCATCGATTTTAAGGGGCCCCTCCCGTCCTCTGACCATAATGTGTACTTCCTCAACATTGTTGATGAGTACTCCCGTTTCCCCTTTGCCTTCCCCTGCCCAGACATGACCAGCACCACGGTCGTTAAATGCCTGAACGACCTCTTTGCCTTGTTCGGGTTCCCAAACTATATACATAGTGACCGGGGCGCCTCCTTCATGAGCGAGGAACTCCGTCAGTTCCTACTAGCGAGAGGCATCGCCACTAGCAGGACCACCAGCTACAACCCCCGAGGGAACGGCCAGGTGGAAAGAGAGAATGCGACGGTATGGAAGGCCGTCCTCTTAGCCTTAAAGTCTAAGGGCCTCCCAACCTCTCGCTGGCAGGAGGTCCTCCCGGCGGCGCTGCATTCCACCCGGTCACTACTTTGCACTGCCATTAACGCCACCCCCCATGAACGAATGTTTGTTTTCCCCAGGAAGTCGACTACGGGAACCACGCTACCAACCTGGCTGACCTCTCCGGGGCCTGTCTTGCTGCGAAAGCACGTGAGGGCCCATAAAACAGACCCCCTGGTCGAGAGGGTGAACCTCCTGCACGCCAACCCCCAGTACGCCTACGTGGCATACCCAGACGGGCGGGAGGACACAGTCTCCTTACGAGACCTCGCACCCTCGGGCACTCCGGAGACACCACCGCTACCCCCCCCACCACCCCCCCAATTCCAGCCCAGGTAGACGGTACGCCGGAACCCCAAGAGCCTTCGCCTACCTCGCAGACGCCAGCGTTAACACCGGAGAACGCAACACCGCCGCTGCGACGATCAGACAGGCTTACGAGGCCTCCGGACAGACTGACATACCAGAACTGGTAGTACACTTCACCCCGCCGGACTCAAATCTAAACAAGGGGTGAATGTGGTAAACCACTTTTACCGTTTACTATCGTTACGCTATAGTTATCACTGTTAGATCGTTTCCCTATAGTTATCACTGTTCACATTGTTGTATCACTGTACGAGGTCGCCTCTTGTCACGCTGCTATACCTGGGCTGACCACTGCCGACTCCGCCCATGGCTCCACCTACCTGCCCGGGTATAAAGGTGGTCGACTGGCTGGTATTCCTCCTTCTTGGATCCGATCACCCACGAGGGTGGGCTCTGTTATTTAGTCAATAAAAACCTATAGTTACTTTCTTAACTCGTCGCTTTTCATTGGACGAATTGATAGGTATATCAGAACACACTTGTAAAAAAATCCTCTCTCCATTATTTTAATAGAGGGGATAACCTGTTTATTTTAAATAGATTATAACCTTTGTTAAAATAGCAAAGAGGAATTTGATACAAGCACATAAAGTATTTGTAACATTACACAAAGTGATCTCCAGATTGGTAGAATTAAAATGGTGACTATAGAATTAACATGACAACTATCTCACTGCTCTTTGTGAATTATGCCTTTCTCTCTAGGTCAACACTGCCTTTCTCAGCTAAAACTAAACACAGCAATTGAAAGATGCAGTGATGCTCTGTGAGCTATGAATAGGTTTGGCAGGGTACTCATCTGATTTAACTTATTTAATGTATGCTGTTAATACTTTCCAAGTTAATAATTCCAAGCAACCTTTTGTTTGTAAATGCATAAATATTCATGAGTACAGTCCCCACCGCATATAGCGGATGCATTTGTGCGAATGGTTGGTATAACGCCTGAAGAAAGATTATTTTCTCTCTCTCTGTAATGAGCCGCCCGCAGCTCCCCGATTTCCAGCCTCTTCAATGGAAGTGGTTTAATTCCACTGAGTTACTTACGGCTAAAGGATATAAAAATATACTAAAATAGTTAAAAATAATAAAGCTTTATAGTAGCAGATACAGATTTTCCAATGAAAAATTTAAATTTTCTGTAATATCAGAGACTGAGTATTAAAATAACCAATAAAAAGAAACTGTAGCTATGATTTTATTAGTGTCATTGATCTGTGCTAATGCTGACAGTAAGTGGCGCTCATAGTCCATAATTTGTGATGGTAAACTGTACCAGCTCTGTAAGGAACATTGGGGGAAAAATTCAGTATCGCCCCATATGGGGTGCCATTATTGGTGCGCAAAGTTTAGCGCCTGGCGCTAAGTGTTGCGTCCGTCAGTAGTAAGACACAGACTGCAGGAGAACGGTACAACAGGTGTTTACTCAACGTAGCTCACTCTGGAACTGAACTATACAGATTACTACTCAGTGCTATATACAGGTGTGGTCACTGCCGGTACTACAGTATACATGAGCTGTAAAAAGTAGTTCCCCCCTTAAAGGTATATACATTACAATTCCTCCCCTTTTAGATTAACAGTACCATAACACTCATTTAACAATTAAATATCAAACTTCTTTGTATCGTGTCCACGGACAGTCTATACATAGCCCAGCCAGAACTGGACACATTTTTGCGCCTTGTTGTTGGATTCGGCAAGATCTGCAACAGTGCAGGGTTCCTCTAACGATGGGCATTGCAGGAGATGTTGCATAGTCTGTGCCTCAGTTCCACATTCACAAGTTGTCGGGCTGGTTGAATATCCCCATTTGCTTAGTGACACCTTTGAGCAACCTACACCGGTCCTAAGCCTGTTAAGGCACTTCCAGATTGCCCAGTTGCAATTAGCTCCTGGGGGAAGGCTTTCATCAGGTAAAATTTCCATCGCTGGGGGTTGTTCAAGACTGGCGAGCCGGTCTTTCCACAAGGCGATGCGGGCTTCAGATGAGGTTGATTGTAATGGAACAACACTGTTCATGAAGCTCTTCCTTGACTTTAGGCGGCTGGGTGTAGGTGTATGACAATGCAGAGGGTGCCTCTCATCTGATGTTTGACGGAGTCGCTCTTTCTTGCTGGCTACCATTCTTCTTATATCAGGGGGAGCGATACCCGCCAGGATATATAGGCTGTTGTTGTTTGTTGGTTTTAAGCAACCTGTGATAAATCGGCAGCTTGCATTCAGAACGGCATCCATCTTCTTGGCATGAGTATCAAACTAATTACAATTAACACTTTTAACATACAACGTTAGCTGAAAATAGTCCATTTATATATTCAGTCTTTGGGGAGGCTTTCTGATCCTTTCTGGATAGCACCTTTCCCGAGTGTCTCGCTCTTGGTGCGGAGGCGATTCTGGCACCCTGTCGTCGGTTGGGTCATCAGCTTCCGATGCTACTGTTTCTGGGGTAGATGTGACCTGTACGTCGGGTTCCTCACCAGGTACGTATGGGTGAGGCATGGGGTTGACTTGTTCCTGTGACTCTAGGACCTGGTCAGCATGGTGTCTCACAATGTTCTCCCCAACGTCCACTGTGTACATTAGTGGGCTCTTCCGTGTGCCTATCGTTCCTGGCTGCCATTTTTCTGTTCGATAGTCGCGGGCCAAGACTGGTTGCCCTACATTAAAGCTCCTTGTTGGCTTCTCATGGATGTGCTGGAATTGCTTACTCTCAACATCTCTTCGTACGTTTGGCCTGAGCAAATCCAGGCAAGATCTTAACCTTTGGTTAAAGAATATCATGGCCGGGACCTGGTTGGTGACTGCATGTGTCGCATTCCAGTAGGCGAACAGGAAATTGTCCACCTTATGCTGCAGCGGAATGTTGTCATTGTACATAGCCTTTATTGCCTTCTTAAAGGTTTGTACGAACCTCTCAGCCAATCCATTTGTGGCTGGATGATACGGGGCGGATGTGTAATGCCTTACCCCATTCTTCTGCATAAACCTCCGGAACTCTTCGGACACAAACTGTTGTCCGTTATCAGAGCAAATCTGTTCTGGCAAGCCGTTCCTGGCAAAAATGGTCTGTAGGACTGCAATAGTTTTCTCCGTGGTGGTGGAGGACATTTTGATGACCTCAGGCCATTTCGAGTGTGCATCCACGACTATTAAAAACATTGAGTCCATGAATGGACCAGCAAAATCAATATGCACCCATTGCCATGGAGATGAGGGCCACTCCCATGGGTGTAGAGGGGCCTGTGGTGGTGCATTTTGGACTTTCTGGAATCCTGAGCAGCTCTTGGTCAGGTCCTCGATTTGTTTATCGATTCCCAGCCACCACACATAAGCCCTGGCAAGGCTTTTCATTTTTACCCCTCCCAGATGAACCTCATGAAGCTCATTGAGCACTCTATCCCTTAACTTGGGTGGAATTACCACTTGGGATCCACACATCAAGGTCCCCCGGCACACTGACAGCTGTTCTCTTCTTGTCGAGAATGCTGGCAACAGTGAGTCGCCATGTGCTGGCCATCCCTTCACCGTCAAATCATATACCCGAGACAGTGTCGGGTCATTCCGGGTCTCCTTTTCTATACGAGCGTTAGTTACCGGTAGGTATTCAACTATAGTCGAATGAAATATTTCGACAGGATCCACTGCTGGTGCTTCCTCCGCAGTAGGCAGTGGCAGGCGTGATAGCCCATCAGCATTTCCATGCTGTTTCGTGCCCTTATATTCAATCTCATAGTGGTGCGCCCCTAGAAAGAGTAACCATCTTTGTAGTCGTTGTGCAGTCATCACCGGAACGCCCTTCTTCGGATTAAAAATGGAGACAAGAGGCTGGTGGTCAGTCAGCAAGGTGAATTTCTGCCCGTGCAGATAGTGATTGAACTTTTTAATCCCCACACTAGTCTAAGGGCCTCCCTGTTAATCTGGGCGTAGTTATGCTCGGCTGAGGTTAGTGATCGTGACGCAAAGGCTATTGGCCTCTCTGAGCCGTCCGAGAATTTGTGCGACAGCACCGCTCCAATGCTATAGGGTGACGCATCACACGCCAACCAAATTGGTAGTGCTGGGTTGAAATGGGCCAATACCTCGTTCGATGTGATTAGTGTTTTGCTCTTCTGGAAAGCTCGTTTACATTCGTCACTCCACTTCCATGGCACTCCAGTTTGCCGTAGGGTGTTCAGTGGGTGTAGTATTGTAGACAAATTTGGCAAGAACTTATGGTAGTAGTTTACTAGCCCAAGGAACGACCTGTTGTGACACATTTTCCGGTGCTGGAGCCTTGACTACTGCCTCAATCTTTTCTGGGGACTTATGTAACCCCTCTTTATCGATAACGTGGCCACAATACGAGATCTGTTTTTTAAAAAACTCGCATTTGGGGCGGTTAGCTCGGAGCCCATATTCCTGCAATCTAGTGAGCACCTGCTCCAGGTTGGCGAGGTGATCACTGTCATTTTCGCCCGTGACCAGGATGTCGTCCAAATAACACTGGGTCCCTGGGATCCCTTGCAGGACTTGTCCCATTGCCCTCTGCCAAATAGCCGGAGCTGATGCTACCCCAAATACCAGCTGGTTGTCTTGGTAGAGACCTTTATGGGTGTTGATTGTGAGGTATTTTTTTGATGCTTCTTCTACCTCCATTTGCAGATACGCCTGGGGCCAGATCAATCTTAGTGAAGCGTTTCCCTCCAGATAGCAAGGCAAAAATATCTTTAATCCGCGGAAGTGGATATTGCACGGCGTGAAGGATCGGGTTCACTGTTACCTTAAAGTCCCCACAGATGTGAACCTTCCTTGGTTCCCCAGGCGTGCTGCTCAACGACTTTTTCATCACAGGGACGATGGGTGTAGCCCATTCGCTCCAGTCTACCTTGGACAGTACTCCTGAATGTTCCAAAATCTCCAGCTCTGCTTCGACAGCTGGGTGGATCGCATAAGGTACCGGTCTGGCCTTAAAAAATTTTGGGCTTGCGTTTTCTTCGATTTTAATTGTTGCTATCATGCCTTTCAGTGTTCCGAGTCCTTGCTGGAACACTTCTTGCGCGTCGGTTAGGATCTTTGACAGTCGCCCAGGTGTGACGTCGTCATCCTTTTTGGCAGCCACAGTCAGTGCTTGTATGGAATGCCAATCCAGCTGTATTTTCCGGATCCATTCACGTCCCAGTAATGGTGGTCCTCCATCTTGCAATACATACAGGTCTAGTTTTGGTGTTTCCTTACCGTTATATATAACGGTCACCCTTATTTTTCCTTTGGGGTAGACTTTTTGCCCCGTGTACGTCTTCAAAATAATGTTTGTGTCTCTCAAGGGTATGTGTGGGAATAGCCGCTCATAGTCCCGTCGGTTTATGACTGTTAGGGCTGATCCTGTGTCCAATTCCATTTTTACCTGGACTCCTGCTATCTTGAGAGTGACCCAAATGGTTCGGTGATCCTCCGTTTTGATCACATTATGTAGTTTCAGACAACTCAGCTCTCTGTTTTCAGAGTCAGTATCACTCTTTTGTTCATCTGAACTATTCTTCGTCACCTTATGTACCTTCTTGTACCTTTCTTTTGGAGATTTCTTATTGCTAGTTTTTCTTTCCTGACCTGCAGACTCGTGCTATGTGTCCTACACTGTCTGCACACTTTGTCTTTGAACCAGCAATCATTGTGGTCGTGTGTTGTTCTGCCGCAGCGAAAGCACTTCTCTGTTCTGTATGACATTTCATTTGTGCCATATTCTTGCGGTCTCTGTTGTATCTCTGCAGCACCCCGTGCTGCTGCTTCATATGATACCGCAATGCTGAAAGCCTTGTCCAGCGTAAGGTCCTTTTCAGATAAAAGCCGTTTCTGGGTTCCTTCACTTTGAAGCCCACACACAAACTTGTCCCTTAAGGTTTCTGCCAGTCCCGTTCCAAACTGGCAGTGTTTTGATAGTTTGCGCAGTTCTGTTAAATATTCAGCATTGCTTTCATCCTTATGCTGGTTCCGTTTGTGAAACTTGAATCTTTCTGCTATCAGCAGCGGTGTGGGGTTTAAATGTTCCTGTAGTATCGTCATTATGTCTCCAAAACTCTTTTCCACTGGCTTCGCTGGGGTTACTAGATTTTGTAATAAGCCATACGTCTTTGCACCCATTAAATTTAACAATACCGGCGCTTTCTTGTCATCTGACACCTCATTTGCCTTGCAGTATACCTCTATTCATTCGACATATGTAGTCCAATCTTCGACTTCATTGTCAAATGTGGTGATACTGCCACTCTTCGGCATTTTGGGTGTAGTTTAAAATGGCTTAAAATGGCGTCTCCCGCGCTTTCCTTCCTCCCCCGCTGCTGCCAACGCCGCTCTCGGCGGTCCTCGTGGCAATGGCAGCGCCCTGTAGGTTTCGCGTGCTTCTCCTGCGCTGCTGCCAACGCCGCTCTCGGCGGTCCTCGTGGCAATGGCGGCGCCTCACGGGTTTCTGCGCGTCTCTCTCCCTCTCCTCGACACTGCTCGGCCCCTGAACACCGGCTGCACCCTGTGCGCTCTGCCCTCTCTCTCTCCCGTCGACACTGCTCGGCCCTTTGCTGTGCCACTCGGTCGGGCTCTAGCCCGCTGCTCTCCGGGAAGGGTCTGCACACTACCTGTTGCCAGCCCGTTTCGCTGGACCACCGCGACTGGAAAGCCAAGCCTGGCTCTCAACAGCTTCCCCCGCAATTCTCGAGTCTCTGCTGGATGACTGGGCGGTTGCCTGTGGTCGACGCCCGTGTCTCTGGCCTTGACCTCCAATCTACTGGTCTCCAGGAACGAATCCCTGGGAGGTGATGCAGAGTTGCAGGTAGGATCGAATTTGCCTTGTCACCAATGTTGTGTCCGTCAGTAGTAAGACACAGACTGCAGGAGAACGGTACAACAGGTGTTTACTCAATGTGGCTCACTCTGGAACTGAACTGTACAGATTACTACTCAGTGCTATATACAGGTGTGGTCACTGCCGGTACTACAGTATACATGAGCTATAAAAAGTAGTTCCCCCCTTAAAGGTATCTACATTACACTAAGTATCGCCTCTGACAGCAAACTTGGCTTTTATCGCCCCTGGAGATGATTGGAGCGCTAAATCAGGCGCTACACAACTCTCTTAAGGCACTAAGGCCGAGGAGTGAGGCACTACCTCAGAGGGCGGGCGCAGCGCAAGTGCTGTCAGTTAGCGATTGTACACAGACATACTGGCGCCAGTCAGTTCTTAAAGGGGAGTGTCGATTTTGCTCTGCAGCCACAGGGGAACTACTTTTTACAGCTTTGGAGCTTTGAATCTTGACCTGGGCAGACCTGTGGCTAAATCTAGCAGCCAAACACTATGGAGAGGGCCAGGGAGTGAGCACAGCGCTCCTGCGAGCGGGCCTTGGAGGCTTTGGTTGGCGCGGTAGAGCACAGAAGATCCATTCTGTACCCAGAGAGTGGCAGGAGGCCTTTGCCACGCGAGTACAGAAGAGGGTGGAGGGAGGTGGCTCAGAGAGTGTCCTCAAGCAGCATGGTGCCTCAGTCCCAAATCCAATGTAGGAAAAAGTTCAATGACCTCACTCGGGTCGTCAGGGTGAGTGCCTTTTTTTCAAAACCTCTCCATCCCTCCATCTCAACCTCACTTTATGGCCAGAGGGTCTTAAAAGCCCCAATGCCCAACACTCATCCAACACCTATGGCCCTTTCATCAAACACACATGCACATACCACACACGCATACAGTAAGGGCTATTCAACTATGGCAGGCATTTCAGGCAAGACCATGGCTGCATACAGTAAGGGCTATTCAACTATGGGAGGCATTTCAGGCAAGACCATGGCTGCATACAGTAAGGGCTATTCAACCATGGGAGGCATTTCAGGCAAGACCATGGCTGCATACAGTAAGGGCTATTCAACCATGGGAGGCACTTCAGGCAAGACCATGGCTGCATATTTACTCAGATGCCGTCCTTTTTCTTGCAGGCCAAGCTGTCTCATAATAGGAGACAGCAGCAATGGACCGGTGGAGGGCGGCCTCAGCTGCAACCCCTCAGCGATCTTGAGGAGCGCGTCCACAGGATTGTGGCATGCCGGGTGATTGGTCCAGTCATCACTGGAGATGCCGACCCCATTCTGGACAGCAATGGTAAGGTCATCACCTTTTTGTCCTCTCTCCTTCCACTTGTTCCTCACAACAGCAGCCTTTGACACTTTCAATCCAAATCACTAAATCGCTGCACTCATGCCTCCCTTGCTGCCACCCTGTCCTCACGCTAAATCCACTCTTGTACCTCCCTGCTTTCAGATGGTGATTCACCAGGTGAGGAGACGGGCCCTCAAGCTGCCAGTGGGAGTGAAGCTGAAGGCGAGGAGGACGAGGAAGCCGGAGCATCAGCACCACCCTCTACCGAGGCAGCCCATGCCCATACTGGGGACACACCTTCCCTGGAGAGGAGTAGGGGGGAATGGTCTGATGAGGGTGAAGCTCCAGGAGCCAGCGGGCTGCAGCAACACGATGGGGGTAGGGAAGCTCGGGGGCCTTCTCCCTGGAGGGAGAGTATGGCTCCGAGTCCTGCTGCACTGGATGCAGAGGAGGAGCGGGTCCTCGCTGAAATGAGCGCCCAGGTGGAGCACGGGCAAACTGAGCTCATGGCTGCAGTGGCAAGGGTGCCTGAATCAATTGAATCACTGGCAAGGAGTGTGGAGCACTTCGGTGTAGCACAGGCGGCTGCCACGCAAATGCTTAGTGCTACAATGCAGTCAGTGGCTGGTCTCATGCAGATGCAGATTGAGGCCACGCGAGCACTGACTGCTGCCACCCTCGCTGGATCGGACACATTTCCCCGGGGCTCTCACTGCACCGCAGCAGACCAGCAATCTGTGCTCCATCAGATTGCTCCGGATGCTGAAGTGCTGCCTCGTGGGAGTGCCAGTTTGTCGGTCGAGCAGGGAGTTGCTGTCCTCTCTCAAGATGACAGCATTCCTGCTGCCACCACTGGCACTTCTCCACTGCAGTTGCCACCACCTGTAGGACAGACTGCTGCTGCCCATGCAGAGTTGGTGCAGTCAGCAGCCGGGCCCTCCAGGCCCAGAGCTGGTCCAGGCTGTCCTTCAAGGGCATCTGCATTCTCAGTTTGTGACAATCAGCAGCCTTCCCCCAGCCTTGCTCCAGCTACTGGGGTCCCATTACGGAGGAGCTGCAGGGTGGGAAGGGGGGAATTTCGCAAGGGAAGGAAATCACCCTCGAAGGGCAAAAAGTAGGAGGTGTGATAAAATGTTTTTCATTGTTTTATTGAAGGTCGAGGTTCGTGGTCAAATTTTTGTAATTGTTTTGGACATTGTCTCCAGGTTGTGAGAGCCAGTTATGTTAATGACTGCTTTTTTTTGTGTATCTTTCTATTAATTTGTCATGCGGAAATGAGACACACAGAGTTTGTCAAATAAAGAAGTGTCTGTATTCAAAATGTACATGTTTGGTCTTTGCAATCATTGTTGCCTTGACTGGCTTAGGGGTTGTGGGATGGTTTCATTCAGGTTGTTTGAATGGCAGAAGCCATTTCCTCAGAGGGGGCCTAGAAGCGACTTGCTATGAGCCTTTGACGGACGGCCCTTCCACTTTGTACATTGTGTGCCTCCCTCCCGCCTTGGTGCTGCTGATGATCATCCTCCTCATCTTCCTCCTCCTCTTCCTCCTCCTCTTCCTCCTCCTCCTCTGCTGGTGCTCCAATGCCTGGTGGCATTGGCTGGGTCCTGAGGATTGCAAGGTTATGCAGCATGCAGCACACAACAACGAAGTGGGAGACTCGCTCAGGTGAGTACTGAAGGGCTCCTCCAGAATGGTCTAGAGAGCGGAACCGTTGCTTGAGCACGCCGATTGTGTGCTCAATGATGTTCCTGGTAGCTTGATGGCTCTCATTGTATCGTAGCTCAGCAGGGGTGCTGGGCGAACGAAGTGGTGTCATCAGCCAGGTGCACAGAGGATATCCCTTGTCCCTGAGAAGCCAACCTCCTGGGTGATGCGGTGCCTGGAAAAGGTCTGCCACAGAAGTCTGGCGCAGGATGAAGGCATTGTGGCTGCTGCCAGGAAAGTGGGCATTGACAGCGAGTATCAGCTGTCTGTGGTCACAGACCAGCTGAATGTTTAAGGAATGGAAGCACTTTCAGTTGCGGAAATCCTCGGCATTCTCTTGCGGCGCACGCAAAGCCACATGCATGCAGTCAATGGCGCCCTGCACCATGGGGAAGCCCGCTATCATTGCAAAGCCCATTGTGCATTCTTGCTGCTTGTCCAGGGTCATGGGGAAAGAGATGTACTCTCGTCTCCTTTTAAAGAGGGCATTTGTTACCTGACGGATGCAGCAATGCACCGCGAACTGGGAGATATTGGCGATGTCCCCAGTAGCTGATTGAAATGAGCCAATGGCATAAAAGTTGAGAGCCACTGTTATCTTCACTGCCACCGACAGAGACGTCCTGCTCCTCAGTTGAAGCTGCAGATCTGGCTGAAGCAGGCGGCAGAGCTCAGTGACCACCTCCTTGCTGAAGCGCAGCCTTCGCAAACACTGCTCCTCCGACATATTAATGTAGGAGAACTGTTGGCGAAAAACCCTGGGAGGGTAAGGTCTCCTGTACAGAGGCCTGTTGGCCCTCCTCCGTCTGGCCATGATTGCTACTCCCTCTCTGCATCTCTGTGCCCTCCGAATGTGATGGAGAAGGACGACGCCCCCATCCATTACAGCCCCCATAGTAGCTAGGCAATCAAAGTTATGAAGGTCAAAAAGCAAAGTACCTGCAAAGTTATGGTCAGAAGCCAAAACTACCTCAGACAGCGTTGACTCAATGCAGAAGTCTCTCTTTCTCTCTTTGTCTCTCTCAAAATCTCTTTCTCTCTCTCTGAAGGAGTGGTGCAAAAATGGCTACCACACAAAAGCCAGGAAGAGGCCCCCTTTAAATAGCGCCCCCCCCAGCCCCACAGCGACTGGGAAGTGTTCCAGTCAACCTGTCTTTGGTTGCGCCAGGCGGAAAGGAGGGGGGCGCCGCTAAATTTCTGGTCCTGGGTGTCACAAGGGTGTTGCACTCTCGAATGACGTCAAGATCTGCGTGCGCAGGAGATCGGGCGGTATTGTTTAGCGCCGCTGCAAAATGTCCGGTCAATTTCGCGAGAGGCGCAGATATTGCCGTGCACGGGCGCTAGTTGCTTTGCGCCCCACTTAGCGCCCTCTTAAGGTGCTAATGGGAGGCGCTACCAACTGAATTTTTCCCCCATTCAGTCCAGCCTTTAACACTGGCAGTAAACTTAACAGCTGATGATTGTGGAGTGAATCAAGGCCCTTGCACTGCTCGCTGTACCCATTGTGCTATTAGAGGGAGGTTAGGAAGGAATGGTTGGGAAGGTCCAGAGGATTCGGACAATGGAAGGACCTAACATTGCGAGAGGCTGCCGAGACCTCACATCATATTTAGACCTATTGGAAAAGCAGCACCTGGAAGGGTTCAGCCTTTCTGTGGAAGTATTGTCTCAGGTATGTGCAATGCTGGAAACTGGTTTTAAGGTATTGGAGGATGTCCAGTGCCCATGGGACTGTACCACTGATGAGTCAACACCTTCCAGAGAGGAGATAAACCAAAAAATTGGCAGAGCATATTCAATGAGAAACAGAAATCTTTGAGGCTCTTGGGTCCTTCCAGGCCCCAGGCTGTGTTTTTTGGTACTGGACAGGCACCGTATCCATCTCTAATCAATCATTGAGTGTTATATATGGTTGATGCTCACAGGCAGATGTACAGCAAGCAGTGCACTAAGATTCCAGAAAATTAACCCTATTGTGAATAGAGAATGCACAGCTCCTTCACCCTGAGGCAATCATATGAGAATGGTTTGTTTGAACTTTAACTTTTAGGGAATCAAGGATTAGTCTGACTCTATGGCCCGTGACCCCAGTGAGCAAACCACCAATAGTAACAGAAGAGATGGAGTTACACAAAGCAATGGAAACAATGATAGAACAAATCTTTGGCATTCTCAAACAGTAATTTAGGTGTCTAGTTCAAACAGGGGTGCTTCGCATATTGAAGTACCTAAAGTATGTCAAATTTTCTCCTCCATAATCTTCCCTCTTCCACTAAAACCCTCAGTTAAGGTAAATTCCATAACGCTTGATCAATCAGCTGTCAAGACTTAATCTTAGCCCTCTACATACCGTGACTGCCTTCAACCTAGGGATGCCAACCCTCCAGGATTGCCCAGGAGTCTCCAGCACTACCAATACCTCGCACAGTTGTTACTGACCCTCTATCATTCTCCTTTTCATTGATAAATCCCCAGGTTCCACATCTCTGTCGAGCTGAGCAGAGTTTGGAAAGGATTGCACCCTCTGATGTGGACTCTCTACAGCCGTCCCTACCACCACTCTCTGCGCGTGCTCACTTGTGAAGTGCGTGTCACCTGGTGACATCCCACCTAACTCTCTAAGAGGACCCACCGAAATGCTCATATCTGCGCTGGTGCCTGGCATGCATGTGTCCTATGCCGAAGCACCCTCAGCAGGAACGAGCTCCTCTGAGGAATCCTCACCATCAACAGGCAGGGGCTTCTGTTCTTCACGTGATGTCCCTGGAGGAGAGACCAGACGGATATGGGTCTGAGAGATTAATTCTGTTACCCTGCATCAATGCACAACCAATCTGGCCAGCCCTGATGCTGAGGGAGGCAGAGATGCCGTTGATCTCCAATGCCTCATCTTCCACTGTGGTAAGCTCCACGATCTGTGGGGATCCGCCTCTGGCCCGCACCCTCTCCCTTGTATTGGAATGGAATGAAGGGTGCTGTTGAAATTTAAGCGGGTATGAGGAGTGATGTGAAAGGAGTGTGCTTGACAAGACAGAGCGAGAGGGGATGCACTGCATGCAGGATGTGGGTGAATCTGAAACTTGGCTCACCTTTCCTGACTTGGTTAGGCCTTTAAAACGCTTCCTGCACTGAATCCACATCCTCATTATGATACTCCTGCTGTTTAGTTCTTGCACCACCTCCAGCCACAACTTCTTTGAAATGGCTGCAGGTTTCTTTCCCATTGCTGGGAAACAGGACACACATCTTGCCCTTACTGCACCCAGTAGCACATCCAGGGATGCTTCATTAAACCTGGTCTTTGTCCTCCTTCCTTCCATAACTCTGCCTGTACTCCTTCCAGCTCAATGTAGCTAACTACAAACCTCCTCCTCCATTGCCTCTGTGAACTGGCCCTTTAAATAGACAAGATGAAATCACGTCATGCGGGTCCATGTCATGACCGCTCACGTGCATTGGAGACACGGAACCCATAAGTAACATGATAATGAAGAATCTCCATTGAGATCGGATATTCCCACACATCCCACGATGTTGCACGTTTGTCGCCCGCTATCGCACCTCCCCCAACCCCCACTCTGATCCCGTCTCCGCGTTAATATCACTGTCAATGTCACTGTTATTATCTTAAAATGTTGATACATCTAATAATGTGTAAAGTGAAGTGATCACTGACCTCATGATGCTGGTCTGGATTTCAGCTCTACTTCAGATAGCCGATCAGCTGAAACACTGTGCAAGGTTTGTCTTCCCGGGTATCTTTATACCATCTGGAATCACCTGATTTTGAGAAATTGCTGTCTGAAACTGAAACTGGAAAGTGAAACTGAAAATGAAACTGACCAGGTCTGATAATTCCCATCTGGAGGTTAGTTGTATTATGAAAAAGCCTCCATGCACCCAAAAAACCAAGGAGTTAAAATCGTGGGGTGGGGTTGGGGGGGAAGGCACAGCACGTTGCGCCTGGCCGCCCATTCTCTGAATTCAGCCATCTCTGAAAATTGGGGAGCACTGAAATCGGTGTCTTTGAAATCTGGGGTTGCCCTGAAACTCGGGTTTTCTGAAATCAGGGAAGGTCGAGAGTGGGGAATGGAGGCTCCGGGAGAGAGGGAGGCTGGGGAATGGGGGATCGGGGGGAGAGAGAGACTGGGGAATGGGGGCTCGGTGGGAGAGGGAGACTAGGGAATGGGGGCTTGGGGAGAGGGAGACTGGGGAATGGGGGCTCGGGGGGAGAGGGAGACTGGGTAAGGGGGGCTTGGGGAGAGGGAGACTGGGGAATGGGGGATTGGGGGGAGAGGGAGACTGGAGAATGGGGGCTCGGGGGGAGAGGAAGACTGGAGAATGGGGGCTCGGGGGGAGAGGGAGACTGGGGAATGGGGGCTCGGGGGGCTCGGGAGACTGGGGAATGGGGGCTTGGGGGGAGAGGGAGGCTGGGGAATGGGGGCTTGGGGGTAGAGGAAGACTGGGGAATGGGGGCTCGGGGGGAGAGGGAGACTGGGGAATGGGGGCTCGGGGGGAGAGGGAGACTGGAGAATGGGGGCTCGGGGGGAGAGGAAGACTGGAGAATGGGGGCTCGGGGGGAGAGGAAGACTGGAGAATGGGGGCTCGGGGGGAGAGGGAGGCTGAGGAATGGGGGCTCGGCGGGAGAGGAAGACTGGGGAATGGGGGCTCGGGGAGAGGGAGACTGGGGAATGGGGGCTCGGGGAGAGGGAGACTGGGGAATGGGGGCTCGGGGGGCTCAGGAGACTGGGGAATGGGGGCTCAGGGGGAGAGGGGGACTGGGGAATGGGGGCTCGGGGAGTGGGAGGCTGGGGAATGGGGGCTCGGGGGGAGAGGAAGACTGGGGAATGGGGGCTCGGGGGGAGAGGGAGGCTGGGGAATGGGGGCTCGGGGGGAGAGGAAGACTGGGGAATGGGGGCTCGGGGAGAGGGAGACTGGGGAATGGGGGCTCGGGGGGAGAGGAAGACTGGGGAATGGGGGCTCGGGGGGAGAGGGAGGCTGGGGAATGGGGGCTCGGGGGGAGAGGAAGACTGGGGAATGGGGGCTCGGGGAGAGGGAGGCTGGGGAATGGGGGCTCGGGGGGCTCGGGAGACTGGGGAATGGGGGCTCAGGGGGAGAGGGGGACTGGGGAATGGGGGCTCGGGGAGTGGGAGACTGGGGAATGGGGGCTTGGGGGGAGAGGAAGACTGGGGAATGGGGGCTCGGGGAGAGGGAGACTGGGGAATGGGGGCTCGGGGGAGAGGGAGACTGGGAAATGGGGGCTCGGGGGAGAGGGAGACTGGGGAATGGGGGCTCGGGGGGAGACGGAGACTGGGGAATGGGAGCTCGGGGGAGAGTGAGACCTGGGACAGGGGTGGGTGTGGAGCCCAACTTTTCCCACAGAGCCGGGAGAAGCAGCAGCAACGTGGTGAGGGGGAGTGGCACTGAGAGAGGAGCAGCCAGTAAAGGGATGATGAAACCTGGGGACCTTACAGTGGGTAAATAGTGAAAGATTATTTCCAGTGTTGGGCGAATGGGGAAGTAGGGAACAGAAACCATGGATTCTCACTGGAAGAAACAAGGGGGAAGGAAGCAGGAATGTTCTTGAACTGAGGGCTATTAGACCGTGGGATATTCACCACAAGTGGCTATTTTGGTAGAGTCTAAAACTCAAAGGGAATAGATAAATATTTGAAAAGGAACAATATAAAAAGATCTGGTGGGGAATGGGGTTACAGAAGAGAGCGCCAGCATCAGGGCCCGAATGGCCTCCCCCTGTGTATAATTCTATGAAACCCATCCTTTATTGAGTCCGAGCACACGGAGTGGTTTAGTAATGTTGGTGCTGAGCTGAATTTAGTTAGGACAATGTGCCCTGTGAGAAGTGCCCCAAACACCGAGCTCACTGCCCTTCGTGCAATCTCTCGGTTTGGTTCAGGTCGGTCTGTGCCGGCTGGGTTTGATGTGTGAAGTCCAAGTACAGATCAGCTCGGGCTGAGGTTCTGAGTTCAGAATTGTTGCCTTCACACGGAACCGAAGTCCAAACCAGAATCCAAGGAGATAGAGAGAGAGCGATCGGGCCTGTTAAGAGTGGCATCAACTGGGGAGCCTGACCTCACCTTGTGCAGTGCAGGGGGATTCTGGCTTTGGTTTCAGGGTGAATATCAGTGGGTTAAAGGATTCCTATAACCGAGAGCGAGAGGAGCAGCCAGAAATAAAGGTAGGCGCAAGAACGGACCTGCGAGAGAATGAGAGGAGCAGCCGGAGATAAACATCAACACAATGGAAGGAGCAGATTTGTGAGTAGCTGGTGATTGTTTTTTTTTAAAGTCTTGAGTTTATTTCTGTTAAGCTAGTTAATAGTCTATTGTTGGGATCGACAGAAATCAACAGGCTGAGACTTTCTTTAGGTAAAGGACAAAACGTGTCCTGCTTTAATCACATCTCCACATGGACTGACTAACCTCAGCCCCGTGCAGGGTTACAAGCAGGGGCTGATGAGTCATCACATAACCCGACACTCTTAAAGGCCCCGACACTCTTAAAGGGGCCCTGCACCAATAACCCAACCCAGCACGTACATACCACAGCATTGCTATACAAAGTGAATTGTGTTAGGTACATATAACAGCATTGGGTACACATTGTGTTATTGTCCCTTTGTGGCCTCCGCCACATACGTCCCCCCAGAATTCACAAGTACTGGGAATGTCAGTCGTCGGGGGGACCGGATCAATCGGTTGGAACGGCTCCTCGATTCCGGGGTGGAGACCGGGGGGTTCGTCGGGGGGACCTCGGGCGCTCGGTGGTGAACGGAGGGCGTGGAAAGCGGAGGTCGGCCCCGTCTCAGGGGCTGTGCCAACTCAACGGGTCGGTCCAGATCCAGGTGGGCCAGCTTGAGGCGGTCGACGGAAATGCAGTCCGGCTTGCCACCGACATCTACGACGAAGGTCTTGTCCCCGGTTTCCAAGACGTGGAATGGCCCATCGTAGGGTGGCTGCAGAGGTCCCCGGTGGGCGTCGTGGCGGACGAAAACGTACTCCGTCACACGAAGGTCGAGTGGAACGTGGGACTGCGGGGGGCCGTGCTGCGACATGGGCACCGGAGCGAAAACCTTGGCGTTGTCTAGAAGGTCGGACCACTGACGGGCTGCGGACCAAGGCTCCGTTGCGTTGGGGATGAAATCCCCAGGAACCCGCAGCAGCTGTCCGTAGACGAGCTCGGCGGACGAGGATTGGAGGTCCTCCTTGGGAGCGGTCCTGAGTCCCAGCATGACCCACAGAAGTCTGTCGATCCAACCATCGTCCCAGAGGCTGGCTCGGAGCGCGGCCTTCATGGAGCAATGGAACCGTTCGCACAGCCCGTTGGCCTGAGGGTGGTAAGCTGTGGTGTGGTGGAGTTTCAACCCGAGGCCTTGGGCGACGGCGTTCCAGAGCTCTGACGTGAACTGGGGCCCCCGGTCGGAGGAAATGGGGCGCTGAACCGGGCGACCCAAGTGCTGATGAATGCCCGAGCTACATCGGCGGCCGTCGTCGAAGACAGCGGGACGGCTTCTGGCCATCGGGAGGTTCTGTCGACCATTGTGAGGAGGTAGGTGAACCCGCGGGAGGGCGGCAGGGGCCCTACCAAGTCCACGTTAACGTAGTCGAACCACCTCTCGGGTACTGCGAAAGGCGCCAACGGGGCCTTGGTATGGCGATGTACCTTGGAGCGTTGGCATACCACGCAGGTGCTGGCCCAGTCGCGCACGTCTTTCCTGAGCCCGTGCCAGACGAACTTGGCCACCACCAGTTTCTGCGACGGCTTCCTGCCTGGGTGGGAAAGATTAAGGATGGTGTCGAATACTTGCCGTCTCCACCCTTCGGGCACGACGGGAGGTGGCTGCCCAATGGAGACGTCGCACAGGAGTGTGGTGCCGGCAGCGTCGAATGCTATGTCTGCGAGTTGAAGGCCCGTGACTGCCGTTCTGTAGGCCTGTACGTCTGGGTCGGAGGCCTGGTCGGCCGCCATGCGGGTGTAGTTGACACCGAGGTGTACGGCACTGGCGACGGCTCGGGAGAGGCAGTCGGCGACGGGGTTGTCTTTCCCAGCCACATGCTGGATGTCCGTCGTAAATTCCAAAATGAAGGCCAAGTGGCGTTGTTGACGGGCCGACCACGGCTCGGAGGCTTTGGCCATGGCAAAGGTCAACGGTTTGTGGTCCACGAACGTTGTGAACGGGCGGGCCTCCAACAGGAAACGGAAGTGTCGGACAGCGAGGTAGAGGCCAAGGAGCTTGCGATCAAATGTGCTGTACTTCCACTCGTTGGGGCGGAGCTGCCGGCTGAAGAAGGCGAGCGGCTGCCAGGCACCATTGACCCACTGTTCTTGGACGGCGCCGACCGCGTAATCTGAGGCGTCGGTGGTGAGAGCGATCAGCGCATCGGGCAACGGGTGCGCCAGCATGGTCGCGTTGGCCAGGGCCTTCTTCGTGTCTGTGAAAGCAGCGGTCATCTCCTCAGACCAGTTGACGGTGAGTTTGTCGGGCTTGCCTTTGAGAGGCCGCATAAGCTGGGCTGCTCGGGGGACGAAACGATGGTAAAAGTTCACCATGCCCAAAAACTCCTGTAGGGCCTTAACGGTGAGGGGCCGTGGGAAGTCCATCACGGCCTCCACTTTCGATGGGAGTGGCACCGCCCCATCCTTCGTGATGTGGTGCCCGAGAAAGTCAATCGAGGGCAGCCCAAACTGGCACTTGGCTGGGTTGACAATTAGGCCGTGTTGGCTGAGTCGTTCGAAAAGAGTCCGGAGGTGGGACACATGTTCCTTCCAGGAGGCGCTGGCGATGAGGATGTCATCCAGCTATACGAAGAGGAACGTCAGGTCCCGTAACACGGTATCCATAAGGCGTTGAAAAGCATGTGCAGCGTTTTTGAGGCCAAATGGCATGCGGAGAAATTCGAATAGCTCGAACAGGGTGATCACTGCGGTTTTCGGAACGTCCTGCGGCCGGACGGGGACCTGGTGATAACCTCAGATGAGGTCCACTTTCGAGAAAACCACTTTCCTGGCCAGGCGGGCGGAGAAATCGTGGATGTGTGGGATAGGATAGCGGTCGGGGGTCGTCGCATCGTTGAGGTGCCGGTAGTCTCCACACGGGCGCCACCCGCCGCCTGGTTTTGGGGCGATGTGGAGGGGTGAAGCCCATGGACTGTTCGACCGGCAGATGATGCCGAGGCGCTCCATGGTGTCGAACTCGGCTTTGGCGATGGCGAGCTTCCCCGGGTCGAGGCGCCGAGCGCGGGCGTAGACGGGCGGACCGGTGGTCGAAATGTGGTGTTCTACCCCGTGTTTGGTGGTGGCGGACGAGAACGTGGGTCTCGTAAGGTCCGGGAACTGGGTGAGGAGACGGGAAAACTCATCGGAGGCCGCGAGTGCGCTGGACAACAGCATCATGCTGGGCCTACTGAGGGAACACGGGAGCAAGCTGTAGGTTTCAGCGTTGATGAGACGTCGGTTCTTGACATCCACCAAAAGGCCATTGGTGTTGTGTCCGTGTATATAATAAGAAACAGACTGCAGGAGAACGGTACAACAGGTGTTTACTCAATGTGGCTCACACTGGAACTGATCTGCACAGATTACTACTCAGTGCTATATACAGGTGTGGTCACTGCCGGTACTGCAGTATACATGAGCTGTAACAGATAGTTCCCCCCTTAAAGGTATATACATTACAATTCCTCCCCTTTTAGATTAACAGTACCATAACACTCATTTAACAATTAAATATCAAACTAATTACAATTAACACTTTTAACATGCAACATTAGCTGAAAATAGTCTATTTATATATTCAGTCTTTGGGGAGGCTTCCTGATCCTTTCTGGATAGTGCCTTTCCCGAGTGTCTTGCTCTCGGTGCGGAGGCGATTCTGGCCCCCTGTCGTTAGTTGGTTCATCAGCTTCCGATGCTACTTTTTCTGGGGTAGATGCGACCTGTACGTCGGGTTCATCACCAGGTACGTATGGGCGAGGCATGGGGTTGACTTGTTCCTGTGACTCTAGGATCTGGTCAGCATGGCGTCTCACGATGTTCTCCCCAACGTCCACTGTGTACATAGTGGGCCCTGCCGTGTGCATATCGTTCCTGGCTGCCATTTTTCTGTTCGGTAGTCGCGGGTCAAGACTGGTTGCCCTACATTGAAGCTCCTTGTTGGCTTCTCATGGATATGCTGGAATTGCTTACTCTCAACATCTCTTCGTACGTTTGGTCTGAGCAAATCCAGGCGAGATCTTAACCTTCGGTTAAAGAACATCATGGCTGGGGCCTGGTTGGTGACTGCATGTGTCGCATTCCGGTAGGCGAACAGGAAATTGTCCACCTTGTGCTGCAGCGGAATGTTGTCATTGTACATAGCCTTTATTGCCTTCTTAAAGGTTTGTACGAACCTCTCAGCCAATCCATTTGTGGCTGGATGATACGGGGCGGATGTGTAATGCCTTACCCCATTCTTTTTCAAGAATCTCCGAAACTCTTCGGACACAAACTGTGGTCCGTTGTCGGAGCAAATCTGTTCTGGCAAGCCATTCCTGGCAAAAATGGTCCGTAGGACTGCAATAGTTTTCTCCGTGGTGGTGGAGGACATTTTGATGACCTCAGGCCATTTCGAGTGCGCATCCACGGCTATTAAAAACATTGAGTCCATGAATGGACCAGCAAAATCAATATGCACCCGTTGCCACGGAGATGAGGGTCACTCCCATGGGTGTAGAGGGGCCTGTGGTGGTGCATTTTGGACTTTCTGGCATCCTGAGCAGCTCTTGGTCAGGTCCTCGATTTGTTTATCGATTCCCAGCCACCACACATAAGCCCTGGCTAGGCTTTTCATTTTTACCCCTCCCAGATGACCCTCATGAAGCTCATTGAGCACTCTATCCCTTAACTTGGGTGGAATTACCACTCGGGATCCACACATCAAGGTCCCCCGGCACACTGACAGCTATTCTCTCCTTGTCGAGAATGCTGGCAACAGTGAGTCGCCATGTGCTGGCCATCCCTTCACCGTCAAATCATATACCCGAGACAGTGTCGGGTCATTTCGGGTTTCCTTTTTGATACAAGCGTTCATTACTGGTAGGTATTCAACTATAGTTGAATGGAATATTTCGACAGGATCCACTGCTGGTGCTTCCTCCGCAGTAGGCAGTGGCAGGCGTGATAGCCCATCAGCATTTCCATGCTGTTTCGTGCCCTTATATTCAATCTCATAGTGGTGCGCCCCTAGAAAAAGTGACCATCTTTGTAGTCGTTGCGCCGTCATCACCGGAACGCCCTTCTTCGGATTAAAAATGGAGACAAGAGGCCGGTGGTCAGTCAGCAAGGTGAATTTCTGCCCGTGCAGATTGTGATTGAACTTTTTCACTCCCCACACTAGGCTGAGGGCCTCCCTGTCAATCTGGGCGTAGTTACGCTCGGCTGAGGTTAGTGATCATGACGCAAAGGCTATTGGCCTCTCTGAGCCATCCGAGAATTTGTGCAACAGCACCGCTCCAATGCCGTAGGGTGACACATCACATGCCAACCGAATTGGTAATGCTGGGTTGTAATGGACCAATACCTCTTTCGATGTGATCAGTGTTTTGCTCTTCTGGAAAGCTCGTCTACATTCGTCACTCCACTTCCATGGCACCCCAGTTTGCTGTAGGGTGTTCAGTGGGTGTAGTATTGTAGACAAATTTGGCAAGAACTTATGGTAGTAGTTTACCAGCCCGAGGAACGACCTCAGTTGTGACACATTTTCCGGTGCTGGAGCCTTGACTACTGCCTCAATCTTCTCTGGGGACTTATGTAACCCCTCTTTATCAATAACGTGGCCACAATACGAGATCTGTTTTCTAAAAAACTCGAATTTGGGGCGGTTAGCTCGGAGCCCATATTCCTGCAATCTAGTGAGCACCTGCTCTAGGTTGGCAAGGTGATCACTGTCATTTTCGCCCGTGACCAGGATGTCGTCCAAATAACACTGGGTCCCTGGGATCCCTTGCAGGACTTGTTCCATTGCCCTCTGCCAAATAGCCGGAGCTGATGCCTGAACGTTCCAGACTCTCCAGCTCTGCTTCGACGGCTGGGCGGATCGCATAAGGTACTGGTCTGGCCTTAAAAAATTTTGGGTTTGCGTTTTCTTCAATTGTAATCGTTGCTGTCATGCCTTTTAGTGTTCCGAGTCCTTGCTGGAACACTTCTTTCGCGTCAGTTAGGATCTTTGACAGTCGCCCAGGTGTGACGTCGTCATCCTTTTTGTCAGCCACAGTCAGTGCCTGTATGGAATGCCAATCCAGTTGTATTTTCCGGATCCATTCACGTCCCAGTAATGGTGGTCCTCCATCTTGCAATACATACAGGTCTAGTTTTGGTGTTTCCTTACCGTTATATATAATGGTCACCCTTATTTTTCCTTTGGGGTAGGCTTTTTGCCCCATGTACGTCTTCAAAATAATTTTTGTGTCTCTCAAGGGTATGTGTGAGAATAGCCGCTCGTAGTCCCGTCGGTTTATGACTGTTAGGGCTGATCCTGTGTCCAATTCCATCTTTACCTGGACTCCTGCTATCTTGAGAGTGACCCAAATGGTTCGGTGATCCTCCGTTGTGATCACATTATGTAGTTTCAGACAACTCAGTTCCCTGCTTTCGGAGTCGTTATCACTCTTTTGTTCGTCTGAACTATTCTCCGTCATCTTATGTACCTTCTTGTACTTTTCTTTGGTAGGTTTCTTATTGCTGGTTTTCTTTCCCGACCTGCAGACTTGTGCTATGTGTCCTACTTTTCCACACTGTCTGCACACTTTGTCTTTGAACCAGCAATCATTCTGGTCGTGTGTTGTTCTGCCGCAGTGATAGCACTTCTCTGTTCCATATGACATTTCGTTTGTGCCATATTCTTGCGGTCTCTGTTGTATCTCTGCAGCGCCCCGTGCTGCTGCTTCATATGATACCGCAATGCTGAAAGCCTTTTCCAGCGTAAGGTCCTTTTCAGATAAAAGCCGTTTCTGGGTTCCTTCACTTTGAAGCCCACACACAAACTTGTCCCTTAAGGTATCTGCCAGTCCCGCTCCAAACTTGACAGTGTTTCGATAGTTTGCGCAGTTCTGTTAAATAATCAGCATTGCTTTCATCCTTATGCTGGTTCCGTTTGTGAAACTTGAATCTTTCTGCTATCAGCAGCGGTGTGGGGTTTAAATGTTCCTGTAGTATCATTACTATGTCTTCAAAACTCTTTTCCATTGGCTTCGTTGGGGTTACTAGATTTCGTAATAAACCATACATCTTTGCACCCATTAAATTTAACAATACTGATGCTTTCTTGTCATCTGACACCTCATTTGCCTTGCAGTATACCAATCTTCGACTTCATTGTCAAATGCGGTGATACTGCCACTCTTCGGCATTTTGGGTGTGGTTTAAAATGGCTTCTCCCAATGGCTTAAAATGGCGTCTCCCGCGCTTTCCTTCCTCCTCCGCTGCTGCCAACGCTGCTCCCGGCGGTTCTCGTGGCAATGGCGGCGCCCTGTAGGTTTCGCGCGCTTCTCCTGCGCTGCTGCCAATGCCGCTCTCGGCGGTCCTCGTGGCAATGGCGGCACCTCGCAGGTTTCTGTGCGTCTCTCTCTCCCTCTCTTTGACGCTGCTCGGCCCCTGAACACCGGTTGCACCCTGTGCGCTCTGCCCTCTCTCTCTCTCCCCCTCGACGCTGCTCGGCCCTTTGCTGTGCCGCTCGGTCGGGCTCTAGCCCGCCGCTGTCTGGGAAGGGACTGCTCACTACCTGTTGCCAGCCCGTTTTGCTGGACCACCTCGACTGGAAAGCCAAGCCTGGCTCTCGACAGCCTCCCCCGCAATTCTCGAGTCTCTGCTGGATGACTGGGCGGTTGTCCGTGGTCGACGCCCGAGTCTCTGGCCTTGACCTCCAATCCACTGATCTCCAGGAATGAACCTGCGGGAGGTGATGCAGAGTTGCAGGTAGGTTCGAACTTGCCTTGTCGCCAATGTTGTGTCCGTGTATAATAAGACACAGACTGCAGGAGAACGGTACAACAGGTGTTTACTCAACGTGGCTCACACTGGAACTGATCTGTACAGATTACTACTCAGTGCTATATACAGGTGTGGTCATTGCCGGTACTGCAGTATACATGAGCTGTAAAAGATAGTTCCCCCCTTAAAGGTATACACATTACAATTGACGCAGAGGAAGTCAGCGCTGAGGAGGGGGGTGGACACTTTTGCTGTGACAAAGTCCCAGGTGAACCGTTGCCCGCCCAAACAAAGCACCACATTCCGTGTCCCGAAGGTACGGATGGAACTGCCGTTAGCGGCTTCGAGGACGGGGCCGTGGTTCCCCCCTTGGATGCCTATGGATGACGCGGGCAGGATGCTCACCTGGGCGCCCGTGTCGCAAAGGAAACGACGCCCGGAGTCGAAATCTGTAACAAACAACAAGCTGCCTGAACGGCCGACAGCCATAGCAACCGACGAGTGGTCTTTAGTTTGTTTCGACGCGGCGAAACTACATGGGGCCCGGCACCTCCGGGCTTTGGGGCCGAACTGTGCATGGTAGAAGCAGAGGCCTTAGGGTTGCCGCCGTTGGGCTGTATCAGTGGGGGTAGGGCTCCGTGTGGCCGCGCAGTACTGTTGCCCGGCGGAAAAAAATTGGTCGGCCTCCTTGGCCAGGTCGCGGAAATCGGTAATGGAAGAGTTGGCTAGCGCCGACCGTACCTGACCTGGTAGCTGCTGGAGGAACAGTTCCTTGAAGAGGAAACACGGCGTGTGTGTGCCCTGGAGGGCCAGCATGTGGTCCATCAGCTCCAAGGGCTTGGAGTCGCCAAGCCCGGGCAGGCAGAGGAGCCGGCGGGCGCGTTCGGCTTCGGTGAGGCCGAAAGTCCGTAGAAGGTGTGCCTTAAGCGTGTCGTATTTGCTGTGCTCCGGGGGGTTTTCGAGCAGGTTCATGACTCTGGCCGCGGTGGAGCTGCCGAGAGCAGAGACGACATCGTAGTACCTCGTGTCGCCCGTGGTGATGTTCCGGATTGCAAATTGAGCTTCGGCCTGGGCGAACCAAGCGGCAGCCTGTTGTTCCCAAAACTCAGGTAGTTTGATGGAAACGGCGTTCGTCGCCATTTCAGAAGAGGCCTTTGGAATCGTCCAAAGGAGCAGCGGGGTCACCAATGTTGGGATCGACAGAAATCAACAGGCTGAGACTTTCTTTAGGTAAAGGACAAAACGTGTCCTGCTTTAATCACATCTCCACATGGACTGACTAACCTCAGCCCCGTGCAGGGTTACAAGCAGGGGCTGATGAGTCATCACGTAACCCGACACTCTTAAAGGCCCTGACACTCTTAAAGGGGCCCTGCACCAATAACCCAACCCAGCATGTACATACCACAGCATTGCTATACAAAGTGAATTGTGTTAGGTACATATAACAGCATTGGGTACACATTGTGTTATTGTCCCTTTGTGGCCTCCGCCACACTATTAAGTAGAGGCATGGCAGGGCACCTAGTCCCATGGAATGCACATCCTGTGCCATGTGGCAACTCCAGGATGCTTCCCATGTCCTGGACAACCACATATGCAGGAAGTGTCGTCAGCTGGAGGAGATTGTGATACCTCTAGACTTGACTATTCCAAAGCTATCCTGGCCAGCCTCCCACCTTGCACCAACCATAAACTTCAGTTCATCCATACCAAAACTCTGCTGCCCGTATTGTAACTCACACCCAGACCCGTTCACCCATCACCCCTGTGCTCGCTGACCTAAATTGGCTCCCAGTTGAGCAACGCCTCGATTTTAAAATCCTCGTCCTTGTTTTCAAATCCCTCCATGGCCTTACCCCTATCTCTGTAAGCTCCTCTAGCCGTACAACCCTCCGCGATCGCTGCACTCCTCCAATTCTGGCCTCATGAGCATCACTGATATTCATCGCTCCGCCATTGGTGGCTGTGCCTTCAGCTGCAATTCCCGCCCTAAACCTCTCTGCCTCTGCCTCTGTTTCACCATTTAAGATGCTCCTTATAACCGACCTCTTTGACCAAGCCCTGTCCTAATATCTCCTTATGTGGCTCAGTGTCAAATCCTGTTTGGTAACGCTCCTGTGAAGCACCTTGGGACATTTTACTACATTAAAGATGCTATCTAAATGCAAGTAGTTGCAGTTGTTGTTGGTTAATTTTTTGGAAATTAATTTAAAAAGCACATCAAACAGATTTGGAAGACCTGTGAATTCCCCATTTTGCAACATTTTTTATCTTATTCTGTTGCTTTTTTTCAGTGCTGACTCATTCCTCGGCCTCTACCTTTAATTGCAATCAAATCTGGGCTTGTCAGCCTTGGCTCAGTGACAGCACTGAGTCAGTAGGTTGTGGATTCAAGCTCCATACTAGAAACCTGAGCATATAATCTAGGCTGATGCTTCAGTGTGGTACTGAGGGAGTGCTGCCTTGTCAGAGGTTTTTCTTTATTCATTCCTGGGATGTGGGCATCGCTGGCAAGGCCAGCATTTATTGCCCATCCCTAATTGCCCTTGAGAAGGTGGTGATGAGCCACCTTCTTGAACCGCTGCAGTCTGTGTGGTGATGATCCTCCCACAGTGCTGTTAGGGAGGGAGTTCCAGGATTTTGACCCAGTGACGATGAAGGAACGGCGATATATTTCCAAGTCAGGGTGGCGTGTGACTTGGAGGGGTACTTGGAGGTGATGGTGCTCCCATGCACCTGCTGCCATTGTCCTTCTAGGTGGCAGAGGTCACGGGTTTGGGAGGTGGCGAGTTGCTGCAGTGCATCTTGTAGAGCTGCAACTCCTCCAAACAAGTGGAGAGTATTCCATCACACTCTTGACTTGTGACTTGTAGATGGTAGAAAGGCTTTGGGGAGTCAGGAGCTGAGCCACTCACTGCAGAATATCCAGCCTCTGATCTGTTCTTATAGCCACCGTATTTATGTGGCTGGTCCAGTTAAGCTTCTGGTTAATTGTGACCCCCCAGGATGTTCATGGTGGGGGTTTCGGCGATGGTAATGCTGTTGAATGTCAAGGGGCGGTGGTGTGACTCTCATTTGTTGGAGATAGACAATGCCTGGCACTTGTGTGGCGTGAATATTACTTGACACTTATCAGCCCAAGCCTGCATACTGTCCAGGTCTTGTTACATGCGGCAATGGACTGCTTCATTATCTGAGGAGTTGCGAATGGAAATGAACACAGTGTAATCATCAATGAACATCCACACTTCTAACCTTATGATGGAGGGGAGGTCATTGATGAAGCAGTTGAAGATGGTGGGCCTAGGACACTGACCTGAGTGATGTCCTGAGTGATGTCCTGGGGCTGAGATCATTGACCTCCAACAACCACAACCATCTTCCTTTGTGTTAGGTATGACTCCATCCAGTGGAGCATTTTAAGAACATTAGAACATTAAGAATTAGGAGCGGCAGTAGGCCTCATTCTTCTAAACTCCAGAGAGTATAGGCCCAATCTGCTCAATCTCTCCTCATAGGACAACCCCATCATCCCAGGGACCAATCTAGTGAACCTTCGTTGCACTGCTTCTAAGGTATGTCTGTCCTTTCTGAGATAAGGAGACCAAAACTGTGCACAGTACTCTGGGTGCAATCTCACCAAAGCCCTGTACAATTGTAGTAAGACTTCCTTACTCTTGTACTCCAACCCCCTTGCAATAAAGGCCTTCCTAATTGCTTGCTTTACCTGCATGCTAACTTTCTGTGTTTCCTTTACGAGGACACCTAAATCTCTCTGAACACCAACATTTAATAGTTGCTCATCATTTAAAAATTATTCTGTTTTTCTATACTTCCTACCAAAATGAATAACCTCACATTTACTCACATTATACTCCATCTGTTACAACTTACTTTCCCACATAGCTTTGTATCATCAGCAACTTGGGTACATTGCACTCAGTCCCTTCATCTAAGTCATTAATATAGATTGTAAATATCTGAGGTCCAAGCACTGATCCTTGCGGCACCCCATTAGTTACAGCTTGCCAACCAGATAATGACCTGTTTATCCCTACTCTCTGTTTTCTGTCCATTAACCAATCCTCTAGCCATGCTAATACATTACTCCCAACCCCATGAGCCCTTATCTTGCGTAGCAACCTTTTATGTGGCATCTTATAGAATGTCATTTGGAAATCCAAATATACTACATCCACTAGTTCCCCTTTATCTACCCTGCTAGTTACATGCCCAGAAAACTCTAATAAATTTGTTAAACACAATTTCCCTTTCATAAAACCATGTTGACTCTGCCTAATCATATTATGATTTTCTAAGTGCGCTGTTACCACTTCCTTAATAATGGATTCTAGCATTTTCCCGACAACTGATGTCAGGCTAACCATCCTGTAGTCCCCTGTTTTCTCTCTCCCTCATTTCTTTAATAGCGGGGTTACATTTGTTACCTTCCAATCTACTGGGACCTTTCTAGAATCTAGGGAATTTTGGAAGATCACAAACAATGCATCCACTATCTCTGCAACCACCTCTTTATAGAACCCTTGGATGTAAGCCATCAGGTCCAGGGGATTTGTCAGCTTTTAGCCTCATTAGTTTCTCAAGTACTTTTTCTCTACTGATATTAATTACTTTAAGTTCCATACTCTTATTAGCCCCTTGGTTCCCCACTATTTTTGGTATGTTTTTTGTGTCTTCTACTGTGAAGACAGATACAAAATATTTGTTTAAAGTCTCTGCCATTTCCTTATTTCCCATTATGATTTCACTTGTCTCAGCCTCTAAGGGACCAACACTTACTTTTGCTACTCTTCCTTTTTATATACTTGTAAAAGCTCTTACAATCTGTTTTTATATTTCTTGCTAGTTTACTCTCATTCTATTTTCTCCTTTTTTATCAATGTTTTGCTCATCCTTTGCTGGTTTCTAAAGCTCTCTCAATCCTCAAGCTCATTTCTATTCTTCGCAACATTATAAACCTCTGCTTTTAATCTAATACTATCCTTAACTTCTTTAGTTAGTCACGGATGGATCACTTTTCCCATGGAATTTTTATTTCTCAATGCAATGTATATTCATTGAGAATTTTGAAATATTTCTTGAAATGTTTCCCACTGCTTATCTACCATCATACCGTTTAACATAATTTCCCCAATCTACCTTAGCTAATTCACCCCTCATACCTATGTAATTGGCTTTATTTAAGTTTAAGACTCTCATTTCCAACTGAAGTATTTCATTCTCAAACCCAATGTAAAATTTTATCATATTATGATCACTCTTCCCCAGAGGATCCTTTACTATGAGATTGCTAATTAACCCTGCCTCATTACACAATAAAAGATCTAAAATAGCATGTTACCTGGTTGGTTCCATGATGTATTTTTCTAGGAAACTCTCTCAAATGCATTTCATCAACTTGTCCTCCAGACTACCTTTGTCAATTTAATTGCCCAGTCTATATGAAGATTAAAGTCCCCCATGATTATTGTATTACCTTTGTTACAAGCTTCTGTTATTTGTTGATTAATACTCTGTGTTATAAATCTCATCATCAAGAAACTACTTATGAAATAACGCTGGACGGCCAGCTGGTGGCGCCATCCAAGGAGAATAAATACTTGGGCGTGGGCCCCAGCTTTCCAGGGACATTTTGTAAGACAAGGAGCTAGTGAAATACAACCAGACTTCCATGTTCTGAAACAAGTTGATTAAAGCCTTGGTTTATGCTCAAACCAAGTGCGTAGTGAGTTTTATTACATCACTCTGTCCAATGGTATAGCTACTGTTTGGGGGTCCATAAACTACTCCCATCAGTGTTTTTGGCCTCTTGTTATTTCTTATCTCCACCCATACTGATTCTACTTCCTGACATTCTGAGCCAAGGTCCTTTCTCAATACTGTCCTTACGTCATCCTTTATTATCAGGGCTACCCCCCCTCCTTTTCCATTCTGGTTTTCCCCTGATTCCCATTTACTTCAATTTTACTAGGACCCCTTGAGGCCAAACTCAGTCAAATGCTGCCTTGATATCAAAGGCAGTCGCTCTCACCTTGCCTCTGGAATTCAGCTCTTTTGTCCATGTTTGGACCAAGGCTGTAATGAGATCTGGAGCCGAGTGGCCCTGGCAGAACCCAAACTGAACATTGGTCAACGACACCTTCCATCACTTTGCTGATGACTGGGAGTAGTCTGCTGGGGTGGTTGTTCATTGTTTAATTGTCCACCACCACTCATTACTGGATGTGGCAGGACTGCAGAGCTTTTTCTGATCTGTTGGTTGTGGGATCGCTTAGCTCTGTCTATAGAATGCTGCTTCCGCTGTTTAGCATGTACGTAGTCCTGTGTTGCAGCTTCCCCAGGTTGCCACCACATTTTTAGATACACCTGGTGATGTTCCTGGCTTGCTCTTCTGCACTCCTCAGTGAACCAGGGTTGGTCCCCTGGCTTGCTGGTAATGGTAGAGTGAGGGATATGCTGGGCCATTAGGTTACAGATTGTAGTGGAATACTATTCTGATGCTGCTGATGACCCACAGCACCTCATGGATGCCCAGTTTTGAGCTGCTAGGTCCATTCTGAATCTATCCCATTTAGCACGGTGGTAGTGCCACACAACACGATGGAGGGTGTCCTCAGTGTGAAGACAGGACTTCGTCGCCACAAGGATTGTGCGGTGGTCATTATTGCTGCCAATAATGGGCGTGCCACGATCATGTCTGAAGCCGGTGCCTAGTTCAATGACAGGTGATTTATTATTATTGTCTTTCATTACAGTTAGTTATAACTGAGTGGCTTGCTAGGCCATTTCAGAGGGCTGTTAAGAATCAACCACATTGCTGCGGATCTGAAGTCACATATAGGCCAGATCAGGTAAGGACGGCAGATTTCCTTCCCTAAAGGACAGCAGTGAACCAGATGGGGTTTTAAGACAATCTGATCGTTTCATGGTCACTAGCTTTTTTAAAATACCAGATTTATTTAATTAACTGAATTTAAATTCCCGTGGTGGGATTTGAACTCGTGTCTGAATCATTAGTCCAGCTCTCTGGATTGCTAGCCCAGTAACATTACCACAATGATACCATTTGGTTGAGCTGTTAAACTGAGGCCCCATTTGCCTGCTGAAGGTGAATGCAAAAATATCCCATGGCACCTGTAGTGTATGTGCTTTAAGTCAGAACTACTTTTTACAGCTCCTGTATACTGTAGTACCGCCAGTAACCACACTGGTATATAAGCTGTGCACATGCCTCTGTACCCCAGTCTAGAGATGACCCTCCTCCAGTAAAGACCTGTTGTTTGTTTATGTACAGCATCCGTGTAATTATTTATCCACTGAACCATGGATCTAACAGTGGCGACGAGTGTTGATGCGAATCTACCTGCAACATAAAAAAGAAAAAAAAATAGTCGAGTCCAGGAACACGGGCTTCGACCGCGAGCAACTGCCCAGCAGTCAGGCAGAGATCCAACTTTGCTGGGGAGGCTGTGGAGAGCCGGGCTTGGTTCCCCAGCCACAACGAGCAGTAAGAGACCGACGACAGGTCAAGAGCAGACCCTTCCCGAGCAGCGGCGGCTGGAGCCGACCGACGGCAGAGAGAGAGAGCCGGGCAGCGTCGACGGGGTAAGAAAGAGGGTGAAGAGAGCAGGGCGCAGCCGGGGATTGATCACCGAGCGGCGTCGAGGAAAAATACTGCAAACCGGAGAGAGAGAGGGTAAGAAACAGCCGGGTTCTAGACTGAGCGGCGTCGACAAATATCAAGAGAAGAACGCGCAGAGCACAGCCAGGGATCACGGGCTGATCAGGGTCCGCGGGGCAAAGCAAGGGGAGATGCCATTGAGCCGCAGAGAAGCAGGGAGAGCGCGGGAGGCGCCATTGAGCCGCGGAGAAGCAGGGGGAGCGCGGGAGGCGCCATAGAGCCGCGGAGAAGAAGGAAGAGCGCGGGAGATGCCATTTTGTGAAGCCGCAGCGGAGAAGACGGGTGAGCGCGGGAAGGAAGGAAAGCGCGGGAGACGCCATTTTGTGCCAGCGGAGAAGAAGGGGAAGCGCGGGAGGCGCCATTGGGGATAGTTAACGCACAACCAAGGATGCCGAAGAGTGGCAGTATCTCTACGTTCAACAATGAAGTCGAAGATTGGGCGACATATGTGGAACGTATTGAGGTGTACTGCAGGGCAAATGAAGTGCCAGATGCTAATAAAGCACTGGTTCTGTTAAATTCCATGGGTGCAAACACTTATGGGTTACTGCGAAATCTAATAACCCAGAGAAGCCGGTAAACAAGGATTTTGGAAGCATAGTAGAAATCCTATAGGACCACTTAAGCCCCACACCGCTGCTGATAGCAGAACGATTTAAGTTCCATAAAAGGAACCAACACAAAGACGAAAGCAATGCTGAGTACCTAACGGAACTGCGCAAGCTATCGAAATACTGCCAGTTTGGAGCGGGACTAGCAGACACGTTAAGGGGCAAGTTTGTATGTGGGCTACAAAGTGAAGGAACCCAGAAACGGCTTCTATCAGAAAAGGACCTTACGCTGGACAAAGCTTTCAATATGGCAGTATCACACGAAGCAGCCGCAAGGGGCGCTGCAGAGGTACAACGGAGACCGCAAGAATATGGCACCAACAAAATGACCTATGGAACAGGGAAGTGCTATCGCTGCGGCAGAACAACACATGACCAGAAAGATTGTTGGTTCAAGGACCAAGTGTGCAGACAGTGTGGGAAAGCAGGACACATAGCAAGAGTCTGCAGGTCTGGGAAGAAAACCAACAGTAAGAAATCTCCACAGGAGAAGTACAAAAAGGTACACCAGGTGATGGACAGTGGTTCAGATGAACAGAAAAGTGACACAGACTCCGGAAGCAAGGAGCTGGGTTGTCTGAAACTACATAATGTAACCGAAATAGAGGATCACCAGACTATCTGGGTTACACTCAAGATAGACGGAGTCCAAGTGGAAATGGGCTTGGACACAGGGTCAGCTCTAACAGTCATAAATCAAAGAGACTACAAGCAGCTATTTTCACACATACCCTTGAAAGCTACAGAGATTGTGTTGAAGACGTATACGGGGCAAAAAGACTACCCCAAAGGAAAAATAAGGGTGAAAGTGTCATATAAAGGTCAGGAAATACCTAAAATGGATATATATGTATTGCCAAATGGAGGACCACCACTGCTAGGACATGAGTGGATCCGGAAGATACATTTAGATTGGCATTCCATACAGGCACTGAAGGTGGAGGCCAAAAAGGATGACGACGTCACACCTGGACGACTGTCAAAAATGCTAACTGACGCAAAAGAAGTGTTCCAGGAGGGACTAGGAACACTAAAAGGAATAACAGCAACAATTAAAATAGAGGATAATGCAAGCCCAAAGTTTCTGAAGGCCAGACCAGTGCCTTATGCGATCAGACCAGCGGTTGAAGCAGAGCTGGAAGGGTTGGAACGTTCAGGAGTACTGTCCAAAGTGGACTGGAGCGAGTGGGCTACACCCATCGTCCCTGTAATGAAGAGGTCGTTGAGTAATACGCCTGGGGAACCAAAGAAGGTCCGCATCTGTGGGGATTTTAAGGTGACAGTGAACCTAGTCCTTCACACGGTGCAATATCCGCTTCCACAAATTGAGGATATTTTCGCCTCGCTATCTGGTGGTAAACGCTTCACCAAAATTGATCTAGCCCAGGCGTACTTGCAAATGGAGGTAGAAGAAGCTTCGAATCATTACCTTACGATCAACACCCATAAAGGTCTCTATCAATACAACCAGCTGGTGTTTGGAGTAGACTCGGCTCCGGCTATCTGGCAAAGGACGATGGATCAGGTTCTGCAATGGATTCTGTTGAGTCTGTATGTCCCAGTTATGTTTAGGATCAATCACTGGACACAGACAACAAGAATAACTTTTAACAGGTCTTTACTATTCGGAGGTCAGGGCTGAACTGCCCAGCAAATCCTTACACAACACTTATATACCGGTGTGGTCACCACCGGTATTACAGTATACAGCAGCCAAGAGAAAGTAGTACATCTCTTAAAGTAGTTCTCTTAAGGTGGAACAGGTTACATACACCACAATCCTCCCTTTTTAGCTTAACAGTTATATCCCCATTTAACACACATATTAACATATATACAACTTCATGCAAAACAGTTCAAAGATTCAGTCTCTGAGGAGGCCTCCTGATTCGAGTTGGATAACGCCTTTCAGGGGTCTCTGATTCTCGTTGTTGGGGTGACTCATCTAGTTGGTCTCTTATGGATTGGACATCATCATCAGGTACATTCACTTCTGAGGTAGATGCTTCAGGTTCACTAACTTCTTCCACGGTTGTCTCTGCCGTAACCATGGGTTCGACCCTTGTTTTCGATTCTACCAGTTGGTCAGCATGACGCCGTATTACATTTTCACCAACATCTACCGTGTACATCAGGGGTCCTTGTCTGACCCGAATTGTTCCAGATTGCCATTTCTCGTTTTTATAATCCCGGGCTAACACTGGTTGTCCTATTTCGAAACTCCGAGTGGTCTTGTTATTTATATGCTGGAACTGTTTGTTTTCAACTTCCCTCCGCACATTTGGTTTTAACAAGTCCAACCTGGACCGCAACCTCCTGTTATAGAACATCATGGCAGGACTTTGGTTTGTCACTGCATGGGTGGCGTTTCGATATGCCAGTAGGAATTTGTCCACCTTGTGTTGTAGTGGAATCTGATCTTCGCTCATGGCCTTTATCGCTTTTTTGAACGTTTGTACAAATCTCTCAGCCAACCCGTTTGTAGCCGGATGATATGGGGCAGAGGTATAATGTTTCACCCCATTCTTCTTCATGAATCTCTGGAATTCTTCTGACACGAACTGTGGTCCGTTGTCTGAACATATTTGTTCTGGCAATCCATTTCTTGCAAATATCGTTCTTAACACCGCGATCGTCTTTTCCGAGGTAGTGGTAGTCATCTTAATCACTTCTGGCCATTTAGAATGTGCGTCCACCGCAATTAAAAACATGGAGTCCATGAAAGGACCAGCAAAGTCAATATGTACACGTTGCCATGGGGTTGAAGGCCATTCCCATGGATGCAGCGGTGCAATCGGAGGTGCATTTTGCACTTTTTGGCACCCTGAGCAGCTTTTCGTCAGCTCCTCTATCTGTTGGTCGATACCCGGCCACCACACATAAGCCCTAGCAAGGCTTTTCATCTTGACTCCCCCCAGATGACCTTCATGCAGTTCCTTTAGAACTCTCTCTCTTAACTTAGGAGGAATAATCACCCTTGTTCCATACATCAATGTTCCTTGACAGACGGACAGCTGTTCTCGTCTTGCTGAGAATGCCGGTAACAGTGGATCACCATGTGCTGGCCATCCCTTCACTGTCACTTTGTAGACCCTGGACAGTGTCGGGTCGTTCCTGGTTTCTCTTTCAATACTTGCATTGGTGACTGGTAAACATTCGATGATGGTCGAGTGAAATAACTCAGCAGGGTCAACCGTCGGTGCCTCCTCCTCTGTAGGTAGTGGCAGGCGCGACAGCCCATCAGCATTACCATGCTGCTTTGTACCTTTGAATTCTATCTGATATTGATGAGCCCCTAGGAAAGGGACCATCTCTGGAGTCTCTGTGCTGTCATCACCGAAACACCCTTCTTAGGGTTAAAAATGGATACCAACGGCTGGTGGTCTGTCAGAAGCGTAAACTTTTGGCCCTGCAGGTAATGATTAAACTTCTTTACTCCCCACACAAGGCTGAGAGCCTCCCTATCTATCTGAGCATAGTTGCGCTCAGCGGAGGTCAATGATCTGGATGCGAATGCAACTGGCCTCTCCTGGCCATTTGGCAACTTGTGTGAGAGTACTGCCCCAATACCATATGGAGAAGCATCACAAGCCAAACGAATAGGCAGCGTTGGGTTGAAGTGAGCCAACACTTCCTCTGAGGTGATCAATGCCTTGCTTTCGCGAAAGGCCCTCTTACAGTCCTCGCTCCACTTCCATGGTACTCCCTTCTGCAAAAGAGCGTTCAGCGGCTGCAGCACCGTGGATAAATTTGGCAGAAAGTTATGGTAATAGTTAATCAGCCCTAGAAACGACCTCAATTGGGATACATTATCCGGAGCGGGAGCCTTCACAACAGCTTCGATCTTATCAGGAGACTTATGAAGCCCCTCCTGGTCAATGACATGACCACAGTACGAGATCCGCTTCTGAAAGAATTCACATTTCTGGCGATTAACTTGAAGACCATATTCTTTCAATCTGGTGAGCACCAGTTCCAAGTTTGCAAGGTGTTCCTCGTCATCATCTCCTGTAATCAGAATATCGTCCAGGTAACATTGTGTACCTGGAATTCCCTGTAATACCTGCTCCATGGCCCTCTGCCAAATTGCTGGAGCCGATGCCACTCCAAAAACCAGTCTATTATACCGGTAGAAGCCTCTATGCGTGTTGATCGTGAGATACTGGCGTGACTCTTCCTCAACTTCCATCTGTAAGTACGCCTGCGCCAGGTCTACCTTGGTGAAGTGTTTCCCGCCAGACAACGAAGCGAAGATATCCTCAATCCGCGGAAGCGGATACTGCACCGTGTGAAGCACCGGATTAACAGTGATCTTGAAATCTCCACAGATGCGAACCTTCCCCGGTTCCCCCGGCTTGTTGCTCGATGAACGCTTCATGACGGGGACAGTGGGCATGGCCCGCTCACTCCAGTCTACCTTAGACAGTACTCCTGAACGTTCCAGCCCTTCCAGCTCAGCTTCCACAGCAGGTCGTATTGCATAAGGTACCGGTCTGGCTTTGAAAAATTTCGGGTTTGCATGTTCTTCAACCTTGATGTTTGCCATAATTCCTCTCAGTGTTCCCAGTCCCTGTTGGAACACCTCTTTAGCATTGTCCAATATTCTGGACAATCGTTTAGGTTTGACATCTTTTGTACCGGAATCTACCGTTAGTGCTTTTAAGGAATGCCAGTCCATATTTATTTTCCTAATCCACTCCCATCCCAGTAGTGGTGGACCTCCCTCAGGTAGCACATATAAGTCCATTCCTCGGCTTTCTTTGCCCTTGTGGACCACCTTTACCTCTATCTTCCCGATGGGGTATACTCTTTGCCCCGTGTATGTTTTCAATACAATCTCCGTATCCCGTAGGGGAATATGTGGGAATAACCTTTTGCAATCTTTCTTATTCATGACCGTCAATGCCGATCCAGTGTCCAATTCCATCTTCACTTGGACTCCTGCTATCTGAAGTGTGACCCAAATTGTTTGGAGATCTGCTTCCTTACCAACATTGTGTACTCTTAGACTACCCAGTTCATTACTGCTGGAGTCTGAATCTGACTTCTGTTCATTCAAACTGTTCTCTGTCACCTTGTGTACCTTTCTGTACTTTTCCTGCGGTGACTTTTTGTTGCTGGTCTTCTTTCCTGACCGGCATACTTTAGCTATGTGACCAAGCCTGCCACATTTTCTGCATTCCTGATTTTTGAACCAGCACTGGTTCTGATCGTGCGTTGTCTTTCCACAACGATAACATTTTACTGTACTCAAGACCATTTGATTGGTGCAGAGTTCCGGTGACCGTAGCTGCATTTCCGCAGTGCCTCTCGCTGCGGCTTCTTGCGATGCTGCAATAGTGACAGCTTTATCAAGCGTAAGATCATTCTCCTCAAGCAGTCGCTTTTGTGTTCCTTCTTTTAACAATCCACACACAAATTTATCTCTCAGCGCATCTGCTAGTCCTGTTCCAAGCTGACAGTACTTCGATAGCTTACGTAGTTCAATTAAAAATTCAGCGTTGCTTTCGTCTTTCAACTGCGTTCTTCTGTAAAATTTAAATCGTTCCGCTATCATCAGCGGCGTGGGGTTTAAATGATTTTTCAGGGCAGTAACAATATTCGCGAAAGTCTGATCCGCCGGTTTATTTGGTGATAGAAGGTGCTTCAATAGCCCGTATGTCTTCGCACCTATTGAGCTTAATAAGGCTAGTGCTTTCTCATCATCTGGTACCTTATTTGCTTTACAATAAACTTCCATGCGTTCTACATACGTGGTCCAATCTTCGATATCACTATCAAAGGTATTAATGCTCCCATGTTTAGGCATCCTTGCAAGTTTTTAAATTTTACTTTTTTTTTTCAAAATGGCGGCTTCCCGCGCTTGTCTTCTTCCCCCGCCTACTAAAATGGCAGCTTCCCGCGCTTGGCGGTCTTTCCCGCGCTCACCTTCTTCCCCCGCCGACTACAATGGCGGATTCCCGCGTTTGACTTCTTCCCCCGCTGGCTGCAATGGCGATTGCCTTGCTACTGCCGTTCTCGCCTCCCCAGCGGTTCTCACTCCCCGACGCTGTTTTGCCTCGCAGCCCCGCTTGCAGCCCGGTCCTTTACACCAGCTGCGTTTGAATTCTCCGCGGCTCTCGTGCCTTAAGCTTCTCAACTCCCCGACGCTGCTTTGCCTCGCAGCCCCGCTTGCAGCCCGGTCCTGTACACCAGCTGCGTTTGAGTTCTCCGCGGCTCTCGAGCCTTAAGCTGCCCCAGTCGCTGCGCCTCTCGGCCTCGATTGCAGCCCGGCCCTTTCTACCGGCCGTGGTCGAGCTCTCCGCCCTTATTCCTCCGTTTTCCCTCCCCTACCCCACAGCCAACGCGACCGACTTTCTGCTCGTGTCGCTGATCGGCTTACCCACCACCGTGGTAGAAGGGATGATCACTGCCTGTCGTTGATGGAGGGCTTCGTGGTCAGAATTCTTTTTCTTTTTAACCCGGGTTCTCGATGCCTCCCGTGCGATGGTGCTCAGCAGGATGATGAGGGCGGATGCCTCTTCTCGACGCCCGTTTTGAGGACGAAGCTGCCTTGGATGTAAAATTGCCGCAGGGTAAGATCGGACTCGTCGCCACTGTTGAGTCTGTATGTCCCAGTTATGTTTAGGATCAATCACTGGACACAGACAACAAGAATAACTTTTAACAGGTCTTTACTATTCGGAGGTCAGGGCTGAACTGCCCAGCAAATCCTTACACAACACTTATATACCGGTGTGGTCACCACCGGTATTACAGTATACAGCAGCCAAGAGAAAGTAGTACATCTCTTAAAGTAGTTCTCTTAAGGTGGAGCAGATTACATACACCACAGATTCCAGGGACCCAGTGTTATTTGGACGACATCTTGGTCACGGGCGAAAATGACGGCGATCACCTCGCTAACTTGGAGAAGGTGCTCGCCAGATTAAAGGAATATGGGCTGCGAGCTAATCGCCACAAGTGCGAGTTTTTCCAGAAACAGATCTTGTATTGCGGCCACGTCATCGATGAAGAGGGGTTACATAAGTCCCCTGACAAGATTGAGGCAGTAGTCAAGGCTCCATCACCGGAAAATGTCTCACAACTGAAGTCGTTCCTCGGGCTGGTAATCTATTACCACAAGTTCTTACCACATTTGTCTACGGTACTACACCCGCTGAACACCCTACTGCAAACAGGGGTACCATGGAAGTGGGATGACGAACGTAGACGAGCTTTCCAGAAGTGTAAAGAATTGATCACATCAAAAGAGGTGTTGGCCCATTTCAACCCAGCACGACCAATTCGTTTGGCATGTGATGCATCACCCTATGGTATTGGAGCGGTGCTGTCGCACAAATTCCCAGACGGGTTGGAGAGGCCAGTGGCCTTTGCGTCTCGGTCACTAACCTCAGCCGAGCGCAACTATGCCCAGATTGACAGGGAGGCCCTCAGCCTAGTATGGGGAGTAAAAAAATTTCAACCATTATCTGCATGGGCAGAAGTTCACCTTGCTGACTGACCACCAACCACTTGTCTCCATCTTTAATCCTAAGAAGGGCGTGCCAGTAATGACTGCACAGCGGTTACAAAGATGGTCCCTGTTTCTAGGGGCGAATCAATATGAAATAGAATATAAAGGCACGAAACAGCATGGGAATGCTGATGGGCTATCGCGCCTGCCACTGCCTACGGTGGAGGAAGCACCAGCAGTGGACCCTATCGAGATATTTTATTCGTCGATAATTGAACGATTGCCAGTAACAAACGCGGATATAGAGAAGGAGACCCACAATGATCCGACACTGTCACGGGTATATGAATTGACGGTGAGGGGATGGCCAACACATGGCGACTCACTGTTGCCAGCATTCTCATCCAGAAGAGAACAGCTGTCAGTATGCCAGGGGACAGTGATGTGTGGATCCAGAGTGGTGATTCCACCCAAGTTAAGGGAGAGAGTGCTAAATGAGCTACATGAAGGTCATCTGGGGGGAGTGAAAATGAAAAGCCTTGCTAGGGCTTATGTGTGGTGGCCGGGAATCGATCAACAAATCGAAGACCTAACTAAGAGCTGCTTAGGATGCCAGAAGGTCCAAAATGCACCACCACATGCCCCTCTACACCCATGGGAGTGGCCCTCCTCTCCATGGCAACGGGTGCACATTGATTTCGCTGGTCCATTCATGGACTCAATGTTCTTAATAGCAGTGGATGCTCATTCAAAGTGGCCTGAGGTGATAAAGATGTCTTCAACCACTACAGAGAAAACGATTGCAGTCCTACGGACCATATTTGCCAGAAACGGGTTTGCCAGAGCAGATCTGCTCTGATAATGGACCATAGTTTGTGTCCGACGAGTTCCAAAAATTCATGAAAAGGAATGGGGTAAGGCATTACACATCCACCCCGTATCATCCAGCCACCAATGGATTGGCTGAGAGGTTCATACAAACCTTTAAGAAGGCGATAAAGGCCATGTGCGACGAGGAAATTCCACTACAGCATAAGATGGACAATTTCTTATTAGCCTACCGAAACGCGACACATGCAGTTACCAACCAGACCCCGGCCATGATGTTCTTTAACCGAAGGTTGAGATCTCGTCTGGACTTGCTCAGACCAAATGTGCGAAGAAATGTTGAGGACAAACAATTCCAGCACATCAACGAGAAGCCGACAAGGAGCTTCAATGTAGGGCAACCAGTCTTGGCCCGTGACTATCGAACAGAGAAGTGGCAACCCGGAACGATATGTACAAGGCAGGGGCCATTAATGTACACAGTGGATGTCGGGGAGAACATTGTGAGACGCCACGTCGATCAGATCTTAGTGTCACAGGAAGGCGTCAACCCCATGTCTCGAGTACCTGGGGATGAACCCGACATACCGGTAGCATCTACTTCAGACCCAGTAGCAGTGGAACCCGATGAACTACCCGATGAAAAGGAGTCAGAATCGCCTCTGCACCAAGAACAAGAACCTCCGGAAAGGCGCTATCCCGAAAGGGTCAGGAAGCCGCCCCAAAGACTGAATCTATAAATGGAGTTTTGTTATTAAATGTACATGTAAAAATGTAATTGTTATTTGAATATTAAGGGGGTATTATTAATCTAAAAAGGGAGGAATTGTAGTGTATGTGCTTTAAGTCAGAACTACTTTTTACAGCTCCTGTATACTGCAGTACCGGCAGTGACCACACCGGTATATAAGCTGTGCGCATGCCTCTGTACCCCAGTCTAGAGATGACCCTCCTCCAGTAAAGACCTGTTGTTTGTTTATGTACAGCATCCGTGTAATTATTTATCCAGTGAACCACGGATCTAACAGCACCATTTAGAAGAAGAGCAGGGGAGTAGTTCTGGTGTTCTGGCCAATATTTATCCCTGTATCTATGTAAAAGGTGCTGGATAAAATGCAAGTTCTTTCTCTTTCTTCTTTACTTTTGTCACATCACCTTTCCTACAGAGGGCGCTATCGCATTATCATGTGTTTTGGAGAAGAAGAGGAGGAACAGAGGGAGGCCAGGTTTTGACCCGAAACATTGACTCTAATTTCTCTCCACGGATGTTGCCTGGCCTGCTGAGTTTTTCCAGCATTTCCTGTTGTTATGTCAGAAACCTCACCCACCAGTACCCCCACTCCAGAATATACAGACGATGGTGCTCCTACCGCCACTTGACCCAGGAACAGTGCTTGTTGATGCGGCGCCTCACTAAGGAAGTCCTGCACACTGCTACCTGATCTGTGATCCAACTCCTCTGCTTCTTCTTGCTGTGTGACATTCAGAGGAGGAGGAGCAGAAGCGAGTTTAGAATGGGTTGCGGAGGAGCACAGTTCCCTTGTGACTGGCAGTAGAAGGAGTAATGCGAGGTTTCACGATAACAGGCAGGGAGATGGGTGGCCAACCAAAGCAGCCACTTGTAACAGTTAAAGGGAGATGCTGGATGATTGATCATGTCATTTCGTGGGTGTCGTATTCCTGTGGTTTTTGTTGAATTTCTGCAGCTCCCCTGGCTGCTGCTTCATACGATACTGCCACGCTGAAAGCCTTATCTAGCGTCAGCTCTTTTTCTGAGAGTAACTTCTTCTGTGTTCCTTCACTCAGGAGTCCACAGACAAATTTGTCCCGTAGGGTATCTGCCAGTCCTGCTCCGAACTGGCAGTGCCTTGATAGCTTGCGTAGCTCCGTAAGATACTCAGCATTGCTCTCATCTTTGTGCTGAGTTCTCCTGTGGAATTTAAATCTTTCTGCTATCAACAGCTGTGCAGGATTTATGTGTTCCTGTAGGACAGCAACAATTTCGTTAAAACTCTTCACCTTCGGTTTGGCTGGAGTAATCAGGTCCCGCAATAGGCCGTACGTTCTAGCGCCCATTAAGTTTAGCAATATCGATGCCTTTTTCCCCTCTGCTATTTCGTTTGCCTCGAAATATACTTCGAATCTTTCCACATACGTGGTCCAGTCCTCGAATGTATTATCAAAAGCAGTGATACAGCCAGTCTTCGGCATCTTGCAAATCTAAAATGGCGCCTCCCGCGCTTTGCCTTCTTCCCCGATTTAACAAAATGGTGCCTCCAGCGCTTTGTCTTCTTCCCCGCTGTTGTTAGCGCTGCTTTCCACGGTTTCTTGCGCGTTAAATATTGATTCTTTTTCTTTTATTATTTTCCCGTCGTGGAGCGGACCCTCTGGGACACTTCCCTCCCTCTTCTTAGGTCCGAACGCTGCCCGGCTTCGAAGCACTGGCCGTGCCTTGTGTGCTCCACCCTCTCTCTCTCTCTTTGTTTCCTGACTCGCTGCCCGGCCCCGTTGAAAAGCCACCCGATCGAGCTTCAGCCCGCCGCAGCCCAGGAAGGATCAGAGCACTACCTGCCACCAGCCCGATTAGCTGGGAAACCACAGACTGAGGAACCCAGCCTGGCTCTGGACAGTCTCTCCTGCAAGTTTTTAAACCAATGATTGACGGTCGACGCCCGTTTCCCGAGTTTCTTTGGATTCTATTTTTTTCTTTCTTTCTTCTGGCTCCGACCTTCAACAACGTCGTCTGAGGTACTGCCGAGTTGCAGGTAAGTTCGTTTCGTATTCGTCGCCAGTGAATGATTGAGACACGGACCAGCAGGAGTGAAAACAAACAAGTGTTTACTGGTGTAAGTCAGTAGTGAAACTAAACAACAGAGGCTCTCTAGCGCCTTTTATACAGGGGTGGTCACTGCCGGTACTGCAGTCTGAGACCAGTTATTCTCTTAAAGGTACATACACAACAGTTTCCCTGAGGTTTCTCTCTCTAGAGGCCTCTCTCTCTTGCACAGTAAACCTTGAGTGGTTCGACCCACTCGCCCCTTAGATTCTATACTCTGGACTTAGGTGCAGGAACTACAATGTAGAGAAAACTCTTGTAGACCAAGTTTGATGAAACAAAATGAAATTTTATTGCATAAGGAAAATTATCAAATCAAATGCAAGCAGATAAGGGAATACATGGGGGGGGGGAACAACACAAAACAAATCATAACGACACAGTACTAACTAAAGCAAATACAGGTATCTTATACTCTACAAGATCATTATGAAATAAGGAAACACACGGAACATCGAGGGACAACAACTCATGTTAATTGTACCCTTAAAAATCCACCCCCTTATTAAACCTATCGAGACCTGATTGTGAAGGGCCAGAAATATGCTCACCAATCCCACTAGGAAGTGCAAGGTTTTGAAATCGAGTCTGTGTTTGGTCCTTTCAGGCTTTTTGTCTCCACGTGGATTGTGGAGCCCCGGCGAGCTGCGCCACACCTCTCTCCTGAGGTGGGGGTTGGGGGCGGCTGGACACCGGCGGGCCTGGATGTCGGCGGGGTCGAGGATCGTCGGCTCGACCCTGGTTAGAGGAGCCTTGGGCTGGCTCCCATCGCTTCTTCAGTTTCCTTTCTCTTCTCCCGAGCCGTGGTGGCTGGAAGGTTTCTTCGCTTGGGACCTTTATTTTTTTGTTTCTTCTCCCAAGCTGGGTCGATGGCCTCTCGTTCCTGCAACGGCCCGGGGATGGTCGATGATCTCCCGATGTGCTTCCCCGGGGTGGAACGCCTGCGATTGACTGCTCCTTTTTCTGGGTGTCCGGAATCAAGCTGCGTGTCTGAGCTCAAGCTGCAGGCTTGCAACTGTCTGCGTTCCAACTCGCTTTTGCCCCTCTCCCACTTGCCGAAAAGTCTCTCCAGATATACCTTTCTTCCAGAGGCTTCATTTCCCGCCCAAAATCAGGTTAGTCTTTGTTTTAATTTTGGCGGGCTGCGAGCACAGTGGGGTAGCCATTATATTTTAAAAGGCTTAAATGGCTGGTAACAGGCCCATCTCTGGCCTGGAATTGTCTCCATTGTTTTCAATGGCCTACTGATCTCATTATCTAGTCCTGGGTGCTGTTCTCATGAATATGAAATTGTCCCCTTTTGTCTGGGGCAACATTTTGATGGCCTCTGTCTCCAGGCCGATCTTGACTAGATCTGCATCTAATCCATATGTATACCTGTGGGTCTGGTTTCGTTCTCTCAGAAACGGCTTCCAGAACTTACTGTGGGTTGAATCCACAAATCTGTCTGAGGTTGCGCAGGAACCATTTTAAAGTGTCCCAATAAGCTGGTCACATGGTATGGTGGCCATTTTGTATGCCCCTTTTTCTGGGCTTCTTTTAAAACAGTCTTTAAAATCATGGCCTCTTCTGCCATTTGAACCTTATTAATATAAAGTCCAATTTTGCGAATCCTACACTCCCCCCTGATGATACTGTAACTTGCTTGAAGTATCATAACTCTGGGTGAGCAAAATTTTCTGACTTTCCACAATCTAACCATCCCCAGTATTTACCTATCTATGACCCCACGATACATGCATTTCCCATTTCAGAAAAATCTAGTGTACATCAAGCATCTATAAATGGCAATACCTTGGAGTTAAACATCTAACAACTTACTTCCAGGCGTGGAGGGGGTCCTTATACCCTTACATCACCTAGTGCATACACATTACTTTCTAATAATAACATCACATCTAATAAAACTTCAATAAGAAAATAAAGTACATACACGAAAAATTCAAGAATACAAATGAAAACATATCAAAAATAATACAGAGGAGGGAGGGAAAACTTTAACTTTATACAAAACAGCAAAACTAAACGGGTGTCTCTTCTTCTACCCGCACATAATGCTCCCTCCATTCCCCTCTATTCTCATACTTTTGCGAGTGTTTGACCTTCTTACAGTGTACAAACAACAAATAAACTACAATGACAACCTGGCATACTACAAGAATGTGGGAGGCTATCCTAATCCAGGAAGGGACTTCTATATTAGTGAACAGGTCCCACCACGGTGGGGTCACTATGTCCAATATGTCTGCCCCTATCTCTAGAGTCTTCTGCTCCAGTGTGTAGAAGTGTTTCTGTGAAACCACAATGGCTTTTAATATCTTGGTGAGGTGTTCAGGGAGAGGGGGAATGATATATCCAAAATGTGCAACGAAACGCTGCAGATCAGTGAAATTCTCTTTCACAGTGATGTGAACAGTGGAAGGTTCAGGACTGGGGACAATTCGCTCTTGGGCCACTTGAACATCTGCCCTGGGCTTGAAACAGAAGCTGCTGTCACTAACTGGACACCAACCGTGCTGTCCATGCTGGTAGTGGGGCGCTGCCGTGGTGACACAGCATGTCCCACCTCCTATATATGCCACCTGCGGGGGCACATGGCCTTGTGCCATTGCCTCCATGGTGCAATTTATAGGCTTCGCGCCAGCAGTTCTGAACCCGCACTGTGGTTTTGAATGGGCATTCAAGTGCTGGGGACACAGGATGATGTGTGCTCCCCGGCTCCGGCGCCCCGAGAGGTCGGTACCCGTCATTGCATGCTCCCATCGAATGACGTAAGGTGGGGCCCCCGTGTAGCGAATGTGCGCACCCCCCTGAATGACTCCAATGCTCTCCACCCTGTATACCGGGGCGGGTTTGGCTGTCTTTCCCATCACCGGCATTCTTACCACTATCCCCATAATGGTGTGATTAGACCGTCCACAGTCCACTGGGACTGGGTAGGCCTCTGAAGCTAATCTGAGCTGGCACAGACTCAATGTATTCTCAAAAGGGTGTAGGGCTGCGAGGTGCTTGTTGCTAATCCAGGAGGGGACTAAGCCTTGCTTTAAATCCTCCAGATTACTGTGGCCCTCGCCCAGTAACCACGCCCCGTATAGCACACAAGCTTCGTTCTGCGCAGCCTGATCGGACGCATTCCGATCCTCCCTAATGAGGGCATTTACCGCTCTGGCGTGTTTCTCCAGCTCCGCTATTATCTCTTTTAAGTGTAGTGTCATGGCCTGGTCCTCGTGTAACTCAGATCCCACTACCTTATTCTCATCAGTCAGTATTTTTCTCAACTGTGTTTTTAAACCATTAATCTGGGTTTGCAGCTCCACGTCATCCAGTGTGTTGATGACAGAATTTCCTGTGTTAAAAGCTGTGAAAATATCATTTACTGCACCCCTTCTTTGTCTCCCTATTCTGTCCAAGACCTCATGTGGTGTGGTGTACAATGCGGCTCTGTCGATATCGGTAAAGTCGAATTCGTAAAACTGTTTAAACATGTTTGTTAACAGGACCTGGTATAATTGCTCCGTTTCCTTGGGGCACCACGCTGGCAATCTTACCTCGGTGAGATTTAAAATCACCGAAGCCACCGCGCAGTGGACCCCTTGGTACAGTACCTGATCTGTGGGTACCAATCCATTCTCGGGTCCCTTTATCGTGGTGGGGCACCCTTCCTTGAGGGCTTTAGCTACTGGAACTGTGGGCAGGGGCTTGCGGGGTCGGGTGATGAGCTCCGTGGCGTTTACTGGGATCTGTGAGTATGGGACTCCGCATGCCCGTGAGCTGATGTCCCACCTCATTCCTTGCCCAGCATCCTGCCACTGTCTTTGGAAAAAGATGGAGACGCCTGTGGGGCAAGCGCGTTCTGAACCCCACATACAGATGTAGATCCCCTCATCTGGTTCCCACCATTTGTCCCAACAGACACTCAAACCCCGTGAGTTCCCATTATTGTCCGATGGGTATTATTACCCAATCTCTCCCACTCCACAGTGGAGTTCTTCATGGTGCTGCTCAACTTACGCAGCCACCACCAGCGGTCCAAAGGTACATGTCCCAAACAGTTCAAGCAAATCTTCTTGCCCACGGTGATGCTGATTCTGGATGCAATGATCCGCACCCTGGGGCACATCAGAGACGTTTCTCTGTATGCAAACCCCGTCTGGCTGGAGTATTCAGAAGAGTTCGACCCCAGCCAGCCTGGCCATCTCCCTTCATGGAAGTAGGCAGCAGTCTCTTCAGCGCCCCATGAGCTGGTTCCGTCAGTCGCGATGGGGCCTCTATTTCCAGAGCACCCGTAGACGGTGGAGTCCTTGGTGCGGCCCCGATAGGCCCAGCTCCATCCGACCATCACGAGCGCGACGAGGATCCCTCTCATCGTTCTCCTGGTTCCTGCAATAAATCAAACAATACAGCCAGGCTCCCGAGAGATTCTGGCTTAGGTGACGGCATGATCGGGTCTTTCGACCTCGATCCAAAACAACACACATACTGGGCAGATTTAAAACTACTTAAACTCTAATCATTTAATATTTACAAACTTAAACTTATGTACAGCGCCGCCCGTCCCCGGGTGGCTTGCTTAATCCCTGATTGGATTGCAGCTTGCCGCTCCCTGTGGCGGGGCTGCAGTGACCTGTGGCTCTGGACTGCAGCTCGCCGCTCCCTGTGGCGGGGCTGCAGTGACCTGTGGCTCTGGTTCCCCGCAGCCTTTTGCTGCTAAACGGGGACTGTGTTTTTTCATGGACTTCTGAAGTCGGCGTTTACTGGGAGTGGGGGACTCGGGCCAAGGTTTTACAGGCTGAGGCGTTCGAGTCGACCTGCGAAAAGGTACTTTGGGCGTGGCTCCCTTAGCGAGTGGACCTTCGGGTGGGACCTTAGCTCTCACAGCCCGTGGCTCTTCCATGACTGTAGGCTTCGGCTCCCTTTCCTCAGGCTCCGCCCGTTTGGGATTTGGGCAGGCTCCCCTGGCGAGTGGACCTTCAGGTGGGACTTCAGCTCTCACAGCCTGTGGCTCTTCCACGACTGTAGGCTTCGGCTCCCTCCCCTCAGGCTCCGCCCCTTCGGGAATTGGGCCTGTGGCAGACGGCTCCTCCTCACCTGTCCCTACAGGTGGAGAATCTCTGCCCCCAATTTCTACCTTCACCATGCTCGAGTCGAGGGCGGGACCTCCGTCCTCCGACTCCACCTCCTCCAGAATCGTGTCGAGGGCGGGACCTTGTTGTTCGGGCCCCTCCTCGTCCGAGTCCCAGGCCATCGGAGAAAGCTCCCCCCAGGTGGGCAGGACTTCTTCTCCTTCCAAGCAGGCTACAACGCCAGCTTGTGTGGTCTGTGACTCATCGCGCGCCTCAGTCTGAGGATCTTTATCCTCAGACCTGGCTTCGGTTGCCGATGCTCTTGCACCCGGTTTAAACAGTTTGCACTGGTTGATGTGAAACCAGTTACAAGCCCTTAGCTGACCCTCTAAACTGCCAGCCCTCGCTGTTAACCTAGTGTTCTCCTCCCTTAAATCCTGCTCAACTAACTTAGCCTCCGCAACCTGGCACCGCAGGTATTCCTCCATTTCACAGAAGGTCTCTTCCTGTGCGTGTCTTTCTGGGGGACACAGGTCGACAGGCTGCGCTGGCTCTAGTCATTTGGGTACAATGGTCGGGGTTTCGGGAGCGACAAGGCCGGTGGTGACGGCTACTTTCCCCTGCGAAATCATCAGAGACCGCATTGTCTCTAAAATCGACTCAATCGCAGCGGGATTCATAACTGCACCAGCTCCTTGCGCTGGGGCAGGGGCTACGGCTTGGGTTTTGGCTGGTGCTGGGGCGGCGGTCTGGGCTTAGGCTTGGGCTGCGGGAAATCTCCCTTTACTATCCTTCCACCGATTTCTACAGTCCTTGCGCCAATGTCCATCCTTCCCACACCCGTAGCAATTGAGCTTGGCTTGGACAGGGCGATTCCCCTCCTGACGCCATTCCTGCTTGCTTGGGGCTGCGGGTTTTGCCTCATGCACCTTTCCTTTCTGGGGTGGTGTTTCCTGACATCTGCAATTCTTGTACGCTACATTAAGCTGACGGAGTACCGTCTCTTCCGTGACACCGGGACCTTGGGGGTGAAACCGTGACCTGGCTAGGGCCCTTATCTCTGGCAAGCTGTTGGTGACCAAGCAACGGAGCCAATGAACCCGCTGTTCGTCGCTCATTTGAGCCCGTTCAGGCATACCCGGGCAGCTGCGTCGATATACTGGCCACAGCCTTTCTGCGAAAACCCGTGGGGGTTCTCCAGATAGCTGCACGGTCCCTTCTACACGGTCAAACGGACCACCGTCGTCCACTCCCATTATCTCTAAAACTTCCTCCCTGAGATCCGCATACCCTTTCCGTCCCCTCTTACCATCCTCTGAGAGGCACTGAAGGATTGTGGGATCCAGGGAGAGAAGCAACAGTTTGACCTGTTCCTGTTCATCGCAGTCATTAATGGCTGCTGTTTCCTCTAGCTCCCTGAAGTGAATCGAGGGATCTCCCTTTACTGTGAGCCGTGTGAGGTGGCTCACCATGGACCTTAATTGCGGGCCAGCGTAGGGCACCACGAGCTGGTTCTGGTGGGGTCCGATACTGCCATCGACAGCGTTGGGACCGAACCTCTGATGCCGAGTGGGACACATCGGTGCCGGTCCCGGCTTTTCAACCAGTGGTTCTTCCACACACTCCACCTCAGCTACCTCCTCTTTCGCTACCCCCTCCTTTTCCGACCAAGTCTCACTATAGCTTGGCGGTGCTGAGGGCTCGGTGGCTGGTACCACAATTACCTCAGCTGGAATCGGCTGTTTTGATTCCTTCAAAAAGTCCATGTGACTGGCTTTCGGGCTGACGAGACACACCATGCCTCTTGCCTTAACTAGGGCCGTTCTTAGGTCCTCTATGGTCTTTTGGCAGGGCCTGTGGTCTGTGCTCTCATCCCATGCTCGAGGGCTAGCTTGTAAGCTGCCTTAACCTCCACTACTCTCTCCTCCTGCGCTCTCAGCTGCTGTGCGAGGCGGGCGCTTTTCTCCTGTATCCTCGTTTCATTAATCTTTGCTTCAGTAACCTGGCACTCCAGGTACTCTATCCTAGCCTGATGTTGACTAGCTACCACTTGGCGTTCCTGATTCAGTGCGTGAAGCGCTGTGATGAGTTTTTCCCCACCCATGGCCTTTTCCTCTATCTCTGCTGCCTGGGTTGTGATCTTGGCTGCCTGTGCTGCAATGACCCGGTCCAAAATCTGGACCTGCTTCTTGTAACACATCAGCCACACTGCCTTTTCCACTGACTTCTTATGCTCTTTGCTCTCTGTCCACCTGATGGCTGCGTCCACCAGATGCCCATCCAGCAAGAGATCGGAAATCCACTGTTTAGTGAGATTTACCTTTCCAAAGACATAATCCACTATCCTCTCATCCATTGCATTTCGATCATTCAAACTTGGATCTACTACATTGCAATCCTGCTGCCAGAGTCCTGCCGCGGTCGCCATTTTCTGTAAGGGGTTTTCCTCGAGAGGTTTCCCTGAGGTTTCTCTCTCTAGAGGCCTCTCTCTCTTACACAGTAAAACCTTGAGTGGTTCGACCCACTCGCCCCTTAGATTCTGTACTCTGGACTTAGGCGCAGGAACTACAATGTAGAGAAAACTCTTGTAGACCAAGTTTGATGAAACAAAATGAAATTTTATTGCATAAGGAAAATTATCAAATCAAATGCAAGCAGATAAGGGAATACATGGGAGGGAAAAACAACACAAAACAAATCACAACGACACAGTACTAACTAAAGCAAATACAGGTATCTTATACTCTACAAGCTCAGTATGAAATAAGGAAACACACGGAACATCGAGGGACAACAACTCATGTTAATTGTACCCTTAAAAATCCATCCCCTTATTAAACCTATCTAGATCTGATTGTGAAGGGCCAGAAACATGCTCACCAATCCCACTAGGAAGTGCAAGGTTTTGAAATCGAGTCTGTGTTTGGTCCTTTCAGGCGTTTCGTCTCCACGTGGATCGTGGAGCCCCTGCGAGCTGCGCCACACCTCTCTCCTGAGGTGGGGGTCGGGGGCGGCTGGACACTGGCGGGCCTGGATGTTGGCGGGGTCGAGGATCGTCGGCTCGACCCTGGTTAGAAGAGTCTTGGGCTGGCTCCCATCGCTTCTTCAGATTCCTTTCCTCTCTTCTACCGAGCCGTGGTGGCTGGAAGGTTTCTTCGCTTGGGACCTTTATTTTTTTGTTTCTTCTCCCAAGCTGGGTTGATGGCCTCTCATTCCGGCAACGGCCCGGGGATGGTCGATGATCTCCCGATGTGCTTCCCCGGGGCGGAACGCCTGCGATTGACTGCTCCTTCTTCTGGGTGTCCAGATTCAAGCTGTGTGTCTGAGCTCAAGCTGCAGGCTTGCAACTGTATGCGTTCCAACTCGCTTTTGCCCCTCTCCCACTTGCCGAAAAGTCTCTCCAGATATGCCTTTCTTCCAGAGGCTTCACTTCCCGCCCAAAATCAGGTTAGTCTTTGTTTTAATTTTGGCAGGCTGCGAGCACAGTGGGGTAGCCATTATATTTTAAAATGTCTTAAATGGCTGGTAACAGGCCCATCTCTGGCCTGGAATTACCTCCATTGTTTTCATTGGCCTGCTGATCTCATTATCTACTCCTGGGTGCTGTTCTCATGAATATGAAATTGTCCCCTTTTGTCTGGGGCAACATTTTGATGGCCTCTGTCTCCAGTCTGATCTTGACTAGATCTGCATCTAATCCATATGCATACCTGTGGGTCTGGTTTCGTTCTCTCAGAAACGGCTTCCAGAACTTACTGTGGGTTGAATCCACAAATCTGTCTGAGGTTGCGCAGGAACCATTTTAAAGTGTCCCAATAAGCTGGTCACATGGTATGGTGGCCATTTTGTATGCCCCTTTTTCTGGGCTTCTTTTAAAACAGTCTTTGAAATCATGGCCTCTTCTGCCATTTGACTCTTATTAATATAAAGTCCAATTTTGCGAATCCTACAGCAGGATAAGGGGAAGGGGTTGGATTGGGATTCCCACCTACACACTTGCATAGTCCCAAACTCCCCAACCCCAGTCAAAGCCATGGAACTCGTGGCACGTGCCTGAAAGCCCTGCCCACGACTCAGCCAGAAAAGACACACCTAGAGGGGTGCCCTGCCACCACCAAGGGACCAGGGAATGGGCTGGTACTAGTGCCGATGGAATAGGTGCTAAACCATGGGGTACACTACGCGGTAGCTTACATGATTTTAAACCTTACCGAGGTACACTTACCTGAGTGGTGCCCCTCAGAGACAGGACAGCTATACCAGGCCCTGTTAAGAGAAATGTTTAGGAAATTCTACGAGTTCGATTTTGCCAACGCAGACAAGAAGGAACTGTGCACACACTGAGTACTTTAGCAACATTGGGAGACAAAGAAGGGGAACCTGGAATTATGTTTTCACTGCATATAACACGGGATCCTCTGTTATAAACAGCCTGGATGACATAGAATTGCAGACACAGATAAACGGTTTAAAAACACAATTACGAAAAATCTTAATGGATGAAAATACAGTAGTAGGCTCAGAGCTACACGAGGACCAAGCTATGACGGTCCATTTAAAAGAGATCATTGCTGAGCTGGAGAGGCACGCAAAAACTGTAAATGCCCTCATACGAGAGGACAGGAATGCTTCAGCCCAGGCTGCACAGAACGAGGTGTGCGTACTGTATGGGGCATGGTTGCTAGGCGAGGGCCGGAGTAACCTGAAGGATTTAAAACAAGGTTTAGTCCCCTCCTGGATCAGCAACAAGCACCTCGCAGCCCTCCACCCATTTGAGAATTCATTGAGCCTGTGTCAACTCCGGCTAGCTTCTGAGGCCTACCCTGTCCCAATAGATTGTGGGCGCTCCAATCACACTATCATGGGGATAGTAGTGAGGATGCCGGTCATGGGTGGGACAGCCCGACCCGCACCAATATACAGGGTAGAGAACATTGGAGTCATTCAAGGGGGTGCACACATCCATTTTACAGTGGTCCCACCTTATGTCATAAAGTGGGAGCACGCTATGACAGGTACTGACCTCTCGGGGTGCCGGAGCCGGGGAGCACACAGAATACTGTGTCCCCAGCACTTGAATGCCTATTCTAAACCACAGTGTGGGTTTAAAGCTGCTGGTGCACGACCTATAAACTGTACCATGGAGGTAATGGCACAAGACCATGTTCCCCCACAGGTAGCATATATAGGAGGTGGGACATATTGTATCACCACCAGTGCGCCCCACTACCAGCTTGGACAGCATAACTGGTGTCCGGTAAGTGACAGCAGTTTCTGCTTTAAACACTAGGCAGAAGTTCAAGTGGCCCAAGAACAGATTGTCCCCATTCCTGAACCCTCCACTGTTCACCTCACTGTAACAGAAAATTTTACCAACCTTCAAAAATATGTAGCACATTTCGGCTATGAAATCCCCCCTCTACCAAAACATCTTACCAAGTTACTAAAAGCTGTAGAGATATCACAAAAGCATTTCTACACTTTAGAACAGAAAACAAACGAGATAGAGGGAGAGATTCAAGGTATCATAGTCCCACCCTGGTGGGACATTTTCAAAAACATAGAGGTCCCTTCATGGGTTAGAATGGCTTCCCACATCCTTGTGGTTTGCCAGCTGGGAATAGTATTGTATCTGTTCTGCACTCAGTGCAAGGGAAAAGGCAAAACACTAGAATTCAAAAACCAAAGGACTTGGAAGAAGCATTATGTTAAGGTGGAGAGATACACCTGTTTGAATTTCTTTATTTTTTTTGTTGTGTTTCTGAAATAAAGATTGTTGTTTTTGTGTGTTTTGTTATTTTTAATAAAGACCTTGACGTGTTATTTTTAATAAAGATGTAAGTGTACCAAGTGGTGCAGGGGTGTTGGACCCCCTCCATGCTTGGATGTATGTAAATTACTGTATTTTTGCCTATGTATACTTATGTACACTACATTCTTAAAGAATGGGGAATGTGTGTGTCATGGGATTTTAGATAGGTAATTACAGGGGAAGGTTGGCTATGGAGGGTCAGGAATTTTGCTCACCTTTGTAAGTATGATACTTGAAGCGAGTTTCAGTATCACAGGGAGGAATGTAGGATTCTCAAAATTCCAACATTTCCCAAGTTATTAATAAGGGACACTGAAGGACAAGCTATTAATAAGGGAACCCTGAAGGAAATGTCTTTTGGACTTTATGGCAAAAACTGCAAACTGCAGGGCCCTGAGACAGCATGTCAAGTTCAAAACTCAAAACGTGACATGCCCAGGCCTGTGGGAAACAGCTTTGATTTGTTATTTCAAAACCAGACAACTGGAGGAGACAGAACACGCATTTTTCCCTTTAAACAAATCAACTCAGGAAAAGACTTAATCTTGCACAAACCTAAAGCCCATCAAGACTATGCATATATAATCGCTTACAGTTTGAACTAGCTACCAAGCCAGGATTTACATTATTCATAACAAACACCCAAGGCATTAAAACCATTTAGCAACGAGACAGCCGCCCAAAAACCAGTTAAGGTGAATGGCTATAATCACCTTAACGAGCCCGCCAAAAATCGGACAAAGAACTAACCCTGATTTGGCGCGCAGATAACAAACTCAAAAACAGGATAACTGTAGGCCCACCAGTAACCAAGGGACACAGGCGCATTCAACGGCAGCAGACACCACCCTGCATCTTCATTCGGAAGCCAACAGGAAGGCTCACGGAACATCACGGCGAGGGGACACGGTGGGGCAGGCTCAACTGAAGACAACAAGGCCGCAACCGCAGCCCGACACGAGGACCGACCACGAGCACCGCGGTAACAAAAGGGCTGGGTAAACCATACCTTCAGGCCATTACCACTACACAGGTAATGATCTAGGCCACTGCGACTGAGCCACCACCAAAGACCGCCAACCGAACCCCAACCGCAACAAAACTCGATGACCAGACCACCACTGGAAGAACAAAACCTGAAGTTATCCACTCTACAAGCTAAAGTATCCAACAAAGACTTTATTCCCTATTTCTAAAGGAAGGAAAGTGGGTACTTACCAGACAAATCCACAACCGCACCCAAACCGCATCAGCGGACTCCACCCAACTGAAGAACCTTCGCAGATTCTAAGGCCCCGATTTTCGGGCAGCTGTCGGGCGGCTTTTCATGCGGCCGTGGTCCAAAAATCGCGGAAAAAGCGGGTCGGGACCCCCCCCGCCTGATTCCCTGCCCTGTCCGACTTTCGGACCGCCGTTTCCACGCGCCCCGCTTCAGTCCCGCCCGCCGCTGGCGGGACTGCTTGTCGGCACACTAATCACCAATGATCACCTTGTTAAGGATGATTTTCCCGTGCCGTTGCGACTTTCCCCACCTGAAACCCACCTGCGGGGAACCCCACCGATGAGAGCTGGCGTGAAAACAGCTGGCTTGCTTGCTTGCAGCAGCAGGTCACTGAGGGCTGAAGATATTTAAAGAGGCAGCATTTGCAGGCTGCAGGACCTTGTTGATCAAGGCTTGGGGGAACTATTTGAAGCCTTAGGAGCAGCTGCAGAAAGTTGGAGCCTCACACACTTCTTCAGTGTGAGCTCCTGGGAAGCCCCTCTCACCACCCTAACTCAGGACCTCCTCAACTGAGGCATCTGCTAGAAGCATGGGAGGCCTTTGGCACCTTCCCTTCCTGGCATTAGAGGATCTCCAACAGCAGAGGTGGCAGCAGCAGAACCAGGAACAGCAGGATGATTACCAGGACCACCAGACTGCTGCTCACTCACCTGAAGCTGCATAAGCCAGAAGGGGCCAGCACTTGGAAGTGGCTTGAGAGCACCTTGCTGCGCTTTAGGGGGCCAGTGGGACCCGTTTCTGCACTGGCAGTCCTACTCAGAAGGACTTCCATGAAGATCTGGTTTCTCTGTTCAACAGATGGCCAACGCTCCTCAAGAGATGTCATTCTCTTGTGAGCACTCACCATGTTTTCCGTATTCTGGTGAGTTATCTCCTCCATGGAGGTTGCCAACCTTTCCATGGTGCTGCCTTCATCTTAAGATTATTTTTGAACTATTTACTACAAAACAACACATTGAAAATGGGACTCAGTTTCTCAGGTAAGTTGGGGACACATTTTAATATTGCCCTATGTAGCCTGACGCAGCTCACGTAGAGCACTTCGAAATTCTTCATTATCGCGATCACACTCCAGGGCTTTCTCAAAGAATTCAATGGCTTCTGATTTCTTGCCATCAACCTGCTGTATTAGCCCCAATATACCAAAGGCTATACTGTCTCTTGAATATTTATTCATTCGATCTTCAGCAATTTGTTCCAATTTTGCGCGGCATTCCTTGTTCGTGTTGGTGTTAACTTTGAGTTTAAAGCATTCCTTGAAATGATGAATGGCATTCAGCTGGGATCCCTTCTCATACAGCTGGTACGATCCATAGTTCCAATGTATTAATTGTTTATTCCAAAGGTTGTAATCTTTATTTCTAAGCAGGTTGGCGTAGATATCATCGACTTTGGAATATTCTCCACATTTTGCAAGGATTTCCGCCAAATCAAGTATTGCAAAAATAAGTGAGGGTTTCTGATCAAACGCTGTTTGGAAATGGTACTTGCAAAGTTCAATCAATTTTCTGCTGTCTTCACGAGCAAAGAATTGACAAGGATTTCTCTGCAGTGCTTTCAGCTTAGTTTTGTAACATAAGCCGATCTGGTGGTGAAGGAGTGCAGAAGATGATTTAACCTTCAGTGCCTTTTTCAATAGCTGTAAGGATTTTTCAACAGATCCCTGTTTTCTTAAAGCTTTGGCTGCATACTGAATTATATATGGATCATCAGGAGAGTTCAGCAGCACTTCTTCAAGTAATCCGTAACATTCATCTGTTTGATTGAATTCCTGTAGTCTTAGAACCAACATGATCTTGACAAAAGAGTCATTTGGGTTCAGTGCCAACGAGCGGTGTAACTGCTTCACTACCTTGCAGTGTTCAGGACGCTGTGGGTCTCCAAAGGTTTGTTTAAGTCGAAACAGAGAAGTTGCATAAGCTGCATTCCATTCAATGTCATCAGGATCCCCCTCCAGAGCCTTCTCAATACATTCATTTGCCTCTTCATAATAATTCCTGCCAAATTTCAACAGTGACCAACCCTTCTCCCCGTATACTTCAGGTATCAGTGCTGTATACCGAGAGCCATCAGTAAATTGTTGACAGATCCTCTCCAGCTTGTCGAGGTAGGATTGGGCCTCTGCCAGTTCTCCCATGTGATAATATACCCAGGCATAGTTTCCATAGGTGATGATGATCCATTTTTCAATTTCAAATTCATGATTCTTCCTCAGGATCTCTTCAGCTTCCCATAAATTATTGAACGACTCCTCACAGTTGCCTCGCATACAGTTTACAAAAGCAAGTAGATTGTAAGGCATGGCTTGATATTTCACAATATCAGACTTTATTGTATAATTTAGTCGTTCCTGCAAATCATCCCACTCAACATTTTCTATCTGCAGAAACCACGTGAAGTGACATTGTAGCTGAAGTAATTTCACTTTCAGTGAGTTCCTCTCAATATCACTGTAAGAAATATGTTTAAATATTTATTAGTTTTGTTACACATTCAGATAGGAATAGCGATGGGAAACCTAGCAACTCAGGAATAAGCAGCTCCAAAAAAGCTGACGACTCAAATAACAACCAGAAGCTGAAACACAGGAACAAATGAAAACAACAGACAGGGAAAGAGCAGCTGGACCATGGAGCCTGTCCCATACCGTCATGGTGCACTTTAACACCACAATCCCCATTGCCCCTCCCCACCAGCCAGCCTCGTAGCCTCCCTGAAAATAGGCACAAGAGGGTCACAGCAAAGATCTTCAAAGGCTCAGGCCGCTGATACTAGGGAACTTGCAGCCAGCAGGAATCCAGAGTCGGATCCTGGGATCTTTCTGATTACATGGCTGAGCTACTCACTGCTTTAATCAGATGAGCCATTGGGAAACCAAAATCATTCAATTGAACAAGGACCTGTGTCAGCCGTGGCTCAGTGGTAGCTCTGTCACTTCTGAGTCAGACGGTTGTGGACTTAAGTCCCACTCCAGAGACTTCAGTGTAATATCAAGGCTGACAATTCAGTGCTGTACTGAGGGAGTCCTGCATTGTCAGAGGTGCATTCTTTTGGATGAGACATTAAACTGAGGCCCCATCCACCCTCTCACATGGATATAAAAGATGCCATAGCAATATTTCAATGAATCATAGAAAGATACAGCACAGAAGTCGGACATTCAGCCCATCGTGCCTGTGCCGGCTCCTTGAAAGTGCTGGCCAGCTAGTCCCACTCCCCATTTCTTTCCCCAGAGCCCTGGAAAGTTTTTCCCTTTTAGTATTTTTCCAATTCCCTTTTGAAAGTTATTATTGAATCTGCTTTCACCACCCTTTCAGGCAGTGCACTCCAGATCTTAACAGCTCAACGTTTAAAGTTTAAAGTTGCCTTTGGTTCTTTTGCCAATTACCTTAAAACTGTGTCCCCTAGTTACCGACCCTTCTGCCACTGGAAATAGTTTCTCCTTATTTACTCTATCAAAACTCTTCATCATTTCGAACATCTCTATCAAATCTCCCCTTAATCTGCTGTACTCTAAAGGAGAACAATCCCAGTGTGATAAATCCATGTAGTGAGACAAGGAACTCGAAGAGGCGAGGTATGAGGATTAAGACGAGTACTTTATTGAACGACTGCAAGACAACCAGGCAGGCCTGCTTCCAGGCATTGCACCTTTGCTGACCTTAGCAGGAAGCTAACCCCTGACCTTAACAGGAAGCAACCCCTGACCTTAGCTGCAGCATTGGCTACAGCACCACCTGGTGGATAACCTTAATTATAACATCCCAGATTACTATATCCCTCCCCCCTTAAGATTTCAGTATGAATTTCTTAACAAACAACCATTCCTAAGAGTCACATAAGCAGTCTCCATTCACCATGTTCCATACTTGACGAATTTAACAGGTCAGTATCAATCTCTCTGGTGGCTTGCGAGTCCTTTGTGAACGTCTGACAGTAAAGTCCCTGCTTGTTTGTGGTGAAGGTACCAGCTGCTCCTGAGCAGTGCTCGGAGTATCTGACTCTGCAATGATGTTTTCCTCTTGATGAATGGGTTCCTGTGGAATTGTCTCTGTCCCTGGTGGTGGCACCACAGATGCACTTGGATAACTGGGGGCAACCCTGTCCTCAGCGATTGCATCTGGAACCTTCATTTCAATTTCCCCTTGTCTGGTAAGTATCTGATCTACATGTCTGCGTACTACCCTACCATCACCCAACATGACCTTTTATGATACGGGACCGGTCATTGAGTCTATGAAGCCAGGAATCCACTTGGGTCCATAACTGAAATTCCTGGTAAGGACCGCCTCTCTTTCTCCAAAACTTCGGCTCTTTGTTCTTTTGTCATGGTTCTCTTTTTGTTTGTTTTGTCTGTTTTCCATTTTCCTTTTTAGGTCTGGCTGGACAAGGTCAAGAGTGGAGCGTAGTCTACGACCTAATAACATCTCAGCAGGAAAGAGTCCTGTGGTGGATTGAGGTGTTATTCTGTAGCTGAACAGAACCTGTGACACCTTGGCTGCTAAACTCCCTTCTGCACTTTTTTTCATCATCTCTTTAAATGTTTGTACGGCTCTCTCCGCAAGTCCATTTGAGGACGGATGATATGGGGCCAAGGTCACCTGCACTATGCCATTTTTTCTCAAGAACTCTTTTGTCTCTGTACTCACAAAACAAGTGGCATTGTCACTCACCACGATCTCCGGTAGCCCTTGATTACTGAAGCTCCGCGCAGGCAGTCTATAGTAGTAGTGGCAGAAGCAGAATTTACAGGATAAACATCCATCCATTTGGAATGTGCATCAATGATTATGAGGAACATCTTCCCCATGAATGGACCCGCATAATCTAAGTGCAATCTTCTCCATGGTTTATCCGGCCACTCCCAGGGGTGGAGAGGAGTCGCTGCTGGTGCCTTCCGATGTTCCTGATAAGTGCTGCATGTCTTGACTAGATTTTCTATCTCCTCATCTAGCTTTGGCCACCACAAGTAACTCCTAGCCAAGGCTTTCATACGCGAGACCCCAGGATGACACTGATGTAATTGCTCTAGGATAGATTGCCGTGCTGGCTGTGGAATAATCACTTGTGCTCCCCACAACACGCAACCATCCTGCATACTCAGCTCTGTTTTCCTGGCACTGTAGGGTGTGAAGTCAGCCCCTTCCGGATGCTGTGACCATCCCCTCACCACATATTCTCGAACTCTAGACAGTACTGGATCTTTACCTGTCCATGTTCTTACTTGCTCTGCAGTCACAAGTGTTGTGTCAGTGTCCTCCAACATCAACACTCTGTCCTCTGGTGCTGCACGGATAGTTGTGCCTGACAGTGGAAGATGGCTCAAGGCATTTGCGTTCCCATGGTACTTGCCCACCTTGTAGATGATGACATACTCATATGCCCTCAACGTCACAGCCCACCTCTGGATCCGGGGTGCCACCATCTGTGGAACTGCTTTCATTTCATTGAAAAGAGAGATAAGAGGTTTATGATCGGTGCATATGGTAAACTTTCTGCCATATATGTACTTGTGGAACCTCTGTAACCCAAACATTACTGCTAACCCCTCTTTGTCTAACTGGGAATAGGTTTTTCCCACTGGTGTTAGAGTTCAGGACATAAACCCTATTGGTCTTTCAGTTCCATCTTCCATGCAGTGTGAAAGAACTGCTCCCACCCCGTAAGGTGAAGCATCACAAGAGAGAATGATGTCTTTCTCTGCATTGTAGCGAACCAGCACATCCGACGACAGCATCAGTTTCTTGGACTGTTCAAATGAAACCCCCTGCTCCTCTCCCCACTGCCACTGTGTCTCCTTGTGCAGTAGTTTGTGAAGAAGTGCTAACACAGTTGACAAGTTTGGTAAAAACCTGTTATAATAGTTCAGCAGTCCCAGGTAAGCTTTTAACTCAGCCACATTTGTAGGAGCAGGGGCGTCCTGCAGTGCTTGTACCTTCTCCTTGAGTGGATGGAGCCCCGTGGTGTCCACTCTGTGTCCCAGGAACACTACCTCATTCCCCAGGAAAGTGCACTTACTCCTCTTGAGCCGGAACCCTGCCCTTTCCAATCTCTGTAGTACCTCTCTCAGAGTGCTCAGATGCTCCTGGTCGGTTCTTCCCGTCACCAGAATGTCATCCAGATAGATGGAAACATGTGGAATCCCTTGCAGTACACCTTCAATTGGAAGATAGCTGGACTAGATGAGACACCAAACGGTAAGCGGTTATATGTAAACAAGCCCTTGTGTGTATTTATGGTGACATACTTCTTTGATTCGTCATCCAGTGTAATCTGCAAGTAGGCATGACTCATATCCAACTTTGTGAATTTCTTTCCTCCAGCCAGGTTTGCAAAGAGATCCTCTGTTTTGGGAATAGGATACTGCTCTAGTTTGGACACCCGATTGACTGTCAATTTATAGTCTCCACAGAGTCTTACCGAATTGTCCGGTTTTAACGCAGGTACTATGGGAGCTGCCCATTCCGAACGTTTCACTGGCTCCAGTATGTTCTATCTCAATAGACGGTCAAGCTCAGCCTCTACCTTTGGCTTCATGGCATAAGGCACAGGTCGTTGTTTAAAAAACCTTGGCGGTGCCTCCTGGTCTACATAAATCTTAGCTGGGGGGCCATTAAATGAGCCAAGTTCCTCCTTGAACACATTCTCATGTTCACTCAACACTTCTTGCAAAGTCAACTGTTTGCCCACATCTATTTGATGTACTGCTCCCCAGTCTAATTTAAGTTCTTTTATCCAGCCCCGACCTAACAGGTTTGGTCCGGTACCCGATACTATAACTACAGGTAGCTGTTCCACTGTGTCCCTGTGTTGCACAGTTACCTTAGCTGTACCTAATGTCGCTACTCATTCACCTGTATATGTTTTAAGATGCAGGGAGCAAGGCTTTAACTCTGGAACTTTTGCACGGTTCCACTATTTTGATTACTCTGCCTTGTTCATTATGGTCACGCCGCACTCTGTATCCACTTCAAAGTTCACCTTAGAGTCATTTACTGTCAGTTGCAATGTGATAGGAGCCACTTTTGGAATGTTCTCTAACATGCCATACATTATGAACATGTCCTCTTCTTCCTCAGCTTCCCCGCTGATGTGGTGTGCTCCATGTTTTTTCACTTCTCTCCCTTGGTTTTGCTGTCCTCCCCCTTTTGGTTTGGATTCCTCCACAGCTGATTTCACCCTGCAAGCTCGTTTTATGTGTCCTTGTTTCCCACACTTGTAGCACTTTTCCTTCAGAAACTGGCATTCACTCACCAGGTGATCGTCCTTGCATCTATAACATGCCTTCACATGCTCACGTTGTGGTTTCTGACGCATGTTCAACTTGTGCACAACAACCTGACCTGCAACTTGCGTAGCATTAGCCCTGTCTGAACCCTGTATTTCTTTTACATCTCGGTTCGCTGTCACTATGGCTTGAGCAAGTTCCAATGCTTTTTCATAAGTAAGCCCAGTCTCCGATAATAATCTGCGCTGCATTCGGTCGTCCATTATTCCGCAAGCTAGCCTATCTCTCAGCATTTCCTTCAGGTTGTTCCTATAATTGCAATCTTGTGCCAATTTACACAACACCGCTACATAGTCCATTACACTCTCTTCCTCTTTCCTGTTCCTTGAATTAAACTTGAACCGCTGTACAACCTCACTAGGCTTAGGGTTGAAATGTTCTTTTAGCACAGCCACTAATTCAACAAATGATTTGTCTCTAGGCTTTTCAGGACTGAGCAGGTTCTTCATCAAACTGTAGGTTTGGCTTCCCACTGAACTAAGCAGAATGGCTTTCCTTTTTCCGGCATCATTTATTTCATTTGCTTTGAAAAAATAACCCAAAAGTTCACAGTATTCCTCCCAAATTTATGCTTGAATATCAAAAGCGGAGACCGTTCCTACCGTGGCAGCCATGCTCTCTTCCAACTGGTAGCTAACTGCAGCTCATGATTTTGTTGTTTAAATGTCCTGGCAGACTTCTCTTATTCAGGGTCCTGTTTTACCTCTTCGCCAAATGTGATAAATCCATGTAGTGAGACAAGGAACTCGAAGAGGCGAGGTATGAGGATTAAGACGAGTACTTTATTGAACGACTGCGAGACAACCAGGCAGGCCTGCTTCCAGGCATTGCACCCTTGCTGACCTTAGCAGGAAGCTAACCCCTGACCTTAACAGGAAGCAACCCCTGACCTTAGCAGCAGCATTGGCTACAGCACCACCTGGTGGATAACCTTAATCATAACATCCCAGATTACTATACCCAGTTTCTCCATTCACTCTACGTAACTGAAGTCCTTCATCCCTGGTTCTATTCTAGTAAATTTTCTCTGCAGGCTGTCTAAGGCTTTAACATCCTTCCTAAAGTGTGGTGCCAAAAAATGGCCAGAATACTGCAGCTCGGTCCTAACCAGTGTTTTATAAAGCTTCAGCATTAGCTTTTGTATAAAATTCAAGTTTAACTTTGTACTTTCTACTACGCCCGAGTGGAAACTAATTATTACCTGATATAATATTATAAACAGGTTAACCTTTGCTTCATGTCTTCTGACTATCACCAGTCTTGGTGCAGCAGTATATTCTTATCTGAATGTCTCACTGTGAACAAATAATCTCAGTTCTATGCAATTCAACTGTTTTGGAATGTATGCTACTTTATTTCTGAAAACAAGCTCATTGTTCAATAGTCTACATGTAAATTTAAATACAGGAGGAATTCCAATGATCTTTACCTCATAATGCTGATCGGATGGAAAATGCTTTGAATTCCTTTTTCAGCTTCAACTGTACTTCCAATGGTGAGTTGATCAAGAAGAGTGTTGGGTGTGTTGTTTACCAGCTCATTTATACTATTCAGTCATTGATTGCTATCAATCATTTCTTGAATGTGAATAAAAACAAAACCTAGGAAATGAAACTTAAGAACCAACATTTTTGTACAGGAAATAGTGCTGACAGCACAGTAACATTGTGTGCTGTCAGCGAACTCCACAGAGCCTATTATAAACAGAGGCCTATTTAGCAACTGAAAAAGACCACTTGGCCCAAAGGGTCCAGTGCGTTAGGTTGATCTTATCTCTGCCCGCTCACCATATCCCTCAGTCACCTCCAGTTGTCTTTTGAACCCTCTTATATTATTTGCTTCAATGCCATTTCCCTGATAACTTGCTCCATATTTCTCTTACCCTTTGAAAGGCTGCGTCCAGTTACTTTGCTGGATGAATGGCTGAAGCATTGGCAGCCTTGAGGATGTCAGTCAATCTTCCCTCTAATTTTTATTTTGGGTGCACGGCCCCTTTAACGGGCTGTGCGGCCAATTCAAGTTTTCACACAGGCGCGTATTTTTCAATTTAAAAGCCGGCGAGCGGCCTGCGCGCGACCCCCAGACCACTGCACGATCACGCAGTTTAACGCGAACATTGGTGTCAGTGCCTGGAAGGGCTCCTAGTTTCTTGGATGCATCCTTGGTGAAGTTAAGGCCAGAACAGGAAGATTGTTGGAAACTGAGGGCTGGAAGTCCCATCGAGGGTGGTGTAGGCTGTCTGGGGCCAGATGGCAGTGACAGTGGGGGATTACCATGCACCCATTCAATGTGATGCAGGCAGCATGCCAACTGCATGCTGCCTGCTGATTAACATGATTGGAGCATGCAGCCAGCACTAACCGCATATTGATTGGCTGTACGCATTAGCAGCGGGCCCAAAATCGCACCTTGCTAGCACCAGTTAAAGGTAGCCTGCACTGCTTAAAGCTAGCTTGCACCTCTTAAAGTGGAGGTGCATTATGGCTGGGCCAGGTGCTGGAAGACATTCTACAACTGATTCTGACCTGAGAAACACTCAGTAATGGCACTACTTGGGTGAGCGCGGGCTCCAAGATTTTCTGATGCTGCAATGGAGGCCTTGGTGGAGGAGGAGAGATGCCTGGATCCACAGGGGGTGAGGAGCCCTCCAGAGACACACTCAGAGCAGATAGCCATGGTGGTCAATGCCAGGACTCAAGCCTCGGGGACCACACTCACTGGCGCACTTCTCTTTCTCTTGCAGGACAAGGTGGCTCACAATCGGAGGCAGCAGGGGCTACCCAAAGGGGCACAGGCACACCTTCATAATTATACACCCATGGAGGAGACAGTGCTGGCCATTCTTGGGAGGGCAATCTCTGAGGCAGTGGCCAACGGCAGAGCTGAAGTGATCCAAGATGACCGTATCCTCAAACAAAATCCTCCCTCTCACATCCCACTTCCACCTCTGAAGCCAGTAGAAATACAGGATTATTGAGAGAACTCTGTGGTATGTAAAAAATAGAGCAAGTGAGTATCATAAGCAAATTTAATGTCAAGATCGCAGGAGAAGATTCCTCCTTGTTTTGATTCCCAGAGGAAGAATAAAGTCTACATTTACTATAAACCTATTGTTTATTTTCAGTACTGTTCTCATACTTGTTTGAATTTGTCCTGTGCTTTATAGTCTGAGCTGTGATCTGATAATATTATTCTTCCACTTACCGATGAGATCTCATGGCAGCACATGGTATATCCAGTAAGCCAGAATCCTGTGTTTCACGTTTATTGTTACAGCCCTTCTAGTTTTTGTAATGATCAGTAACCTGTCATTCTGGAATGGTACACTAGGTGGTGCTTACCCACGATGCACTAGGCTACCCACAAGGCAGCAGTCAAGATGGAGGCCTCTACAGATACTGTACCTAGTCCACATGTGCTCAATAAAGCGTCTAGCAAAAGCTAGCTGTTTTTAATAAAAATGACTAGTTATTAATGAACATAACATGTTACCAGGATTGGTAAGATCTGCTGAATATTGTGCAACGTGACATGGAGAATTTGAAGCCACCAGAGCGTTTGAAACTCACAGGAAATGTCGACCACAATTGGCAGACTTTTAAACAACAATTCGAACTCTACATTGCTGCCATCGGGTACGGTACGAAGCCAGACGCAAGGAAAATAGCGTTGCTGCTCACGGTTGCAGGCCCACAGGCGATAGAGGTATTTAATACATTTGTATTTAATCCAGAGGAGAACAGAGAAAAATTAGACGATGTGCTAAAGAAGTTTGATACACATTGTTCTCCCAAAAAGAATGAAACCTATGAGAGGTACATCTTCCATTCTCGGACACAGCAGCAAAATGAGACTTTTGATAGCTTTTTGACTGATCTGAAACTGAAAGCACAGACATGTAATTTCTCTGAGCTGAAAGCATCCATGACTTGTGACCAGATTGTGTTTGGTATTCATGATAAAAAAGTTAGGGAACGTCTGTTGAGAGAAACCGAACTAACATTGGAAATTGCTGTGAAAATATGCCAAGCTATCGAGCTAGCTCAAAAGCATGCCAAGACTTTCAGTGAAATCAATGATGATGCGATTGCAGTAAGTGCTGCTGTCAGTGCTGTGTCCTACAAGGGGAAGAAACAGGGGCAGAACAGAAGTGAAAAGCAATCGGAGGATGGAATTTTTAATTTTAAATGTAGTGTATGTACCCGTCTACCTTTAAGAGAACTATTGTATGTAGCCGTTCACCTTTAAGAGAACTATTTTAGGTGTGGCACTACTTTGTTTGGCTTCTGTATACGGTAATACCGACGGTGACCACACCAGTATATAAGTGTTGTGCCAGGAGTTATTGGGCAGATTCGCCCTGACCTTCGAATAGTAAAGTCCTGTTTTAAGTTACTCTTGGAGTCTGTGTATTAATTAACTAAACAACCCACAGACTTTACAGTGGCGACGAGTCCGATCGTACCCTACGGCAACAATAATTCCGAAGCAGTTAACGAGCGTCGAGAAGAGGCAACCGCCCTCGTCATTCTGCTGGGAGAAAACTCGAGTCTGCAGAGCTGGAAAGGAGGAAGAATTCAGAGACAAAGACTTCCATCAGCAACAGGCACTGACTGTCCCTTCTGCCACGGTGAGGAGTGAGCCGATCAGCATGAGAAGCAAGGCGGCCACGGTGACTGTGAGTAAGGGAAAAGTAAAAAGAATAACCGGAGGATAAGGGCGGTGCACTCGACTACGGTCGAGGGGGAAAGGAGCCGGACAGAAGTCGGGCCCAGAGGCGCTGAGACTGGGGCAGCGTGGAGCAAGGAAGCCGCGGTACAGACAGGCTGGGGACGCAACGGCGTCGTGAGACAGCTAGACCGCGACCGGCGAAAAAGGCCGGGCAGCGACCGAAGCCACGAAGCGCTGCGACCGGGAGCGTAGGCGCGGGAAGATATAAAAACTCAGCCGCAGCCGGGGAGGGAAGCACCAGACTGCGAGAGGGCTGGGAGGCGCGATTGGGAGCCGAGCGAGCGGGAGAGGCAGAGGCGACCAAGGGAGGCTGAGCGATAGCCAGTCCAGCGGCTGAAACTATTCGCCGTCAATGGGGTGTACCCAGCGCCGGTAGAGCCGAGCGAGTGGGAGAGGCAGAGCCGACCAAGGGAGACTGCGCGAGAGCCAGTCCAGCGGCTGAAACTGTTCTCCGTCAACGGGGTGTACCCAGCGCCGGTAGAGCCGAGAGAGCGGGAGAGAGACCGAGCCCGAGCAAGGGGAACTGAGCGAGAGCCAGCCCAGCGGCTGAACCTGTTCGCCGTCAACGGGGTGTACCCAGCGCCGGTTGCCTTGCCGAGAAAAGGGAAAGCACTGAAGCCGACGCGCAGGCTGTGAATCTGAAAGCCAGCGGCCGTCGCCTGTGGGGGAAAGTGTACCCCTCCCGCTAGGGAAGAAACGCAGGAAGCCGCCATTAGGCGGGGAAGAAGACAGAAGCGGGAAACTGCCATTGAAGTGGGCGGGGAGAGAAGATAAGCGCGGGAAACCGCCATTTCCGCGGGAAAACCGCCATCTTAGAAAAAAAAATAAGTTAAAGAAATAATTCGGGGTGTTATCAGAAAGAGAGGAAGATGCCTAAGCGTGGTAACATCAACGATTTTAATGCCGAGGTAGAAGACTGGGCCACGTACGTGGAACGCATCGAGATCTATTGTGAGGCCAATAAAAAAGAAGAAGATGACAAAGCTATAACCTTACTAAACTCGATGGGCGCGAAGACATACGGGCTCTTGAAGCATCTACTATCACCAGCTAAACCGGCGGATCAGACTTTCGATGATATTGTGGCTGTTCTGAAGGATCACTTGAACCCCACACCGTTGATGTTGGCGGAATGATTCAAATTCTATGCGAGAACGCAACGGAAAGACGAAAGCAACGCAGAATACTTGGTCGAACTGCGTAGACTAGCGAAATACTGCCAGTTTGGAGGGAATCTGACAGAGGCATTGCGAGACAAGTTCGTGTGCGGGTTGGCAAAGGAAGGAACGCAAAAGCGACTACTCGAAGAGAACGACCTTACACTTGACAGGGCTGTCCTTATTGCAGCATCGCACGAAGCCGCAGCGAAGGGAACTGTGGAAATGCAGCTAAAGACAGCAGCACTAAGTGTGGGTCAAATTACCTCGACAACAACAAAATGCTATCGTTGTGGGAAGACAACACACGACCAGAACCAATGCTGGTTTAAGAACCAGGAATGTAGGAAATGTGGCAAACTGGGTGACATAGCTAAGGTATGCCGGTCAGGGAAGAAGACCAACAACCAAAGACCAACAACCAAAGGAAGCCATCACAGGAAAAGTACAACAAGGTACACAAGGTGGCTGAGAAGAGTTCAGACGAACAGAATTCAGACTCAGACCCAAACGGCCAGGAGCTGGGTAGTCTGAGAATTCACAATGTGAGTAAGGAAGCTGACCTACAAACTATCTGGGTCATGCTAAAAATAGCTGGAATCCAAGTGAAAATGGAGTTGGACACTGGATCAGCTCCATCAGTCAGAAATCGAAGGGATTACCACCGGCTATTCTCACATATACCCTTAAGAGATACCAAGTTCGTATTGCAGACATACACGGGGCATAAAGTATACCCCATGGGAAAGATAAGAGTCAAAGTGAGAGATAGGGGTAAAGAACACCCAAGAATGAACTTATACGTACTACATGAGGGAGGACCACCACTTCTAGGACGGGAGTGGATCAAGAAAATAGACATGGAATGGCACTATCTAAAAGCCATAACGAGTGAGGACTCGGTGCAGACAATCAGCTCAGATTCTGAAACGGATGACGATAAGACCAACCCAAATATGAAAGACAAGGCTGAAATGGACTTGCCGACGAAGGTTGGAAAAACGAAGGCATGCATAAAGGCTTATGCTCCAGAGAAGAACAAAGTTTCAGAACAGAACTCCACCGAACAACGACAACCTAGTTTGACAGAGAATTGTGAGCCTGTTCAAGTTACGGACATATCCATGACGGAAGAACACCGAGCTCGGACTCAAACTTATTTCAAATTACGACAACAATTAGAACAATTGAGTTACCGCCTCGTACAAGAGATGAAAACAATGAAAAAGTTCTATGACACCGAATGGGAGAATCTGGGAAGACAACAGAAGCAGCTAGCTCAAGCAGAGAGCGACCATAGAGCCATCATGACCAATTACCGATCACATCTCCCTTATGCTGTTCAGGAGTTAGAATATTTGCAGGAAGAAGCAAATGAAGAGGAATCTTCAGGAAGCCAGGATTTTATTCCAGTTCTTCTCTACGACTCCTTACAAGCAGAGTGTGAGAAGTTGAAAGAACAGTATGAACAGGCCCAGGCTACAATTCTGGAAGGGGTTAACTCGGCAACCTCCGAAAAGCTAGTTTCAGTGGAAGCATATGAGCAACTGAAGGTTGAACATGAGCAAGAAGTCCAAAGGCTGCAGGAAATTCTTGATGAGCTCAAGGCCAAGACAGACTCATCGGTAGAAGTTCCATCCATAGATGAGAAATTAGAGGTGAAAGACATGGCAGAACATGAAAGACAAGATGTACAAGAACTCATAAAAATATTAAAGGAAACCCAAGACAAATATGGGGTGGCAATGACCGAGATTCAACAACTTGAAGAACAGATTCAACTGGGAATCCGTTCAGTGGAAGAAAAGGGAACTGTAAGAAACACAGAGACTGTAAGAATGGCCTCTGAACATGAGCTAGAGAGCATCAAGGCGCAACTTCTCCGAGCGCTGGAAGCCAAAGTACAAGAGGAAAAGAAGGTGAAAGCATTGGAGGAAAAGGTGGATGAAATGGAGAAGACTCTGACCCACAGTGTTCCCGTGGAAGAGTTATCGGTCAGCCAACTCCTTCATATGCTGAAGGACAAGACTCTACAATGGGAACAATCTGAACATGAGCTTCAATCTTCAAAGGGAAGGAGTTCGGAGCTCTCAAAAGTTATGGAAATAGCTGAGGTTGCAACACAGATTTTACAGGGATGCCAAAAGTACGCTGAATCACATCAATGTGAACAGCAGAATAATGAAACAGCTGCTCCAGTAGAAGGATTGAATAGCCTGATCAATCAATCCCCGAGGGAAGGGGAAGTATTGAAATCACAAACGGGGTCATTAGTGAAGGATTTGCAGGAAACCCAGGAAGAGCGGGATGAATATGAACGCATGAAGAAGTCTCTTCAGGAAAGATGTCTAGGGAGGGAACAACAGTCGGCTAACGTCCAGTTGGGTACGGAAGAAGTAGCAGACCTTCTCGCTAGGCTAGCTCAGGACGACACCGAATATTACCATGACCTGTTGAGTGACACGGAATATTACGATGACTTGGTCTGCCCAGCTTGTGATGAAAACTCCCAAAGTGCAGAAATCAGGATGAAGCACTTAAAGTCTAAGGAACATAGGGAGATGGTGGCGCTACAGCTGGCAGCGGACAAGGGAGCCCCAAGAGTCTCCAAGAAGCAGAAAAGAAAAAGATGAAGCAGAAGACGATAACCATCTAAATCATTATCACTTCTATCAGATCATGCACGTGGGCCCCACGAAGGGGGCCAAATCAGTTGGAAAGTAGGAAAAATTACCAAGGCAGTCCAGCTGTTTGTAAAAGTCAGCACTGCTGGTTCAGCAGGACGGAAGTTCAAGCTGTTAAGCCAAGGGAAAGACTATTGGACGAGTCACGCTAGAAATGTGAACCGGCTACACCACAGAGATGTTGTTCGGACCGAGTCAAGACCAGAGACTGAATCTGTGAACTGTTCCCGCAGAGACTGAATCTGTGAACTGTTTCCCGCAGAGACTATATCTGTGAATTGTTTTACATGAAGTTGATTATATGTTATGTTTAATGGGGAATAAGTATGTTGTAAGCTAAAAAGGGAGGATTGTAGTGTATGTACCCGTCTACCTTTAAGAGAACTATTGTATGTAACCGTTCACCTTTAAGAGAACTATTTTAGGTGTGGCACTACTTTGTTTGGCTTCTGTATACGGTAATACCGACGGTGACCACACCAGTATATAAGTGTTGTGCCAGGAGTTATTGGGCAGATTCGCCCTGACCTTCGAATAGTAAAGTCCTGTTTTAAGTTACTCTTGGAGTCTGTGTATTAATTAACTAAACAACCCACAGACTTTACAGTAAACGCTTTGGTTACAAACACCAGTTAAAACAATGTCCAGCGTTTGGAAAAATGTGCACAAAATGTCATGGAAAGAATCACTTTGCCAAACAATGCTTTTCAAAAGTAAAAACTAAGAAAGGGCAACGAGTTAATGTAATTGAGGACACTGATTTAAGTGAGACATTTTTTGTAGGAATGGTGTCATGTGACAATATCAAAAAGGATACAGAAAATGTGCAGTCCTCAGGAATTAACAATGCTGAACATAAAGTTAATGCAGTAAAAGAGGACAAATGGATGATCCCACTGCAGGTAAATGGAGCATTAGTTACATTGAAACTAGACACTGGGGCAAAAGCAAACTTAATCAGTATGAGTGACATTAACAATATGAAAGAAAAGCCCAAAATACAGAAAAAGTCAGTACTACTGAAGGACTATAATGGACAGAAAATAGATAGCTTAGGTGCATGCAGACTTAAAGTGACAGTCAAAGACAAAGTGCATCATCTCATGTTTTCTGTTGTGGCTGAAGGACTTGATTCACTACTGGGTGACAAAGCTTGTGAGGACTTAGAACTGGTCAAGAGAGTCTACCGTATAAACTGTGCCATAAGCAGACCAGATGACTCGATGGATTCTGTAGTGAATAATTTCCAGGATGTGTTCAAAAGATTTGGAGTTCTACCATTCACTTACAAGATCCAGCTAAAGGAGGATGCTCAGCCAGTGGTACATGCTCCACGAAGAGTTCCAGCACCCCTGCGTGACTGGCTCAAGAATGAACTGGACAGAATGACTACACTAGGAGTCATCAGGAAAGTCGAAGAGCCAACAGACTGGGTTAACTCCATGGTATGTGTAAAGAAAAAGAACAATGATCTAAGAATATGCATGGATCCAAAGGACTTAAATGCAAAAATAAAACGTGAACACTACCAGATTCCCAAGCGAGAAGAAATCACCAGTGAAATGTCAGGTGCCAGACACTTTACAAAGCTCGATGCCTCACAAGGATTTTGGCAACTAAAACTGGATGAAGAGAGCACCAAATACTGTACCTTCAACACACCATTTGGCAGGTATTGTTTCCTCAGAATGCCTTTCGGGATAATATCTGTATCTGAAATCTTTCATAGAGCGATGGAACACATAATTGAAGGTCTGGAAGGAGTTCGGGTCTATGTTGATGACATCATCATCTGGGGTTCCACACTGAAAGAACACAATGAGAGACTGGCTAAAGTGCTACAGAGCATATGCCGGAATGGACTGAAGCTCAACAAAGCCAAGTGTCAGTTTGGCGTCCAGGAAGTTACTTTCCTAGGAGATAATCTATCTGGTAAAGGAATAGAGCCAGATATGGAAAAAGTAAACGCCATGCTCAAAATGCCCCGACCCACTGACAAAAAAGGAGTGCTACGCATCATGGGGATGATAAACTTCATTGGAAGGTTGATTCCTAACTTGTCAGCCAAGACAGCCTGTCTGCGAGACCTGCTATGTAAAACAAATGAGTTCGCATGGACAGAAAGACATGAACAAGAGTGGATAAACCTCAAAACAGTGCTGACAACCACACCTGTACTCACCTTCTTTGACCCAACAAAGAGAATCAAAGTGTCAACGGATGCATCAAAAGATGGCCTAGGTGCGGTCTTGCTACAAGCAGAGGGTGAAGATTGGAAGCCTGTTGCCTATGCCTCCAGGTCTATGACTGATACTGAGTGTCAATATGCCCAGATTGAAAAGGAATGTCTAGGCTTGGTAGTTGGACTAGAAAAGTTTCATGGCTACATATATGGACTTCCCACCTTCACAGTTGCGACAGACCACAGCCCACTGGTTGCCATCATAAAAAAGAACCTGAATGAGATGTCTCCAAGGATTCAACGACTCATGATGAAGCTGCTAAGATATGACTTTGAACTGATCTACACACCAGGCAAATACATAGTGTTAGCAGATGCACTATCCCGAGGACCCACAATGAGTCATGTGAGCTCTACTGAAGAAGACGTGGATGTTCATGTGAGTATGGTCACTGCTGCGCTGCCCGTGTCAGACACAAAATCAAAGCAAATAGCAGAAGAAACAGTAAAAGATACAGTATTACAAACAGTAATAGAGGACATTCATCATGGTTGGCCAAAAGGCTCCTGTCCAAAATATTTTCACATAAGGTCAGAATTGAGTGTCGCAAGTGGACTATGACTAAAACAGAACAGAATAGTCATTCCACAGGGTCTATGTCAAGACACGCTCAAAAGGATTCATGAGGGACACCTCAGAATTGAAAAATGCAAAAGGAGAGCAAGAGACACTGTTTATTGGCCTAGCATAAATAAGGACATTGAGAACATGATAGGCAAATGTGAGACATGTCAGAAACACCAAAACAAAGAAGCAAAGGAACCAATGATAGTAGCTGACATACCAACAGCACCATGGCAAAAGGTTGGTATGGACCTTTTTCATTTAAATGGTAAAGACTATCTAATAGTGATTGACTACTATTCTAACTATCCTGAGATGGCGCTGCTCGCAAGCACCACAGCAAGCAGTGTCATAATGCATGTGAAATCCATCTTCGCCAGACATGGAATTCCCAGGATTGCCATTAGCGACAATGGTCCGTGCTTCAACTGTAAGGAGTGGCAACACTTTGCAGCACATTATGACTTTCAACACATCACATCCAGTCCTTTTGTATGCTCAGTCGAATGGTAAGGCAGAGAAAGGTGTTCAAGTTCTCAAGCAGCTACTGAAGAAAGCAACAGAAAGCAAGTCTGATCCTTATCTCGCCCTGCTGAGCTACCGAGCCTCACCTTTAGACTCTGGTTCTTCACCTGCTGAACTCCTAATGGGTCGCAAGTTGCGTACCACGCTACCTTGCTGTGCAAAAGAAAAGCAGAGTAAGGAACTGAGACAGAGACTTCAACTGTTAAAGCTGAAACAGAAATCATACTATGACAAGTCATCCAAAACTCTGAAACCATTGACAAGAGATGATGTTGTCAGGATTGAGGATCCAGATGCATGGAACAGGAAAGCTACAGTTCTTGAGGAAGTAGGACCAAGGTCATACACTGTTAGAACTGAAGAAGGACAGATTCTCAGGAGGAACCGCCATTCCCTCCTAAAAACACAAGAAACTATCGAAGAGCAAATCGATGACAATGCCGCAACTGAATCTTGTCACTCACCACCAGAACAATCTAACACAAATACACATACAGGCTCTCATGAAAACACATCAGACTTACCTGTGCTTAGAAGATCCACACGTGAAGTAAAAAAGCCTGATAGACTTAATCTTTGAGTACAAAGAAAACTACATTGAAAATGTATTGACTGTTGAAGATGTTTATGTTGTTATTGATTGATATTGATTGATACTGATTTTGTTTAACCTCAAAGAAAGGGGGATGTAATGATCAGTAACCTGTCATTCTGGAATGGTACACTAGGTGGTGCTTACCCACGATGCACTAGGCTACCCACAAGGCAGCATTCAAGATGGAGGCCTCTACAGATACTGTACCTAGTCCACATGTGCTCAATAAAGTGTCTAGCAAAAGCTAGCTGTTCTTAATAAAAATGACTAGTTATTAATGAACAGTTTTTACATTTTAAAATGAACTTTTAGTATTTGTTGCCACGTTTGTTTGAAAATCCAGCCGATGTTTTTCTCCACTAGGGGTCTCTCTGCCAGTGTAAATCATTTGGAATTTTGTTTCCAGTTTTCTGATGGTGCATCTGTATTTCTAGCCTGCTCCCTAAATTTTTATTTAAACTGCAGATTAAAACAATTAATTTGTGACCTTTTACACCAAAATTTCCACTGAGCGAGTCGCACCGATACCATTTTGAGGTAGTTTTACATAATAATGGCTAACAGCTGGCATTTATTTAGTGTCTTTAATGTTTGTGTGTCAGCTGTGTCTCAGTTAATAGCACACACACCTCTGAATCAAGAAGGTTGTGGGTTCAAGACCCACTCCATGGGATTTGAGCACATAATGCTAGGTTGACACTGCAGTGCTGAGGGAGTGCTGCGCTGTCGAAGGTACCGTCTTTCAGATGAGGCGTTAAGTCGAGGCCCAGTCTGCTCTGTCAGGTGGTCCTAAAAGATCCCATGGCACTATTTTGAAGAAGAGTAGGGGAGTTATCCCCGGTGTTCTGGCCAATATTTATCCCTTAAACAACATAACAAAAACAGAGGTCATGGAAGGTGCTATGTAAATGCAGGTCTTTCTTTTTTCTTTTACAGTAAATGCCCCAAGATGATCCATCAATAGGGAATGGATACTCAGCGATAGCAAAAGAAAGATGAAATCTTAAAGAGGAAGAATTTTAGCAGGTATTGACGGGGGCGAGAAGGAGCAAAGAACAGGGGTTTAACATAGAAACATACATAGAAACATGGAAGATAGGAGCAGGAGTAGGCCATTCGGCCCCTCGAGCCTGCTCCACCATTCAATGCAATCATGGCTGATCATCCAAATTCAGTACCCGGTCCCTGCTATCTCCCCATACCCCTTGATCCCTTTAGCCTTAAGAAATATATCCAACTCCTTCTTGAATATATTTAATGTAATGGCCTCTACTGCTTTCTGTGGTAGAGAATTCCACAGGTTCACCACTCTCTGGGTGAAGAAATTCCTCCTCATTACTGTCCTAAATGGCCTACCCCTTATCCTTAGACTGTGACCCCTAGTTCTGGACTCCCCGACCATCGGGAACATCCTTCCTGCATCTAGTCTGTCCAGTCCTGTCAGAATATTATAAGTTTCAATGAGATCCCCTCTCATTCTTCTAAACTCCAGCGAGTACAAACCCAATCGACCCAATCTCTCCTCATATGTCATTCCTGCCATCCCAGGTATCAGCCTGGTGAATCTTAGCTGAACTCCTTTCATGGCAAGAACATCCTTCCTCAGATAAGGCGACCAAAACTGCTCACGATACTCAAGATGTGGTCTCACCAAGGCCCTGTATAACTGCAGCAAGATATCCTTGTTCCTGCACTCAAACCATCTCGCTACGAAGGCCAACATACCATTTGCTTTCTTAACCGCCTGCTGCACCTGCATGCTTACCTTCAGCGACTGGTGCACAAGGACACCCAGGTCTCTTTGCACTTCCCCTTCTCCCAATCTATTGCTACTCAGATAATAATCTGCCTTCCTGTTTTTGCCACCAAAGTGGATAACCTCATATTTATCCACGTTATATCGCATCTGCCATGCTTTTGCCCAATCACCCAACCTGTCCAAATCATCCTGGAGTTTCTCGGCATCCTCCTCACAGAACACACGCCCACCCAGCTTTGTGTCGTCTGCAAATTTGGAGATATTACATCTAGTTCCCTTGTCTAGATCATTAATATATATTGTGAATAGCTGGGGTCCAAGGACCGATCCCTGCGGTACCCCACTAGTCACTGCCTGCCACTCGGAAAAAGACCCGTTTATTCCAACTCTTTGCTTTCTGTCAGCCAACCAGTCCTCTATCCAAGTCAATACCTTGCCCCCAATCCCATGTGCCTTAACTTTACATGCTAATCTCTTACACGGGACCTTATCGAAAGCCTTCTGAAAGTCCAAATGCATCACATCCACTGGCTCTCCCTTATCTATTTTACCAGTTACATCCTCAAAAAATTCCAGTAGATTAGTCAAGCATGATTTACCTTTTGTAAATCCATGTTGACTTTGTCCGATCCTGTCGCTGTTTTCCAAGTGCTCTGCTATTACTTCTTTTATAATGGACTCTAGCATTTTCCCCACTACCAATGTCAGGCTTACCAGTCTGTAATTCCCCGTTTTTTCTCTACCACCTTTTTTGAATAGTGGGGTAACATTAGCTATCCTCCAATCCATGGATACTGTTCCAGACTCCATTGAATGCTGGAAGATGATCAGCAATGCATCTACTATTTCTAGGGCCACTTCCTTAAGTGCCCTAGGATGTAGATTATCAGGCCCTGGGGATTTATCGGCCTTCAAACCCATCAATTTCCCTAACACCATTTCCCTACAAATACTGATTTTGTTCAGTTCCTCCCTTTCATCAGACCCTATGTTTCCCGACATCTCTGGGGGGTTATTTGTGTCCTCCTTTGTGAAGACAGAACCAAAATATGTATTTAATTGGTCTGCCATTTCTTTGTTCCCCATTATAAATTCAGCTGATTCTGACTGCAAGGGACCTACGCTCGACTTCACCAATCTTTTTCTCTTCACATACCTATAAAAGCTTTTACAGTCATTTTTTATGTTCCCTGAAAGCTTTCTCTCATATTCTATTTTCCCTTTCTTAATTAATCCCTTTGTCCTCCTTTGTTGAATCCTAAACTGCTCCCAATCCTCAGGTTTACTGCTTTTTCTGGCCAATTTATATGTCCTCTCCTTGGATCTTATGCTGTCCCTAATTTCCCTTGTTAGCCATGGTTGAATCACCTTTTTTGTTTTATTTTTATGCCAAACTGGGATGAACAAAATCTGTAGTTCATCCATGCGGCCTTTGAATGTTTGCCATTGCCTATCCACTGTCAAGCCTTTGAGTGACATTCCCCAATCAATCCTACCCAACTCGCGCCTCAGACCATCATTGTTTCCTTTATTTAAATTTAGGACCCTAGTCTCTGAGTCGACTACTTCATTCTCCATCTTAATGAAGAATTCGATCATATTATGATCGCTCCGACCCAAGGGGCCTCGTACAACAAGATTGCTAATTAATCCTTTCACATAGAGTCATAGAGTCATAGAGTTATACAGCACAGAAAGAGGCCCTTTGGCCCATCGCGTCCGCACCGGCTATCAAGCCCTGTCTAATCTAATCCCATTTTCCAGCATTTGTTCCGTAGCCTTGTATGCTATGGCATTTCAAGTGCTCATCCAAATGCTTCTTGAATGTTGTGAGGGTTGCTGCCTCTACCACCCTTTCAGGCAGTGAGTTCCAGATTCCAACCACCCTCTGGGTGAAAATGTTTTTCCTCAAATCCCCTCTAAACCTCCTGCCCCTTACCTTGAATCTATGCCCCCTTGTTATTGACCCCTCTACTAAGGGGAAAAGTTCCTTACTATCTATCCTATCTATGCCCCTCATAATTTTGTACACCTCAATCAGGTCCCCCCTCAGCCTTCTCTGCTCCAAGGAAAACAACCCCAGCCTGTCCAGTCTTTCTTCATAGCTGAAGCACTCCAGCCCAGGTAACATCCTGGTAAATCTCCTCTGCACCCTCTCCAAAGCAATCACATCCTTCCTATAGTGTGGCGACCAGAACTGCACACAGTACTCCAGCTGTGGCCTTATCAGCGTTTTGTACAGCTCCATCATAACCTCCCTGCTCTTATATTCTATGCCTCGGCTAATGAAGGCAAATATCCCATATGCCTTTTTAACCACCTTATCCACCTGTTCTGCTGCCTTCAGGGATCTATGTACATGCACACCAAGGTCCCTCTGATCCTCTGTCTTTCCTAGGGCCTTACCATTCATTGTGTATTCCCTTGCCTTGTTAGTCCATCCAAAATGCATCACCTCACACTTTTCAGGGTTAAATTCCATTTGCCACTGTTCCGCCCATCTGACCAACCCATCTATATCGTCCTGTAGCCTGAGGCTTCCCTCCTTGCTATTTACCACCCCACCAATTTTCGTGTCATCTGCGAACTTACTGATCATACCCTTTACATTCACATCCAAATCATTAATGTAGACCACAAACAGCAAGGGACCCAGCAACGATCGCTGCGGTACCCCACTGGACACAGGCTTCCAGTCACAAAAACAACCTTCCACCATCAACCTCTGCCTCCTGCCACTAAGCCAGTTTTGGATCCAATGTGCCAAGGCACCCTGGATCCCATGGGCTCTTACCTTCCTGACCAGTCTCCTATGCGGACTTTATCAAAAGCCTTACTGAAATCCATGTAAACCACATCCACTGCACTACCCTCATCCACACACCTAGTCACCCCCTCGAAAAATTCAATCAAATTGGTCAGACATGATCTTCCCTTGACAAAGCCATGCTGGCTATCCCTAATTAACCTTTGCCTCTCCAAGTGGAGACTATTTCTGTCCCTCAGAATTTTTTCCAATAATTTCCCTACCACTGATGTTAGGCTCACTGGCCTGTAATTCCCTAGTTTATCCCTACTACCCTTCTTGAATAATGGTACTACGTTAGCTGTTCTCCAGTCCTCTGGCACATCCCCTGTGGCCAGAGAGGTTCTGAAAATTTGTGCCAGAGCCCCTGCAATCTCCTCCTTTGCCTCACATAGTAGCCTGGGATACATCTCGTCCGGGCCTGGGGATTTATCCACTTTTAAGCCCGCTAAAACCGCTAGTACCTCCTCCCTCTCGATGCTAATATGTTCAAGTATATCACAGTCCCCCTGCCCGTTTTCTATGTCTACATCGTCCTTCTCCATAGTGAACACAGATGCAAAAAATTCATTTAAAACCCCACCTACATCATCTGGCTCTACACACAGCGTGCCACTTTGGTCCCTAATGGGCCCTACTCTTTCCCTAGTTATCCTCTTGCCCTTAATATACTTATAAAACACCTTAGGATTTTCCTTTATTTTGCTCACCAGTGTTATTTAATGGCCCCTCCTCGCTCTCCTACTTTCTTTTTTAAGTATCCCCCTGCACTTTTTATACTCCTCTAGGGCTTCCTCTGTCTTTAGTCCTTTGTATCTGCCAAAAGCCCCCCTTTTTTTCCTAATCCATTCTCATATATCCCTTGACATCCAATGTTCCCTGGGCTTGTTGGTCCCACCCTTGACCTTTACGGGAACATGTTGCCATTGTACTCTCTCAATTTCTTTTCTGAAAGACTCCCATTGCTCCGATGTGGATTTTCCATCAAGTAGCTGATCCCCGTCCACATTGGCCAGATCATGCCTTATCATATTAAAATCGGCCTTCCCCCAATTTAGAACCTTTATTTCCGGTCCATCCTTGTCCTTTTCCATGACTACCTTAAATCTCACCGAATTATGGTCACTGTCACCAAAGTGCTCACCTACTAACACTTCTACCACTTGCCCGGCCACATTCCCTAGAATTAGGTCCAGTACCGCCCCCTCTCTTGTAGGACTTTCTACACGCTGGCTCAAAAAGCTCTCCTGGATGCACTTTAAGAATTCTGCACCCTCTAAGCCTTTCACACTCTGACTACCCCAGTTAATATTGGGGGAGTTGAACTCATTACATAATATCCAGTCTAAGATGACCTGATCTCTGGTTGGTTCCTCGACATATTGGTCCAGGAAACCATCCCTTAAACACTCCAGGAATTCCTCCTCCACAATATTGTTACTAATTTGGTTAGCCCAATCTATATGTAGATTAAAGTTACCCATGATGACTGCAGTGCCCTTATTGCACGCTTCTCTAATTTCCCTTTTAATGCCATCCCCAACCTCGGCATTACTGTTTGAAGGTCTATATACCACTCCCACTAATGTTTTCTGCCCCTTGGTATTTCTCAGTTCTACCCATACAGATTCCACATCATCAGAGCTAATATCCTTCCTTACAATTGTGTTAATCCCTTCTTTAACCAGCAATGCTACCCCACCTCCCTTTCCTTTTTGCCTATCTTTCCTGAATATTGAATACCCCTGGATGTTGAGTTCCCAGCCTTGGCCACCCTGGAGCCATGTTTCCGTAATCCCAAGCAAATCATATTCGTTTACCTCTATTTATTACGAATGCTCATCGCATTAAGACACAAAGCCTTCAGGCTTGTTTTTTTAACACTCTTAGACCTATTAGAATTATTATTTACTGTGGCCATGTTTGATTTAAACCGTTGATTTCTCTGACTGCCACTTTTGTTTTTCTCCTTCCTATCTTTTGCTTTTATCCAAGTTTCCCTTTCCTCTGTCCCCCTGCTCAGGTTCCCAACCCCCTGCCATTTTAGTTTAAACCCTCCCCCAGAGCACTAGCAAACACTCTCCCTAGGACATCGGTCCCGGCCCTGCCCAGGTGCAAACCGTCCGGTTTGAACTGGTCCCACCTCCCCCAGAACCGGTTCCAATGTCCCAGGAACTTGAATCCCTCCCCCTTGCACCATTCCTCTAGCCACGTATTCATCTGAAATATCCTTCTATTTCTACTCTGACTAGCACGTGGCACTGGTAGCAATCCTGAGATTACTACCTTTGAGGTCCTATTTTTTAATTTACCTCCTAACTCCCTATATTCAGCTTTTATTAACCACATCCCGCGTTTTACCTATATCGTTGGTACCTATATGCACCACGACAACTGGCTGTTCACCCTCCCCTTCCAAGATGTTCTGCAGCCGCTCTGAGACGTCCTTGACCCTTGCACCAGGGAGGCAAAACACCATCCTGGAGTCTCATTTGCGGCTGCAGAAATGCCTATCTATTCCCCTTACACTAGAATCCCCTATTACTATAGCTCTACCACTCTTTTACCTCCCATCCTGTGCAGCAGAGCCACCCCTTGTGCCAGGAAGTTGGCTGCTGCTGCCTTCCTGTGATAAGCCATCCCCCCCAACAGTACTCAAAGTGGTGTATCTGTTTGAGAGGGGGATGTCCACAGGGGACCCCTGCACTACCTGCCTGTGCCTAGCACTCTGTCTGTTGGTCACCCATTCCCTTTCTGCCTGTCCAACCTTTGCCTGCGGTGTGACCAACTGATCAAACGTGATATCCACGACGTCCTCAGCCTTGTGAATGGTCCAGTATGTATCCAATCACAGCTCCAGCACTGCAATGTTGTCTGCCAGTAGCTGCAGCTGGATACACTTCCTGCGCACATAGTTGTCAGGGACACCGGAAGTGTCCCTGAGTTCCCACATAGCACAGGAGGAGCATACCACGTGGCCGGGCTGTCCTGCCATGACTTACCCTTTAATTAATTGCAATTAAATTAAATCAAATCAATTCCACCAATTACACTACAGTTAAATGGTATATTTAAGGGCCCTGGTTTATAAACTGTCCCCGCTACACCACAGGGACTTTAGAAACTATAAACCACAGAGTTAAAGTTTATAAAGAGAGAAATACTCACCAAACAATCACTTACCTGCTTTCTGGTGACGTCACCCTTCGATTATTTTTACTTCTATCCCTCTCTGAGATTGGAGATTGGAGATTAGTATGCTCTGAGGCCTACCAGAGCCTCTGGGGCCTTTTTATACTCGCTCCACCGCAGAGATTTCTCCCGCCGCTGCTGCTGACGCTCTGAGGCTTACCTGAGCCTCTGGGGCCTTTATATACTTGCTCTGTCGCCGAAATTAAGGGGAAGTGTTCCAGACAGCAAGGCCAATAAGGCTATTTTCCAGCTCTCAGAATTTCCTGCTTAAGGCTGCTCGTAAAGAAAGTGTATGAGAGCCTCGGTGAGAGCCACAAATAACCTTAAAATATTTAAACAGGGCAAAGGTGCAATTTCCCAGCTTTTAACAGTTGGCTCTCCCCTGGATCATGTTATCTGGTTTGTGAGCCTATTTGGAGCGGTCCTCAGGAAAGGAGCTTTCCGAAAAACTCGCTGCTCCTTTAATGACTCCATTATGGAGCCTTAAAGGAGCAGCGACTTTTTAGGCATTAATTTGTTTCTATTTTTAAAGTGCATATTTAGTACTGGGTTGTTTTCCTTTTTTAGTGTATGTATTGTTCATTGTATTCAAGTGGTGGGAATTAAGTGGGGAATCTTATTCTCTCATACAGGCTGGAATTCTGTGGAGGAAGGCGGGTTGGGGTTGGTGGGGGGGCTCCGAGGTGGTCGGGAAACCCGGGAGGCCAAATTGCGAGGCTGGCTGTGGGCGGGTTGGCCTTAAACTGCACAGAGGGGGAAGAGAGGGTTCATGTGGGGGCCAGGCTGTTAAGTGGATCGGGGTGTGGGTGGGGGAGGGGATCGGGGGCGGGGGGAGTGGATCGGGGTGTGGGTGGGGGAGTGGATCAGGGACGGGGGGAGTGGATCGGGGTGTGGGTGGGGGAGTGGATCGGGGGCGGGGGGAGTGGATCGGGGTGTGGGTGGGGGAGTGGGTCGGGGCGGGGGGAGTGGATAGGGGTGTGGGTGGGGGAGTGGATCAGGGGCGGGGGGAGTGGATCGGGGTGTGGGTGGGGGAGTGGATCGGGGGTGGGGGGAGTGGATCGGGGTGTGGGTGGGGGAGTGGATCGGGGTGTGGGTGGGGGAGTGGATCGGGGTGTGGGTGGGGGAGTGGATCGGGGGTGGGGGGAGTGGATCGGGGTGTGGGTGGGGGAGTGGATCAGGGGTGGGGGGAGTGGATCGGGGTGTGGGTGGGGGAGTGGATCGGGGGCAGGGGGAGTGGATCGGGGTGTGGGTGGGGGAGTGGATCGGGGTGTGGGTGGGGGAGTGGATCGGGGGTGGGGGGAGTGGATCGGGGTGTGGGTGGGGGAGTGGATCAGGGGTGGGGGGAGTGGATCGGGGTGTGGGTGGGGGAGTGGATCGGGGGCAGGGGGAGTGGATCGGGGTGTGGGTGGGGGAGTGGATCGGGGGCAGGGGGAGTGGATCGGGGTGTGGGTGGGGGAGTGGATCGGGGGTGGGGGGAGTGGATCGGGGTGTGGGTGGGGGAGTGGATCGGGGGTGGGGGGAGTGGATCGGGGTGTGGGTGGGGGAGTGGATCAGGGGTGGGGGGAGTGGATCGGGGTGTGGGTGGGGGAGTGGATCGGGGTGTGGGTGGGGGAGTGGATCGGGGTGTGGGTGGGGGAGTGGATCGGGGTGTGGGTGGGGGAGTGGATCGGGGGCGGGGGGAGTGGATTGGGGTGTGGGTGGGGGAGTGGATCAGGGACGGGGGGAGTGGATCGGGGTGTGGGTGGGGGAGTGGATCAGGGGCGGGGGGAGTGGATCGGGGTGTGGGTGGGGGAGTGGATCAGGGGTGGGGGGAGTGGATCGGGGTGTGGGTGGGGGAGTGGATCGGGGTGTGGGTGGGGGAGTGGATCGGGGGCAGGGGGAGTGGATCGGGGGAGAGGATCGGGGGGGTCAGACAGATGATTGAGGGGGGAGAGAGGATCGAAGGTCCGGCAGATGATCTGGGGGGGTGGGGGCGGAAAGAGGATCGGGGGTCGGGGGAAGACAGAGGATCGGGGCCGGCTGATGGGGGTGGTGTGAAGGGTAGATTGTGGCTGGCCTCAGCATCACTGGTGGGCGGTGGGGAATGGGCCTGAAAGGGGTGATCGGAGGCCCCATGAGGGCTCTCCGATCACGGGGTGTGGGTTAGGTGGGAACCCTGGCATAAGAGCTGGATGTTACTATTCCTGAGCAATGGGGTGGTCTTCAACATCACCTTCGATATTCCCTCCACACTCTTGTATCCAGAGCTTGTAATGTCCTGAGCTGTAATCCAGTTCAGATCTGTGCCATCCTGTGCAACCAGAGAAGTAGCCTTACAGAGGTCTGTTGAAGGAGCACGCACATTGACAGACATGTGGCCAACCTTTCGCCCATCTTCAATGGAGAGGACAATTGGGCGGAGTGCCAATGTGCTGTGGTCTGTTTAGTGCTGCCGCCTAAGACATCCTGAGGTCGTGGAAGGTGCTTTATGAAAGGTTAATGAGCAGACTATTCAAGTATAGTCAGCACTACAGATGAGCGAATAATTTGTGACTGTTTTCATTAATTAGAGGATTAAACGGTGATTTGATTGAGGAATTTAAAATTCTGAAAGGATGGGACAGAGTAGATTGAAACTGACTGTATCTGGAGGTTGAGGGATGTAGAACAAGGGGACATAGACCTAATGTTAAATGTAAGAGATTTAGGACAGGAAGCAGGAGAAGCTTTTTTACACAGAGGGTTGTGAGGCTGCGGAATGCGCTACCAGAATAGGTTAGATCAGTGATTGAAGGAAAGGGGAATAAAGGGATGTGGTAATTGGGTGGAGAGATGGGATTAGGACAATTACTCATGTGGGGGATGAAAATGGCTTGTTTCTGTTTTGTAATTTCTGCATGATTCGATGTAAATCCTGTCTGCACCTAGGCCTAGAGTTCCTGCTGACTATTGACTAATTTTACATAGAATTATATAGAAAGTACAGCACAGAAACAGGCCATTTGGCCCAACTGGTCCATGCTGTTGTTTAAGGAGATCAGAAATTTTGGGCTGGTATTGGGCAGAGCAGGTGGTAAATGGGGCGGGATCTGTTACATTGGAACTTTTCAGATCCCAATTATTCACAACCATCTCCTGTCGATGTCTAAAGTGCCGACCCCTTGGTGATGTCATTTGTCAAGTCTCTGTCCTTATTACCTCTTCCACACTCAGAAGCAATTGGTCTCACATAAAGCAGCATCCAGGATTCCTCGGCACAGGTACATTTAGAGAGCTAAGCACACATTTCAAAGCCTTACAGAAGTTTGGGGGTGGGTGGACTTTGCACCATCCAACTACTTTACCATCTGCCTGACCACCATTTTGCCCTTGTCCAGTCAATTTTCCCTCCATGACCCCGGCCCCTTCAGACAGGACAGAATGGGTTTCTGATCAGAGGTTTGACTCTACCTCTGCTTCCTGGGTGAAGAGGAGCAACAGAGGGAGTCCAGGCTGGACAGGCTGTCCCACTAACTTCAACACCTGTGGATACAGGCAGAGGTTCTCATCCCTGCACTGTCCGAGTTGCCGTCTTTCGGATGAGATGCTAAAGCAAGGCCACGATTGCCCTCTCAGGTGGGTGTAAAAGATCCCATGGCACTATTTTAAAGAACAGCCAGTTCAGGCCAAGACTGAAGCCTGCATCCCTGAAGATAAACAGAATTTTTTTTCCAAATCACCCCATACAAAGGGAGTCATGGGTGCTTTAACCTTTCTCAGGGTGCCCAGCTCCCATTCCCTAACTGGCTACTTGTGCCACACTAAATATCTTCTTCTGAAGGTCTGTGACCCCCCACGTCCCCCAGTGCTAAAGACAGGCTGTTTGTGGCCGCCCCCACCCCCCCATGAACTTTGACACTTATGCCAGGTTGCATCTATCTACACATTTTGGGTCTAAGAAACCTTGGCCTAGAAATTCATTAAGGCGCTGCCAGCTTTGCGGCCAGTTACCACCTAAAGAGGGCTTCTGCGCCAAAAATGAGTTTGCGCTGATATTCAGCGCAGTGGTATTGGCGGCGGTAGCCGTTAGCGCTGCGCCGGCACCGATGACGTCATCGGTGTGCGCAGTGCCCCGGTTTCGCCCCGAAACTGGCCCGATCCCCATATTTAGTAGCGGCTGCCTCCTCCGAAGCGGCCGCAAACAGCGACCAGAAAACGGGGCCGTGCTGCAGCCTTAGTGGGGCGCTTTAAAGGGGAAGGTGCGGCCGGCCGGTTTTTCGGCGGCCGCCTGCCCGCACCTCCTTCCCCGGCCTCCTCCACCCCCCCCCCCGCGGCATTGTCGGCTGCTTTCCGCGAACCCGGCACTTCTCCGTGGTGCCGGGCTCATTTGCCGGCACTCTCCAGCGGCAATCTCCCCGTTGCAGGCAGCTCCCCCTTAAGAGAAGGAGGAGGCCTGCAGTACCGCAGCCTGCCGCTCCGCAGCGGCTGGCGCAGCGGCACCAAGAGCACTGAAATTCAGTGTCAGCGCCCCAAGCGGAGGCGGGCACACCCGGTATAGCGCCCGGTTCCGAATTGGGGTGCTAACACTGAATAGCTGACGATCGCTAATGGCTCCCCGCCCAGCGCTAACTTTTGGGCGCGAGCGAGCTGGCCGCCCCAAAGTGAATTTCTAGGCCCTTTTGTCTTAATTAATTCTTGATCAACAAAACATTACTCCTGCACTCATACAGCCTATCTCCACTCTGCCATTTTAAACTTAAGTATAATAAAAAACCAACAAGTCAAATATAAGGCAACTGACATATCAAAGTATTGAACCCTTGTTTGGTAGAGAACAGGTACTATCAGCAATGGTGAGCAGCACCATTCACCTACAATCTGTGACTACATTGGCACTACCCTGCTGACCACGCCAAGGACACGACCTGCATGCTAACTTTCAGTGTTTCCTTTATGAGGACACCTAAATCTCTCTGAACACCAACATTTAATAGTTTCTCATCATTTAAAAGTTATTCTGTTCTTCTATACTTCCTACCAAAATGAATAACCTCACATTTACTCACATTATACTCCATCTGTTACAACTTACTTTCCCACATAGCTTTGTATCATCAGCAAACTTGGATACATTGCACTCGGTCCCTTCATCTAAGTCATTACTATAGATTGTAAATATCTGAGGTCCAAGCACTGATCCTTGCGGCACCCCATTAGTTACAGCTTGCCAACCAGATAATGACCTGTTTATCCCTACTCTCTGTTTTCTGTCCATTAACCAATCCTCTATCCATGCTAATACATTACTCCCAACCTTTTATGTGGCATCTTATAGAATGTCATTTGGAAATCCAAATATACTACATCCACTAGTTCCCCTTTATCTACCCTGCTAGTTACATGCTCAGAAAACTCTAATAAATTTGTTAAACACAATTTCCCTTTCATAAAACCATGTTGACTCTGCCTAATCATATTATGATTTTCTAAGTGCGCTGTTACCACTTCCTTAATAATGGATTCTAGCATTTTCCCGACAACTGATGTCAGGCTAACCATCCTGTAGTCCCCTGTTTTCTCTCTCCCTCATTCCTTTAATGGCGGGGTTATATTTGTTACCTTCCAATCTACTGGGACCTTTCTAGAATCTAGGGAATTTTGGAAGATCACAAACAATGCATCCACTATCTCTGCAACCACCTCTTTATAGAACCCTTGGATGTAAGCCATCAGGTCCAGGGGATTTGTCAGCTTTTAGTTTCATTAGTTTCTCAAGTACTTTTTCTTTACTGATATTAATTACTTTAAGTTCCATACTCTTATTAGCCCCTTGGTTCCCCACTATTTTTGGTATGTTTTTTGTGTCTTCTACTGTGAAGACAGATGCAAAATATTTGTTTAAAGTCTCTGCCATTTCCTTATTTCCCATTATGACTTCACCTGTCTCAGCCTCTAAGGGACCAACACTTACTTTTGCTACTCTTCCTTTTGATACACTTGTAGAAGCTCTTACTATCTGTTTTTATATTTCTTGCTAGTTTACTCTCATTCTATTTTCTCCTTTTTTATCAATGTTTTGCTCATCCTTTGCTGGTTTCCAAAGCTCTCTCAATCCTCAAGCTCACTACTATTCTTTGCAACATTATAAACCTCTGCTTTTAATCTAATACTATCCTTAACTTCTTTAGTTGGTCACGGATGGATCACTTTTCCCATGGAACTTTTATTTCTCAATGGAGTGTATATTCGTTGAGAATTTTGAAATATTTCTTGAAATGTTTCCCACTGCTTATCTACCGTCATAACGTTCAACATAATTTCCCAATCTACCTTAGCTAATTCACCCCTCATATCTATGTAATTGGCTTTATTTAAGTTTAAGACTCTCATTTCCAACTGAAGTATTTCATTCTGAAACTCAATGTAAACTGTTAGCATATTGTGATCACTCTTCCCCAGAGGATCCTTTACTATGAGATTGCTAATTAACCCTGCCTCATTACACAATAAAAGATCTAAAATAGTATGTTCCCTGGTTGGTTCCATGATGTATTTTTCTAGGAAACTCTCTCGAATGCATTTCATCAACTTGCCCTCCAGGCTACCTTTGTCAATTTGATTGCCCAGTCTATATGAAGATTAAAGCCCCCCATGATTATTTGTTACAAGCTTCTGTTATTTGTTGATTAATACTCTGTCCAATGGTATAGCTACTGTTTGGCGACCTATAATCTACTCCCATCAGTGTTTTTGGCCTCTTGTTATTTCTTATCTCCACCCATACTGATTCTACTTCCTGACATTCTGAGCCAAGGTCCTTTCTCAATACTGTCCTTACGTCATCCTTTATTATCAGGGCTACCCCCCCTCCTTTTCCATTCTGGTTTTCCCCTGATTCCCATTGACTTCAATTTTACTAGGACTCCTTGAGGCCAAACTCAGTCAAATGCTATCTTGATATCAAAGACAGTCACTCTCACCTTGCCTCTGGAATTCAGCTCTTTTGTCCATGTTTGGACCAAGGCTGTAATGAGATCTGGAGCCGAGTGGCCCTGGCAGAACCCAAACCTAAACGACACCTTCCATCTGACTGGGAGTAGTCTGCTGGGGCGGTTGTTCATTGTTTAATTGTCCACCACCATTCATTACTGGATGTGGCAGGACTGCAGAGCTTTTTCTGATCTGTTGGTTGTGGGATCGCTTAGCTCTGTCTATAGAATGCTGCTTCCGCTGTTTAGCATGTACATAGTCCTGTGTTGCAGCTTTCCCAGGTTGCCACCACATTTTTAGGTACACCTGGTGATGTTCCTGGCTTGCTCTTCTGCACTCCTCATTGAACCAGGGTTGGTCCCCTGGCTTGCTGGTAATGGTAGAGTGAGCGATGTGCTGGGCCATTAGGTTACAGATTGTGGTGGAATACTATTCTGATGCTGCTGATGACCCACAGCACCTCATGGATGCCCAGTTTTGAGCTGCTAGGTCCGTTCTGAATCTATCCCATTTAGCACGATGGTAGTGCCACACAACACGATGGAGGGTGTCCTCAGTGTGAAGACAGGACTTCGTCACCGCAAGGACTGTGCGGTGGTCATTATTGCTACCAATAATGGGTGTGCCACGGTCGTGTCTGAAGCCAGTGCCTAGTTCAATGACAGGTGGTTTATTATTATTGTTTTTTTTACGGTTAGTTACAACGGAGTGGCTTGCTAGGCCATTTCAGAGGGCTGTTAAGAAACAACCACATTGCTGTGGATCTGAAGTCACATATAGGCCAGACCAGGTAAGGATGGCAGATTTCCTTCCCTAAAGGACATTAGTGAACCAGATGGGGTTTTACGACAATCTGATAGTTTCATGGTCACTAGGTTTTTTTGAAATACCAGATTTATTTAATTAACTGAATTTAAATTCCCGTGGTGGGATTTGAACTCATGTTTGGAACATTAGTCCAGGTCTCTGGATTTCTAGTCCAGTAACATTACCACGATGCTACTGTTTGGTTGAGCTGTTGAACCAAGACCCCGTTTGCCTGCTGAAGGTGAATGCAAAATATCCGACGGCACCATTTAGAAGAAGAGCAGGGGAGTACTTCTGGTGTTCTGGCCAATATTTATCCCTGTATCTATGTAAAAGGTGCTGGATAAAATGCAAGTTCTTTCTCTTTCTTCTTTACTTTTGTCACATCACCTTTCCTACAGAGGGCACTATCGCATTATTATGTGTTTTGGAGAAGAACAGGGGGAACAGAGGGAGGCCAGGCTGGTCAGAAACCTCACGCACCAGTACCCCCACTCCAGAATATACAGACGATGGTGCTCCTACCACCACTTGACCCAGGAACAGTGCTTGTTGATGCAGCGCCTCACTAAGGAAGTTCTGCACACTGCTACCTGACCTGTGATCCAACTCCTCTGCTTCTTCTTGCTGTGTGACATTCAGAGGAGGAGGAGCAGAAGCGAGTTTAGAATGGGTTGCGGAGGAGCACAGTTCCCTTGTGACTGGCAGTAGAAGGAGTAATGCGAGGTTTCACGATAACAGACAGGGAGACGGGTGGCCAACCAAAGCAGCCACTTGTAACAGTTAAAGGGAGATGCTGGATGATTGATGGAGTATTGTAAGGTATAAAATGGGAGAGCTCTATTCAGTTGTTGCTGCTTAATGCTTGAAGGAGCTATAACTGAGTATATGTAGAATTAGAAGCAGGTTTATGTCAAAGCCGTGAAAATGATACAAGCTGAAAAATAATCGCAGGTAATTATAGGAACATAGGAAGAGGAGTAGGCCATTCAACCCCTCGAGCCTATTCCGATATTCATTTAGATCATCGCTGACCCGGAACACAACTCCATCTACCCGCCTTGGATCCATATCACTTGATATCCTCACCTAACAAAAATCTATCAATCTCAGTTTTGAAATCTTCAGTTGAAGCCCAGCCTCGACAGCTCTTTAGGACATAGAGGTCCAAATTTCCACTATCCTTTGTGCAAAGAAGTGCTTCCCCTGAAATCACCACTGAATGGCCTAGCTCTAATTTGAAGTTTACGCCCCCTTATCAAGGATTTCCCCATTAGAGGAAATAGCTCCTCTCTATCTACTCTACAAAATCCCTTAACCATCTTAAACACCTCAATTAGACACCCCTTAATCTTCTATACTCAAGGGAATACAAGCCTAGACTAGGAACTCAGTCACCCTCAAGCGTGTGGTATCAGTAAATGTACAGGACCAGGGGGTTTGTTAATTAATAGAGGTCTGTGAAGACAGTTAAATCTCCAGTTTTATCCCCTTGCCTCACAAAGTGCCAATTCAAGCTGCTGAATATTTCCCAAGATGGTGGCAGTCGGTGGAGCTTTGGAATATCAACCATACAGCCATTATTCATGTGTGAGCCACAGCAAGTGTTCCTGGGCTATTCAGTTGTGGGGTTCAGTCCCCACCCAATCCCTATCCAGCATCCTCTCCTGTGCACTTTCATCATGGGTCACTGGATGGCGATTATGACCTTGGCTGTCTGGCTGGTACTGTAAAGTCCGCGCCTCAATAATACACGGACTTCGGGAGAACAGTTTAACAGGTACTTTACTGAACAAGAGGCAGCTTGAAACTGAAACTACAGAAGCCTGCTAGGGCCTTTTATACAGGGGTGTTCACTGCCGGTACTGCAGTCTAAGACCAGTTATTCCCTTAAAGGTACATACACAACAATTCCTCCCCTTTTAGATAAACAGTACATAACATTCATTTAACAACTAAATAATAACTAATTACAATTACAATTTCCTCAGTAATATATACATCAACTGAAAGAGCCATTTATAAGTTCAGTCTTTGAGGAGGCTTCCTGATCTGGACTGGATAGCACCTTTCTCGAGTATCCTGTTCTGGCGGTGGAGTCAATTCTGGCTCATTGTTATTGGTTGGTTCGTCAGCTTCCAATACCCCTGCTTCTGAGGTAGACGCAATCTGTACTTCGGGCTCATTACCAGGTGCACATGCTTGTGGTACAGGTTTGGCTTGTTCCTGTGACTCTAGAATCTGGTCAGCATGGCGTCTCACGATGCTCTCTCCAACGTCCACTGTGTACATTAGTGGTCCCTGCTGTGTGCATATCGTGCCTGGCTGCCATTTTTCTGTTCGGTAGTCGCGGGCCAAGACTGGTTGCCCTATCTTGAAGCTCCTGGTTGGCTTCTCATTTATTTGCTGGAACTGCTTATCCTCAACATCTCGTCTTATGTTTGGTTTGAGCAAATCCAAGCGACATCTTAGTCTCCGGTTGAAAAACAGTACGGCTGGAGTTTGGTTGGTTACTGCATGTGTCGCATTCCGGTAAGCAAACAGGAAGTTATCCACCTTGTGTTGCAGTGGTATGTCGTCATTATACATTGCCTTTATGGCCTTTTTAAAGGTCTGAACAAACCTCTCAGCCAATCCATTTGTGGCTGGGTGATATGGGGCAGATGTGTAATGTTTCACCCCATTATTCTTCAGGAACCTCCGGAAATCCTCAGACACAAACTGTGGGCCATTGTCGGAACAGATCTGTTCTGGTAACCCATTCCTGGCGAAGATGGTCCTTAGGACTGCAATAGTTTTCTCCGTGGTGGTGGAGGACATTTTAATGACCTCTGGCCATTTCGAATGGGCGTCCACAGCGATTAGAAACATTGAGTCCATAAATGGACCAGCGAAATGATATGTGTACCCATTGCCATGGAGATGAGGGCCACTCTCATTGATGTAGCGGGGCCTGTGGTGGAGCGTTTTGGACCTTCTGGCATCCTGTGCATCTCTTGGTCATATCCTCGATTTCTTTATCGATTCCCGGCCACCACACAAACGCCCTGGCTAGGCTCTTCATTTTTACCCTTCCCAGATGACCCTCGTGAAGCTCATTGAGTAGTCTATCTCTCAACTTGGGTGGAATTACCACTCGGGATCCACACATCAAGGTTCCCCGGCACACTGACAGCTGTTCCCTCCTTGGCGAGAATGCTGGCAACAGTGAGTCACCATATGCTGGCCATCTCTTCACCGTCAAATCATAGACCCGAGAGAGTGTCGGGTCATTTCGGGTTTCCTTCTCAATACTTGCGTTTGTAACAGGCAAACATTCGACTATGGTCGCATGGGATATCTCCACAGGGTCCACTGCAGATGCTTCTTCCGCCGTAGGCAACGGTAGGCGCGACAGCCCATCAGCGTTTCCATGTTGTTTTGTACCTTTGTACTCTATGTCATACTGATGTGCCCCTAGAAAAAGTGACCATCTTTGCAGCCGTTGCGCCGTCATCACCGGAACGCCCTTCTTTGGGTTAAAAATTGAGACCAGGGGTTGATGATCAGTCAGTAGGGTGAATTTCTGCCCGTGCAGATAGTGATTGAACTTCTTCACCCCCCACACCAGGCTGAGGGCCTCCCTGTCAATCTGGGCGTAGTTACGCTCGGCTGAGGTTAGCGAGCGCGATGCAAAGGTTATTGGCCTCTCTGAACCGTCACGGAATTGGTGTGACAGCACCGCTCCAATGCCGTAAGGTGACACATCACATGCCAACCGAATCGGTAGTGTTGGGTTGTAGTGGGCCGATATTTCTTTGAAGTGATTTGGCATTTACATTCCTGAAAGGCACGCTTACACTCATCACTCCATTTCCATGTTACACCAGTTTGAAGGAGGGCGTTCAGTGGGTGCAGAATTGTAGATAAATTCGGCAAGAACTTATGGCAGTAGTTCACCAACCCGAGGAGCGACCTCAGTTGCGACACATTTTCTGGTGCTGGAGCCTTGACTACAGCCTCAATCTTGTCCGGCGACTTATGCAACCCTTCCTCATCAATCATGTGGCCACAATATGAGATTTGTCTCCTGAAGAACTCTCATTTGGGACGGTTGGCTCGTAGCCCATATTCCTGCAATCTCGTGAGCACCTGTTCCAGGTTGGCAAGGTGTTCATTGTCATTTTCGCCCGTAACCAGGATGTCGTCCAAATAACACTGGGTCCCCGGGATCCCTTGCAGGACTTGTTCCATTGCCCTCTGCCACATAGCCGGGGCCGATGCTACCCCAAATACCAGTCGATTGTACTGGTAAAGGCCTTTGTGAGTGTTTATCATGAGGTATTTCCTAGATGCTTCTTCCACCACCATTTGTAGATACGCTTGAGCCAGGTCAATCTTTGTAAAACATTTCCCTCCAGATAGTGAGGCGAAAATATCTTCTATCCACGGAAGCAGATACTGTACTGTGTGCAGGACTGGGTTCACAGTGACCTTGAAGTCCCCACAGATGCAAACCTTCCTTGGCTCCCCAGGCGTGCTGCTCAATGCTTTCTTCATTACAGGAACGATGGGTGTGGCCCACTCACTCCAGTCCACCTTAGACAGCACCCCCGAATGCTCCAGACTCTCCAGTTCAGCTTCCACAGCTGGGCGTATCGCATATGGCACCGGTCTGGCCTTGAAAAATTTTGGGGTTGCTTTATCCTCAATCTTTATTGTTGCCTTTACTCCTTTTAGAGTCCCAAGTCCTTGTTGGAACACCTCTTCCGCGTCAGATAGAATTTGTGACAGACGTCCAGGTGCGACGTCATCATCTTTTTTGTCAGTCACAGTTAGTGCCAGAATGGAATGCCAATCCAATTGTAGTCTTCGGATCCATTCACGTCCCAATAATGGTGGTCCTCCATCTCGTACTATATACATGTATAGTTTCTGTGTTTCCTTTCCGTTATATTCAACTGGCACCCTGATTTTTCCTCTGGGGTAGACCTTTTGCCCCGTGTATGTCTTCAATACAATGGACGTGTCCTTTAAGGGTATGTGTGAGAATAGCCGCTCATAGTCTCGTCGATTCTTGACAGTTAGGGCTGATCCTGTGTCCAATTCCATCTTCACTGGGGACCCTGCTATCATGAGGGTGACCCAAATGGTTCGGTTGTGTAATTTTAAACAACTTATTCACCTGCTCCCGGAGTCCTTATCACTCTCCTGATCTTCGGAACTACTATCTGTCAGTTTCTTTACTTTCCTGTACTGTTCCTTAGTAGTTCTTGTCATGTTGGTCTTCTTTCCCGACCTGCAGACTCTTGCTATATGTCCCATTTTCCCGCATTGCCTGCATATTTTGTCTTTAAACCAGCAGTCCTTCTGCTCATGGGTTGTTCTGCCGCAGCGATAGCACTTTTCGGCTCCATACACCATTTCATTGGAGCTGTATTCTTGTGGTTTCTGTTGTATTTCCGCAGCTCCCCGTGCTGCTGCTTCGTAGGATGCTGCCACGCTGATAGCCTGTTCTAGCGTCAGGTCCTTTTTTGAAAGTAGTTGTTTCTGGGTTCCTTCACTCTGGAGCCCGCCGACAAACTTATCCCGTAAGGTGTCTGCCAGCCCTGCTCCGAACTGGCAGTGCTTCGATAACTTGCGTAGTTCCGTAAGATAGTTAGCATTGCTCTCATCTTTGTGCTGGTTTCTTTTATGGAACTTGAATCTTTCTGCTATCAGCAGTGGTGTAGGGCTTAGATGTTCCTGTAAGATATGAACAATCTCCTCAAAACTTTTCTCCATTGGTTTAGCTGGTGTAATTAAATTCCAGAATAGGCCGTACGTATTCGCACCCATCAGATTTAATAATACAGACTCCCTCTTTCCATCGGCCACCTCATTTGCCTTGCAGTACACTTCGATTCTTTCCACATACGTGGTCCAGTCTTCTACCTCGTTGCCGAAAGCAGTGATACTGCCACTTTTCGGCATCTTGGGCGATTTAAAATGGCGCCTCCCGCGCTTTTGCTTCTTCCCCAATGGAATAAAATGGCGCCTCCCGCACGTTTGCTTCTTCCCCAATGGGATAAAATGGCACCTCCCGCGCTTTTGCTTCTTCCCTTTACTGCCACGCTGCTTCTAGTGTTCTACGGGGTGATGGCGGCGACCCGCAGCTTCGGCGCATCTCGCTTTCCTCCCCCCCATTTGGTTTCTCTCCGCTGTCCTGTTCTCGAGCACCGACCGTGCCCTGTGCGCTCCACCCTCTCTCTCTTGTTTTCTTTTCCTGGCGACGCTGCGCGGCCCGATTTGTAGAGCCGCTCGATCGAGCTTGAACCCGCCGCAGTCCGGAAGGGTCAGCGCACTACCTGCTACCAGCACGATTCGCTGGAACCACAGTCTCTCCCGCAATTCTCCAAACACCGATGGATTCTTTGGGCGGTTGCCCTCGGTCGACGCCCGTTGCTCAGACTACGACCTTCCAGGGCCTGCCTTTCAGGCGAGATCCCCGTGAGATGATGCCACACTGCAGGTGAGTTCGAACTTACTCGTCGCCACTGTAAAGTCTGCGCCTCAATAATACACGGACTTCGGGAGAACAGTTTAACAGGTACTTTACTGAACAAGAGGCAGCTTGAAACTGAAACTACAGAAGCCTGCTAGGGCCTTTAATACAGGGGTGGTCACTGCCGGTACTGCAGTCTAAGACCAGTTATTCCCTTAAAGGTACATACACAACTGGTACAGCATTATTACATGCAGTGCAATCACACAGAGAGCCACCAAGGGGTGCTGTGTCTGTATTGTTGCATTTGAATTTTCACATTTTTATTAAAATTGTTGCAAATTTTAGAGGAGATTTTCACTTCGGTACCTCTGGCGCATGAACAGCTGCCTCCACCGATCCCTGTTCCCCCACTCCCTCAGATTTCTGTCCATTAAAAGTAATGGTTTGAAAATCATGGCAGCAGACACCCAATTTCATGACGGGCATTCGCAGCATGCACCAGGAGTGCTGTAGTGGAAAATGCCTCTCATATTTTTAAAGGAAGTCAGTGATTTTTAATTCTTTAGACTTGTTTATTTCAAAAAGAATTTCAAAAGGTTTATTATGTAAATCAGTAATGATGCAAACATTGTGATCTTAAAAATAAAAGTTTCCTTTTTTCAGTTTATCTCATTTTTATGTCTAGCGTCAGATGTATGTAATTGGATTTTAGTAATCGGATCCATGTTCTGCCATCCCATGGCACTATTTGAAGAAGAGCAGGGGAGTTCTACCGGTGTCCTGGCAAATATTTATCTTTCTACCAACACCACTACAAATCTGGTCATTATCTCAACAACAACAGCAACAACTTGTATTTATATAGCGCCTTTAACATAGTAAAACATCCCAAACATCCCATGGAAAAAAGCTGGAAATGGAACAGATTTGCTAAAAAACTTGCTTAAAAACTTGCTTAAAAACTGCTCCATTTCCTGCTTTTTTCCAGTTCAGAGGAAAGGTCATCGACCTGAAACGTTAACTCTGTTTCTCTCTTCACAGACGCTGCCTGACCTGCTGAGTATCTCCAGCATTTTCTGTTTTCATATAAGAGTAAAGACATCTTACTGCAATTATATAGAGCCCTGGTGAGACCACACCTGGAGTATTGTGTACAGTTTTGGTCTCTTTATCTAAGGAGCGATATGCTTGCCATAGAGGGAGTGCAACAAAGGCTCACCAGACTGGTTCCTGGGATGGGAGTAGACTAGGCCTATATTCTCTAGAGTTTAGAAGAATGAGAGGTGATCTCATTGAAACATACAAAATTCTTACAGGGCTTGATAGGGTAGATGCAGGGAGGATGTTTCCCCTGGCTGGAGAGTCTAGAACCAGGGGGTCACGGTCTCAGAATAAGGGGTCGGTCATTTAGGACTGAGATGAGGAGAAATTTCTTCACTCAGAGTGTGGTGAATCTTTGGAATTCTCTACCCCAGAGGGCTGTGGAGGTTCAGTCGTTGAGTATATTCAAGACAGAGAGCGATAGATTTTTGAATATTAAGGGAATCAAGGGATATGGGAATAGTGCAGGAAAGTGGAGATGTGGTAGAAGATCAGCCATGATCTTATTGAATGGCGGAGCAGGCTCGAAGTCCCAAATGGCCTACTCCTACTCCTATTTCTTATGCTGACGATTTGTTGAGCAAGAAGAGAAGGAATACAGGATGCCAGGTATGTGAGGTTACATCACAGGGACCTGTGCCCACTTGCTATTATCCTTCCACCTGCAAACACAGGCAGAAGCTGACCTGCCTGGACTTGTCTGAGGAACTCGGTATGTGTAGGCTCCGATTCAACAAGGAGGCAGTGCCAGAGTTGTGCCATGTGCTGCAATCTGCCCTGTAGGCAAACTTGAGGGCATGCAGGGCACTGCCAGTAGCTGTGAAGATCACTTTGGCCCTTAACCTTTAGACCTCAGGCTCACTCGAGGCATATTGCACTGTTTTCCTAGGGGGTGGGTGCCCTAGCAAACAAGTCAACCCTCGTGTAACTGTCTACCTTTGCAGTAGATCTTCAGGCACTGGAACCTATACAGACAGATCTGAGTGTTAAGAGGCTTAGAATCATTCTCACATTTATTTTCACATTTAAAGTAAATTCATAATTAATCGATAACTGTAGAACACAATGATTAATTATAACTGCCCTTTACAGAGATCACAAGGGATTGGTTCATTTTCTCCAGTGGTTTTGCGACCATAGAATATAGTTATAGTCCATTTAGCTTCAAAATTCTTCTTCCGTCAAATACTCCTCTTCCTGCTGCTTCTGATTGGTTAACGTTACCGGAGCTCCTCTTCTCAATGAAAGGTCAGATGATCTCTCTCCCATCACAAGTTCAAGGGTCAGCTCTTAAGATCAAATTCACTTTGACGTCAGGTTTGCAGATTAAAGAAACCATTCTAGTTTTGATCAGTAACAAAGGTGTAACCCCTTCTAATAGTTCTCTACAATTAAATGCAATGTTAGAGGAAATACTATTGAATGCTAATGAGGAGTTTTCACAGAGTCAAGTGGCAGGCACACGTTTGGCTCCTCACAAATATTTACAAATTTCCATCCACAGCAAATCCTGACATATTATCAAACCTTCTAAAACAGGAAATGAAACGCAATTATTCAAAGTACATTGAAACAATGTGACCAGCAGTGACAGCCCAAACAAGGTTCACCCTTCCAAAGAAACACCCTTGATTACAAAAGGGCAATGGTGCTAATTAGTCACTAAACTGCTTTAACAATGGTTCAAAGACTTACTGTAACCGACACAAACTGACAAAGCAACTCAACCCTTGACTAACCACTGCTCTCTGGTCTTTTCTTCTATAAAAGTTGGAAGGCATACAAACTCACAATGGGTAATTTTAACTGTGAGAGGTGGGGTAAACCGGGCAATATCGAATTAGCCGCCATTACACACCCCGCCCAATTTTCTCTTCTATTGATTACAATGGAAAGGAAAATCAGGTGTGGCGTATAATGGGCATCTAATTCGATAGTGCCCATTCACACCATCGACCAAAGATCCAACTGAAGTAAGCCCCCAAAGTGCGGACCAAGTGATATACAAGGTCGACATTACCGGCTTGTTGTAAGAAAGACAGACCAACTAATTGAAGTCACAACGTTTTATTCAGGCCTGGGGAGAACCTTTCAGATCGCTGTCTGAATCCAACTCCACCGATATCCTAGCAACGTTCACAATTATACAAAAATTAAGCCCTTGCCCTCGGGGCGGGGGTAAACTTATCAGCATATACAGAGTTATAGCTAAATTGCAATTATAAAACCGTGACATTTTCTCTTTCTGCCGCCCACAAATCCCACATTTCAGTTATCAATTGGTCCCATCACCTCCTGTGACTGTGGGGCCTCATCTTAATTGCTTTACAACCATCCAATCGCCCGTAGCCAGGTGGTGTTGCTTGTTACATGTTTCCTTCAGATAACAGTCCTCATTAAGGCATGCAAAGCACAGACTTTGGCCTCATTTCAGGTTACCCCTGCAAAGCAAGCAGATTCTAATTAGTCCCACCATACTTTGAAGAATGGAACCCTGTTGTAATTTATAACAAACGACTTCTTCCATGTGTTATCTGGTATATGTGCTGCCTCGCCTGGCTGACCAGACATCCTCCCTAATCTTTCCACGAGTTGCTCTGCAGTCTAATCTCTCAGCAGTTGAAGTCACCTAATCATGTTTTAAAACTTAGCTGGGTAAATGCAATATACAGCCCTCTATATCGTTTAACTCAGGGTAGGGATTAACCCATTATCTCCACCTTGTACATTGGTGCTGCAATTGAATCCTGGTTGTCTTGCCCTGTTATGCCCAATTTTTAATATTTTACTTCAGTCCCCCCTTTTAACCTCTTGGACAATTGTTCCAATACAGGCCAACATGTGTTTCCACTTCCTGGTGTCTGCCAGAGCGTGCACTCCCTGGCCTTGTACCAGTCTAGGTTATACATGTGTATATATCCTATCAATCTGGAGGCCGACTTCCCCCCACGCGGTATGGTGGTCTTTCCTTTATGGTGGGCTTTCCTTTATGGTGGTCTTTCCTTTATGGTGGTCTTTCCTTTCTTCATTCCTTCCGGTGTAACCATTCCCGGGGCCCCTTAGATCCTGCATTAATGGTTTAGGCTTTCCGCTCAAGCTTGTCCCTCATTCCCACGTTGGGTGTGTGACGTGCCAATTCGAGACTGTCATCACTCACCAATCCTCATTCACCACCCTCCTTCTGCCACCCCCGTCTTACGGTTGGCCGGCCCGGTCATTAATTACCATACCCAATTAATCCCTTGTAATTTCAGGGCTTCCTATCACGTCTTACACCATTTGCCTTGGAGAGGCGGGGGAGTTTTCCATACTTAACTTCTCTACCTGCCTCTCTTTAGGTTTGACTTCTTTCACGGCCCCAATTTTGGCTTTACTCATTCTGGTGCAGAGGCACTGGAGCAGCAAAAATACACAATATATCGTAATAACAATCATGAGGAATATCATTATGCCTTGTATCACTGAGGCGCCCAACGTCCCCATCCATCCTGATCCCCAATTATCAAAATAGGAGGAGGTGGGTGAGTCTCTAGTTTTCCTCGCCGCTTCCTGTATGTGGTTGGCGAGATCCTCAATCTCCTCTGAGTTATCTGGGATGTAAATACAACATGATGGCCCTATTATGGCGCAAGTCCCTCCTTCTTTAGCCAATAAGTAATCTAACGCCATTCGGTTCTGCATTGATACTGTACACGCGGCCACCAATTCTTCATTTATTGATCTGGCTACCCCGGCCGTATCATTGGCTACTTGTTCCAATAATGTATTTAATTGGTCCGTTTCAAGAATGGTCCTGTGTACTCCATAAAAAGGCCACATTATGGCCATAACCTTTTCCCAGGTTTGCACCGCCTGCTTGCTCCTGCCCGTTGGGATCTCTTGTTGGGTGTCGATTAGGGTTCTATGGTGGGTTACATCTGGCTGTACAAAGCCGAGGTAGCATGATCCTTCCCAGTTGGGCGGCAGCCAGGGGTATGCCCTTTCCCCGCATATAAAATACGTGCTATTATAGGCATGTATAGTTTTATTAACCCGGAACATACCACTCTACGAATGCCATGCGGTATCCCCATCATTCCACTTTCCCCTGCTTGTCTTGTTGATTACATTGGTCCAGTCTAAGTAAATGAAATCTCCTAAGGAAATGTTTACTCTATTTCTGGTTTTATGAACCGCCACTACTTCAATGAAGTTATCACAGATGCTTCACCCCATTAACTGTCCCTTGTTCTCGGTTTTGTTGAGACACCATACTCCCCGGTGCTTACCTATCAGTGTCAACGAGGGAGGTGGCCTGGTTGCATCGAAGTTAGTCAGGTACCAGCCCTCAAATTTGTTCATTGGGTATCCGGCTGACCTCCACATCCTCGTCCACATGTTTACCCATGAATAGTTACCGTAGCTGGCATTCTGTCTTACCAGCCATTCGACTATCTCGGGGTACTCGTATCTCTTGCCTGCCATCATGGGAATCCCTCCCCTTGAGTGTGTTGGGACCTTGGTGCAAACCCAACAACTCGAGAGATTTAGCTGACTGGCGTACTTCCATGACATGTACAGGTAACTGTTCCCTGTCGCTGCGGGATTCCCTTCCACATTATCGGGCGCTCTTAGGCCTAAAAGGCTATATAAAAACAAAGAGTTAATCATTCTGTTTGTTGCCTGTCGGCTGTCTTCATCGTCCGGTTCCTCCTCTGATGGGCTCTGTGGAAATATAAGGCTGGTCGTCACCAGCAATTGATTATCCAATCTTACTACTTCTAACATTTCGGGCCCTATACCGTCCCGCCATATTTCCTGACATGCACACAGTGATCCCACAGTCATCTAAATTACACTAATACATCCAGTTTCTATGAACTTTTTAAAGAGTGATTACACTTATTCTAATTTTCAATTCATCCTCACCAATTCAATTCTTTCTCTTGGTTGGTTCACTGGTGAAGGCATGCCCCTCCGCTCCTGGCTAACTTCCCAGAGGTATTTAAATATACATACTACAAAGAATACTACTAGCATCATACAGCACGATGTTATTAATGTGAGCATGAGGTCATCTCTTTCCTGCTGGACCCTGTTCCAGTAATCCTCGCTCTCCCTGTAAGGTGTGATTTCCGGACTACTCATTGGCTTCCTTATATAATTTCAGCTGTGTCCAGTGTTTCCACCTCTCTTTTCCCATGCCATGTATGTCTATACACACACATGTATCACTGGTCATTAATACTTCATAAGGTCCTGACCATCTGGGTGCTAGCCCTGGTTTGGCAGGTATTATTTTTGCCATCACCTTGCTACCTACAGCTAGGACCTCCTTCTGGTCGTCCCGTGTATCCTGTTCTAGATCCTCTATAATCTGTTGGTCTTTGGCCTCATGTCTCCAACTATCTGTATAGATTTATCTTTGGGTAACAGGACAGCCTCCCAAGCAGCCTTCCGGCCATTTGAGACAGTGCTGCAATTAATTTATAAGATAACTTCCATTTATCAAATCATAATTTTCCTTCTTTCACTGTGGGGAAATATTAACTTAACATTAAGAAACTTAAATTTAGTAATGTCCAATATCTTTAAATTCTATTCAGTAATACTGAAGTTGTTGCTTGGTGAACTCAAACAGCTGTCAGTGGAAAGGGTTAACTCCTTCGCAGGCTTTTGAAGGTGGAGCAAAACATTATTGCGTCACTTCACGTAACCTAAAGAAACATCCCTGACCGAAAGACAGTTGTGGCTTCACACTTTAATTAAACATGAACACTTGGGCTTCATTGGTCAGATTCCCTTTCTCAGCTGCTCGCTTAGCTGCCTCGTCTGCCCATGCATTGCCCTGTTGGTGTTGGTCAGTAATCCTCTTGTGTGCTTTAATTTATTATTGCGCGCTCTTTGGGTAGGAAAGAGGCTCCTACTAATTCCTTGATTATATTCTCATGTCTTATGGGTCCTCCTCCTGGTGTCATATATCCTCGCCTACTCCAGGCTACCATGTAATCAGACACCACCCCAAAGGCATACCGACTATCTGTATATGTTTACACTTTTTCCTTTGGCAAACCTCAGGGCTTCGGTGAGAGCCACCAAGTCTGCTACCTGAGCCAATAGGCTTTCTTCTAGCCGACTTTCCCTTTTAACCTGTCCGTTGCCATTGTAATGATCCTTACTGTGGTAGTTATAGATGTGGAATGGCCTGTTCTGGTCTGGTAATCCTAGGGCAGGAGCACATACGAGGGCTTGTTTCACTTTACAAAAGCTGTTTCATGGTCCACCAGCTCCTGGGATGGTTTCCCCCTTTGATCAAATCCTGTATAGGCTGGGCCATTTCTGCATATTCTGGGATAAAGTTCCGGCAATAATTAAATAGCCCTAGTACCTGCCTGACCCCCTCCCCTCCCTGGCGCGGTCCCTTCCTGCTGCCATCTCTGAGGGCTTCCCCTTTTCATTTCACAAACCTTGCCCTTTGGCTTATTCATTACCCCGATATTCCTTTTATCTGTATGGCGCACCTCAAAGCGCATGGTCATTTTCCTCACAACTTTAGCCTTTGTATGTACCCCATCTTCTGGATCAAAATCTGACCATAGCTGCTTGTAAGTACTGGACTGATAAATCAAAGCACGCAGCCAGTGATTGCATGCAGCTCAGCTAGATGTCCTCTTGGTCCTAGTGCCCTTCCCATGTGGGCCACAGTCTGTTGGCATATGCTGCCAGAGTCTCATTTGCACCCTGCTCTTCGTCTGCTATAGCTTTTAAAAGGATCCCCTCCTAGCCCCAACTTATTCATATCACTGGACATTTTCCTTAAATCCTCCATATTACAGAATCACAAACTCCCGATCGAGCAGCCCTAAGCCTCTGATCTGCTTCCTTCAATGGCCACACGTCACACTGATTCTGATTACTTATCACTTGGCTCTCAAGGTACTGTTCTTTATTAACCCACCTTTCTGTCTTCAGGCATTTGTCTCTTCCCTTGTGTTATTATGTATCCTAGGTAGATTATTTCATCCTTCCCTACCTGTACCTTTCTAGGGTTTAACTCTAGTCCCGCATTCTATAGGGCTCCCATTACCATAGTCAATTAAATATTGTAGAGGGACCTGCCACTATCGGGTATTCTTGTGGAGTGGAGTTATCTTATTCAATTCAGACTACACCAATTTATACCAACCAGAATTTCACTGTGGCCACAATGAAAGTCTGGTTTTAATAGGTTAATTTACCTCATAACTCCAAGGTTAAATCTTAGACTGAAACTTAATCTTTTGTTAAACAAACATTTTGTTGCTCTTCTCAGTTTTTCCACACCAGCTTAACATAAATTGTAGTAGGGTTTTTTCCATTCTGAGGGCACAATCTTATTTGCACATTCTTAAAACTTCCAAAATCCAAGACAAGACGAAAGGGTTAAATGCTTTTTTTAACACAGAGAAGTAGGTGGAGCTAAAACACACAGCAGACAGTTCTTTTTTTTTTAAGGACAGACTTTCAGGCAAAGGAATGTTGTAACCTCTTAAACATTTGTAGGATCCGCAAAATTGGACTTTGTATTAATAAGGGCCAAATGGCAGAAGAGGCCATGATTTTAAAGACTGTTTTAAAAAAGCCCAGAAAAAGGGGCATACAAAATGGCCACCATACCATGTGGCCAGCTTATTGGTACACTTTAAAATGGTTCCTGCACAACCTCTGACAGATTTGTGGATTCAACCCACAGTAAGTTCTGGAAGCCCTTTCGGAGAGAACGAAACCAGACGCACACGTATGCATATGGATTAGATGCAGATCTAGTCAAGATCGGCCTGGAGACAGAGGCCATCAAAATGTTGCCCCAGACAAAAGGGGACAATTTCATATTCATGAGAACAGCACCCAGGACTAGATAATGAGATCAGCAGGCCATTCAAAACAATGGAGGTAATTCCAAACCAGAGATGTGCCTGTTACCAGCCGTTTAAGATGTTTTAAAATATAATAACTACCCCACTGTGCTCTTAGCCTGCCAAAAATAAAACAAAGACTAACCTGATTTTGGGCGGGAAGTGAAGCCTCTGGAAGAAAGGTTTATCTGGAAGACTTTTTCGGCAGTTGGGAGGCGAGTTGGAGGGGAGAAGCAAGTTTGGACAGTCACAAGGAGAGTCGAGCTGGAACACAGTTGCAAGCCTGCAGCTTGAGCTCAGACACACAGTTTGAATCCGGACACCCAGAAGAAGAAAGAGGCACTCGCAGGAGGAAGAAGAAGGCCAACACCGAAAAGGCCGTCTCGAAACCAGCGTTCCGCCCCGGGGAAGCACATCGGGAGATCATCGACCGTCCGCGAGCCGTTGCCGGAATGAGAGGCCATCAACCCAGCTTGGGAGAAGAAACAAAAAAATAAAGGTCCCAAGCGAAGAAACCTTCCAGCCACCCCAGCTCGGGAGAAGAGAGAAAAGGAACCTGAAGAAGCGATGGGAGCCAGCCCAAGGCTCCTCTAACCAGGGTCGAGCCGACGATCCTCGACCCCGCCGACATCCAGGCCCGCCGGTGTCCAGCCGCCCCCGACCCCCACCTCAGGAGAGAGGTGTGGCGCAGCTTGCAGGAGCTCCACGATCCACGTGGAGACGAGACGCCTGAAAGGACCAAACACAGACTCAATTTCAAAACCTTGCACTTCCTAGTGGGATTGGTGAGCATGTTTCTGGCCCTTCACAATCAGATCTAGATAGGTTTAATAAGGGGGTGGATTTAAGGGTACAATTAACATGAGTTGTTGTCCCTTGATGTTCCGTGTGTTTCCTTATTTCATAATGATCTTTGTAGAGTATAAGATGCCTGTATTTGCCTCAGTTAGTACTGTGTCGTTATGATTTGTTTGTGTGTTTTTCCCTCCCATGTATTCCCTTATCTGCTTGCATTTGATTTGATATTTTTCCTTATGCAATAAAATTTCATTTTGTTTCATCAAACTTGGTCCACAAGAGTTTTCTCTACATTGCAGTTCCTGCGCCTAAGTCCAGAGTACAGAATCTAAGGGGCGAGTGGGTCGAACCACTCAAGGTTTTACTGTGCAAGAGAGAGAGTCCTCTAGAGAGAGAAACCTCAGGGAAATCTCTCAAGGACAAAAACCCCTTACAGAAAATGGCAACCGCGGCAGGACTCTGGCAGCAGGATTGCAATGTACTGGATCCAAGTTTGAATGGTGGAAATGCAATGGATGAGAGGATAGCGGATTATGTCTTTGGCAAGGTAAACCTCACTAAACAGTGGGTTTCCGATCTGTTACTGGATGGGCGTCCAGTGGACGCAGCCATCAGGTGGACAGAGAGCAAAGAGCATAAGAAGTCAGTGGAAAAGGCAGTGTGGCTGATGTGTTACAAGAAGCAGGTCCAGATCTTGGACCGGGTCGTTGCAGCACAGGCAGCCAAGATCACAACCCAGGCAGCAGAGATAGAGGAAAAGGCCATGGGTGAGGAACAACTCATCACAGCGCTTCACACGCTGAATCAGGAACGCCAAGTGGTAGCTAGTCAACATCAGGCTAGGATAGAGTACCTGGAGTGCCAGGTTACTGAGGATAAGATTAATGAAACGAGGATACGGGAGAAAAGCTCCCGCCTCGCACAACAGCTAAGAGTGCAGGAGGAGAGAGTAGTGGAGGTTAAGGCAGCTTACAAGCTAGCCCTCGAGCACGGGTTTGAGAGCACAGACCACGGACCCTGCCAAAAGACCATAGAGGACCTAAGAATGGCCCTGGTTAAGGCAAGAGGCATGGTGTGTCTCGTCAGCATGAAAGCCAGTCACATGGACTTTTTAAAGGAATCAAAACAGCCGATTCCAGCTGAGGTAATTGTGGTACCAGCCACCGAGCCCTCAGCACCGCCGAGCTATAGTGAGACTTGGTCGGAAAAGGAGGGGGTAGCGAAAGAGGAGGTAGCCGAGGTGGAGTGTGTGGAAGGACCACTGGTCGAAAAGCCGGGACCGGCACCGATGTGTCCCACTCGGCACCAGAGGTTCGGTCCCAACGCTGCCGATGGCAGTGTCGGACCCCACCAGAACCAACTCGTGGTGCCCTACGCTGGCCCGCAATTAAGGTCCATGGTGAGCCACCTCACATGACTCACAGTAAAGGGAGATCCCTCGATTCACTTCAGGGAGATAGAGGTAACAGCAGCCATTAATGACTGCGATGAACAGGAACAGGTCAAACTGTTGCTTTTCTCCCTGGATTCCACAATCCTTCAGTGCCTCTCAGAGGATGGCAAGAGGGGACGGAAAGGGTATACGGATCTCAGGGAGGATGTCTTAGAGGTAATGGGAGTGGACAACGGTAGTCCGTTCGACCGCGCAGAAGGGACCGTGCAGCTATCTGAAGAACCCCCGCGGGTTTTCGCAGAAAGGCTGTGGCCAGTATATCGCCGCAGCTGTCCGGGTATGCTTGAACGGGCTTTAATGAGCAACGAACAGCGGGTTCATTGGCTCTGTTGCTTGGTCACCAACAGCTTGCCAGAGATACGGGCCCTAGCCAGGTCATGGTTTGATCCCCAAGGGCCCGGTGTCACGGAAGAGACGGTGCTCCATCAGTTAAATGCAGCGTATAAGAATTGTAGAGGTCCAAAGGGAAAGGCGCATGAGGCAAAACCCGCAGCCCCAAGCAAGCAGGAGTGGCGTCAGGAGGGGAATCGCCCTGTCCAAGCCAAGCTCAATTGCTACGGGTGTGGGAAGGATGGACATTGGCGCAAGGACTGTAGAAATCCGTGGAAGGATAATAAAGGGAGATTTCCCGCAGCACAAGCCCAAGCCCAGACCGCTGCCCCAGCACCAGCCCAAACCCAAGCCGTAGCTCCTGCCCCAGCGCAAGGAGCTGGTGCAGTTATGAATCACGCTGCGATTGAGTCAATCATACAGACAATGCGGTCTCTGATGACTTCGCAGGGGAAAATAGCTGTCACCACCGGCCTTGTCGCTCCCGAAACTCCGATCGCTGTACCCAAGTGGCTAGAGTCGGTGCCGCCCGTCAACCTGTGTGCGCTGTGATATGAAATATGGAGACGACCCCTCGTGGAGATGGAGGTGGAGGATGTTAAATCCGTGAATCTTGATGTATGGTGTCCTTCAATAAATCGACAGAGACTGCAGAGGAACAATCAACAGGTGTTTACTGGATGAGGGTTACTCTAAAAACTAACAGTACAGATCCCTACTCAGGGTTCATATACCGGTGTGGTCACTGCTGGTACTACAGTATACAGGAGCTGTAAAAAGTAGTTCACCCCTTAAAGGTACATACACAACAATTCCTCCCCTTTTAGATTAACAATACCATAACATTCATTTAACAGTTAACACTTTTAACATGCAACATTAAGTGAAAATAGTCCATTTATAAATTCAGTCTTTGGGGCGGCTTCCTGATCCTTTCTGGATAGCGCCTTTCCTGAGTGTCTTGCTCTTGGTGCGTTCCTGTGACTCTAGGATCTGGTCAACATGGCATCTCACAATGTTCTCCCCAACATCCACTGTGTACCTTAGTGGCCCCTGCCGTGTGCATATCGTTCCTGGTTGCCATTTCTCTGTTCGGTAGTCGCGGGCCAAGACTGGTTGCCCTACATTGAAGCTCCTTGTCGGCTTCTCATTGATGTGGTGGAATTGCTTATTCTCAACATCGCTTCGTACATTTGGTCTGAGCAAATCTATATGAGATCTCAAGCTTCGGTTAAAGAACATCATGGCCGGGGTCTGGTTGGTGACTGCATGTGTCGCATTTCTGTAGGCTAACAGGAAATTGTCCACCTTGTGCTGCAGTGGAATGTCGTCATCGCACATGGCTCTTACTGCTTTCTTAAAGGTTTGTACGAACCTCTCAGCCAATCCATTTGTGGCTGGATGATACGGGGCGGATGTGTAATGCTTTACCCCATTCCTCTTCATAAATCTTCGAAACTCCTCGGACACAAACTGTGGTCCGTTATCAGAGCAAATCTGCTCTGACAAGCCGTTCTAGGCAAATATGGTCCATAGGACTGCAATAGTTTTCTCCGTGGTGGTGGAGGACATTTTGATCACCTCAGGCCATTTCGAGTGCGCATCCACGGCTATTAAAAACATTGAGTCCATGAATGGACCAGCAAAATCAATATGCACCCATTGCCATGGAGATGAGGGCCACTCCCATGGGTGTAGAGGGGCATGTGGTGGTGCATTTTGGACCTTCTGGCATCCTGAGCAGCCCTTTGCCAGGTCCTCAATTTGCTGATCGATCCCCGGCCACCACACATAAGCCCTAGCAAGGCTTTTCATTTTCACCCCTCCCAGATGGCCTTCGTGAAGCTCATTGAGCACTCTCTCCCTTAACTTGGGTGGAATTACCACTCGGGATCCACACATCAAGGTCCCCTGGCATACTGACAGCTGTTCTCTTCTGGATGAGAATGCTGGCAACAGTGAGTCGCCATGTGTTGGCCATCCTTTCACCGTCAAGTCATATACCCGAGACAGTGTCGGGTCATTTCGGGTCTCCTTCCCTATATCAGCGTTAGTTACAGGCAAGTGTTCAATTATAGTCGAATGAAATATTTCGATACGGTCCACTGCTGGTGCTTCCTCCGCAGTAGGCAGTGGCAGGTGTGATAGCCCATCAGCGTTTCCATGCTGTTTCGTGCACTTATACTCGATTTCATATTGGTTCGCCCCTAGAAAAAGGGACCATCTTTGTAGCCGTTGCGCAGTCATCACCGGAACGCCCTTCTTTGGATTAAAGATGGAGACAAGTGGTTGGTGGTCAGCCAGCAAGGTGAACTTCTGCCCGTGCAGATAGTGGTTGAACTTTTTCACTCCCCACACTAGGCTGAGGGCCTCCCTGTCAATCTGGGCGTAGTTACGCTTGGCTGAGGTTAGTGATCGTGACGCAAAGGATATTGGCCTCTCTGAGCCGTCCAAGAATTTGTGCGACAGCACCGCTCCAATGCCATAGGGTGATGCATCACACGCCAACCTAATTGGCAGTGCTGGGTTGAAATGTGCCAACACCTCTTTTGATGTGATCAATTCTTTGCTCTTCTGGAAAGCTCGTTTACATTCATCATTCCACTTCCATGGTACCCCCGTTTGCAGTAGGGTATTCAGTGGGTGTAGTACGGTAGACAAATTCGGCAAGAACTTATGGTAGTAGTTCACCAGCCCGAGGAACGACCTCAGTTGTGACACATTTTCCGGTGCTGGAGCCTTGACTACTGCCTCAATCTTTTCAGGGGGCTTATGTAACCCCACTTCATTAATAACGTGGCCACAATACGAGATCTGCTTCTGGAAAAACTCGCATTTGTGGCGATTAGCTCGGAGCCCATATTCCTTCAATCTAGTGAGCACCTGCTCCAGGTTGGTGAGGTGATCACTGTCATTTTTGCCCGTGACCAGGATGTCATCCAAATAACACCGGGTCCCTGGAATCCCTTGCAGGACTTGATCCATTGCCCTTTGCCAAATAGCCGGAGCTGATGCTACCCCGAACACCAGCCGGTTTTATTGGTAGAGACGTTTATGAGTGTTGAACATGAGGTACTGTTTCGAGGCTTCTTCTACTTCCATTTGCAGGTACGCCTGGGCCAGATCAATCTTAGTGAAGCGTTTCCCTCCACATAGCGAGGTGAAAATATCTTCAATCCGCGGAAGCGGATATTGTACCGTGTGAAGGACTGGGTTCACTGTCACCTTAAAGTCCCCACTGATGCGAACCTTCTTTGGTTCCCCAGGCGTATTACTCAATGACCTCTTCATTACAGGAACAATGGGTGTAGCCCACTCGCTCCAGTCCACTTTGGACAGTACTCCTGAATGTTCCAAACCTTCCAGCTCTGCTTCGACGGCTGGGCGGATCACATAAGGCACCGGTCTGGCCTTAAAAACTTTGGGCTTGCATTTTCCTCTATTTTGATCATCGCTGTTATGCCTTTTAGTGTTCCGAGTTCCTCCTGGAACACTTCCTGTGCGTCAGTTAGCATTTTTGACAGTCGTCCAGGTGTGACGTCGTCATGCTTTTTGGCATCTACAGTTAGTGCTTGTATGGAATGCCAATCTAGCTGTATCTTCCGGATCCATTCACGTCCTAGTAATGGTGGTCCTCCCTCTGGCAATACATATAGGTCCATTTTTGGCGTTTCCTTGCCGTTATATATAACGTTCATCCTTATTTTTCCTTTGGGGTAGACTTTTTGCCCCGTGTACGTCTTCAAGACGATCTCTGTATCTCTCAAGGGTATATGTGAGAATAGCCGCTTGTAGTCCCTTCGGTTTATGACTGTTAGGGCTGATCCTGTGTCCAATTCCATTTTCACTTGGACTCCGGCTATCTTGAGCGTGACCCAGATAGTTTGTTGATCCTCCGTTTTGATCACATTATGTAGTTTCAGACAACCCAGCTCCTTGCTTCCGGAGTCTGTATCCCTTTTCTGTTCGTCTGAACTACTCTCCGTCACCTTATGTACCTTCTTGTACTTCTCCTGTGGAGATTTCTTGCTGCTGGTTTTCTTTTCCGACCTGCAGACTCTTGTTATGTGTCCTACCTTTCCACACTGTCTGTACACTTGGTCCTTGAACCAGCAATCCTTATGGTTGTGTGTTGTTCTGCCGCAGCGATAGCACCGCACTGTTCCGTATGCCATTTCATTTGTGCCATATTCTTGCGGTCTCCGTTGTATCTCAGGCACGCCCCGTGCTGCTGCTTCGCGTGATACTGCCATGCTGAAAGCCTTGTCCAGCGTAAGATCCTTTTCTGATAGAAGCCGTTTCTGGGTTCCTTCACTTTGAAGCCCACACACAAACTTGTCCCTTAAAGTATCTGCTAGTCCTGTTCCAAACTGGCAGTGTTTCGATAGCTTGCGCAGTTCCGTTAAATACTCAGCATTACTTTCGTCTTTATGCTGGTTCCTTCTGTGAAACTTAAATCTTTCTGCTATCAGCAGCGGTGTGGGGTTTAAGTGGTCCTGTAGCATTGCCACTATGCTCTCCAAATCCTTTTCCACTGGCTTCTCTGGGGTTACTAGGTTTCGCAGTAAGCCATACATTTTTGCACCCATGGAATTCAACAATACCAATGCTTTCCTGGCATCTGTCACTTCATTCGCCTTGCAGTACACTTCTATGCGTTCTACATATGTTGCCCAATCTTCGACTTCATTGTCGAACGCTGTGACACTGCCACTCTTCGGCTTCCCTAGGTGTGGTTAGACAGGCTAAAAATGGTGTCTCCCGCGCTCTCCCTTCTTCTCCGCTGCGGCTAAAAAAAAAATGGCGTCTCCGTTCTTCTCTGCGGATGCTGCTCGGCCCTTGAACACTGGCTGCGCTCTGCGCGTTTTCCTGTGCGCCTCTCTCGTTGACGCTGCTTGGTCCTGAAACCCGGCTGTGCCCTGTGCGCTTTACCCTCTCTCGTTGACGCCACTCAGTTTTCAACCCCGGCTGCGCCCTGTGCGCTTTACCCTCTCTCTTACCCCATCGACGCTGCTCGGCCTTTTTCTGTGCCGTCGGTCGGCTCCCGCCGCCGCTGTCCAGGAAGGGTCTGCGCCGTACCTGCTGCCAGGCTGCTGCGCCGGATCGTCGCGACTGGAGAACCAAGCCCAGCTCTCCACAGCCTCCTCTGCGATATTCAAGTCCTCTCTGGATGGCCGACGCCCGCACTTCTGGACTCGGCCTTCTCTTTTCACTGCTCTCCAGGAGCGAATCCCTGGGAGGTGATGCAGAGTTGCAGGGAGGTTTGAATCCACTCGTCGCCACTGTTAAATCCGTGAATCTTGATGTATGGTGTCCTTCAATAAATCGACAGAGACTGCAGAGGAACAATCAACAGGTGTTTACTGGATGAGGGTTACTCTAAAAACTAACAGTACAGATCCCTACTCTGGGTTTATATACAGGTGTGGTCACTGCCGGTACTACAGTATACAGGAGCTGTAAAAAGTAGTTCTCCCCTTAAAGGTACATACACAACAGAGGAGGTGAAGGGAACCTATCTGTTGGATACGGGAGCATCATGCACCGTAATCCACGCAGATAACCCCATCGCCTCGCCTCTGTCCACCGGGGTCCCATACCTTCTGTCGGGCTTCACGGGCGAAGAACAGGCTGGCGCACATTCCCTTCCCCTCTCCATTCGTTTAGGACCACTCCGCACCACGTGGAAGTGTACCCTGATGAAGTGGGAAGTGGGAGGTGGAACGGGAATCCTGGGGTCTGATTTCTTGGTAGCCCACGGGATCCACATGGACCTGAGAAATCATTGTCTCTGGGGAGAGGGTACGAGTGTGAAGGAGATAGAGAGTGTTAAGGAAACCCCTATGAAGGCATGGGTTGGCCGGCGAGAAGTAAAATTCTTGGATCTAACCCTATGCGCTGGCGAGAGAACCGTAGACCAGGAGGATGAGTTGGAATCGGTGCAAAATCCTCCGGTCTACGTCACTTGCACAGTGGAGGTGTCCTGACGCAACAAGTGGTTTAGCATGAAGCGGTGCAAACTGTTTAAACCGGGTGCAAGAACATCAGCAACCGAAGCCAGGTCTGAGGATAAAGATCCTGGGGCGTGCGATGAGTCACAGACCACACAAGCTGGCGTTGTAGCCTGCTTGGAAGGAGAAGAAGTCCCACCCACCTGGGGGGAGCTTTCTCCGATGGCCTGGGACTCGGACGAGGAGGGACCCGAACAACAAGGTCCCGCCCTCGACACGATTCTGGAAGAGGTGGAGTCGGAGGACGGAGATCCCGCCCTCGACTCGAGCGTGGGGGAGGTAGAAATTGGGGGCAGAGATTCTCCACCTGTAGGGACAGGTGAAGAGGGGCCGTCTGCCACAGGCCCAATTCCCGAAGGGGCGGAGCCTGAGGGGAGGGAGCCGAAGCCCACAGTCGTGGAAGAGCCACGGGCTGTGAGAGCTGAAGTCCCACCCGAAGGTCCACTCGCCAAGAGAGCCTGCCCGAATCCCAAAGGGGCGGAGCCTGAGGGAAGGGAGCCGAAGCCTACAGTCGTGGAAGGGCCACGGGCTGTGAGAGCTAAGGTCCCACCTGAAGGTCCACTCGCTAAGGGAGCCACGCCCAAAGTACCTTTTCGCAGGTCGACTTGAACGCCTCAGCCTGTAAAACCTTGGCCTGAGTCCCCCACCCCCAGCAGACGCCGACTTCAGAAATCCATGAAAAAACACAGTCCCCGTTTAGCAGCAAAAGGCTGCGGGGAACCAGAACCACAGGTCACTGCAGCCCCGCCACAGGGAGCGGCAAGCTGCAGTCCGATCAGGGATTAGGCAAGCCGCCCGGGGACGGGCGGCGCTGCACATAAGTTTAGTTTAAGTTTAAGTTTTGTTTGTGTAAATATTAAGGGGATTAGAGTTTAAGTAGTTTTAAATCTGCCCAGTATGTGTGTTGTTTTGGATCGAGGTCGAAAGACCCGATCATGCCGTCACCTAAGCCAGAATCTCTCGGGAGCCTGGCTGTATTGTTTGATTTATTGCAGGAACCAAAAGAAAGATGAGAGGGATCCTCGTCGCGTTCGCGATGGTCGGATGGAGCTGGGCCTATCGGGGCCGCACCAAGGACTCCACCGTTTACGGGTGCTCTGGAAATAGAGGCCCCATCGCGACTGACAGAACCGGCTCACGGGACGCTGAAGAGACTGCTGCCTACTTCCATGAAGGGAGATGGCCAGGCTGGCTGGGGTCGAACTCTCCTGAATACTCCAGCCAGACGGGGTTTGCATACAGAGAAACATCTCTGATGTGCCCCAGGGTGCGGATCATTGCACCCAGGATCAGCGTCACCGTGGGCAAGAAGATTTGCCTTGTTTGCAATGGAAATGTACCTTTGGACCGCTGGTGGTGGCTGCGCAAATTGAGCAGCACCATGAAGAACTCCACTGTGGAGTGGGAGAGATTGGGTAATAACACCCATCGGACAATAACGGGAACACACGGGGGGGTTGAGTGTCTGTTGGGACAAATGGTGGGAACCAGATGAGGGGATCTACATCTGTATGTGGGGTTCAGAACGCGCTTGCCCCACAGGCGTCTCCATCTTTTTCCAGAGACAGTGGCAGGATGCTGGACAAGGAATGAGGTGGGACGTCAGCTCACGGGCGTGCGGAGTCCCATACTCGCAGATCCCAGTAAACGCCACGGAGCTCATCACCCGACCCCGTAAGCCCCTGCCCACAGTTCCAGTAGCTAAAGCCCTCAAGGAAGGGTGCCCCACCACGACAAAGGGACCCGGGAACGGATTGGTATTGGTACCCACAGATCAGGTACTGTACTAAGGGGTCCACTACGCTGTGGCTTCGGTGATTTTTAATCTCACCGAGGTACGATTGCCAGCGTGGTGCCCTAAGGAAATGGAGCAATTATACCAGGTCCTGTTAACAAACATGTTTAAACAGTTTTACGAATTCGACTTTGCCGATGTCGACAGAGCCGAATTGTACACCACACCACATGAGGTCTTGGACAAAATAGGGAGACAAAGAAGGGGTGAAGTAAATGATATTTTCACAGCTTTTAATACAGGAACTTCTGTCATCAACACACTTGATGACGTGGAGCTGCAAACCCAGATCAATGGTTTAAAAACACAGCTAAGAAAGATACTAACTGATGAGAATAAGGTAGTGGGTTCTGAGTTACATGAGGACCAGGCCATGACACTACACTTAAAAGAGATAATAGCTGAGCTGGAGAAACACGCCAGAATGGTAAATGCTCTCATCAGGGAGGATCGTAATGCGTCTGATCAGGCTGTGCAGAATGAAGCTTGTGTGCTATACGGGGCGTGGTTACTGGGCGAGGGCCGCAGTAATCTGGAGGATAAAGCAAGGCTTAGTCCCCTCCTGGATTAGCAACAAGCACCTCGCAGCCCTCCACCCTTTTGAGAATACATTGAGTCCGTGCCAGCTCAGACTAGCTTCAGAGGCCTACCCAGTCCCAGTGGACTGTGGACGGTCTAATCACACCATTATGGGTATAGTGGTAAGAATGCCGGTGATGGGAAAGACAGCAAAACCCGCCCCGGTATACAGGGTGGAGTACATTGGAGTCATTCAGGGGGGTGCGCACATTCGCTACACGGGGGTCCCACCTTACGTCATTCGATGGGAGCATGCAATGACAGGTACCGACCTCTCGGGGTGCCGGAGCCGGGGAGCACACATCATCCTGTGTCCCCAGCACTTGAATGCCCATTCAAAACCACAGTGCGGGTTCAGAGCTGCTGGCGCGAAGCCTATAAATTGCACCACGGAGGCAATGGCACAAGGCCATGTGCCCCCGCAGGTGGCATATATAGGAGGTGGGACATACTGTGTCACCACTGCATTGCCCCACTACCAGCATGGACAGCACAGTTGGTGTCCGGTCAGTGACAGCAGCTTCTGTTTCAAGCCCAGGGCAGAAGTTCAAGTGGCCCAAGAGCGAATTGTCCCCATTCCTGAACCTTCCACTGTCCACATCACTGTGAAAGAGAATTTCACCGATTTGCAGCGATTCATTGCAAATTTTGGTTATATCATTCCCCCTCTCCCTGAACACCTCACCAAGATATTAAAAGCCGTTGTTGTTTCACAGAAACACTTCTACACACTGGAGCAGAAAACTTTAGAGATAGGGCAGACATATTGGATATAGTGACCCCACCGTGGTGGGACCTGTTCACTAATATAGAAGTCCCTTCCTGGATTAGGATAGCCTCCCACATTCTTGTAGTGTGCCAGGTTGTCATTGTAGTTTATTTACTGTTTGTACACTGTAAAAAGGTCAAACATTCGCAGAAGTATGAGAATACAGGGGAATGGAGGGAGCATTATGTGCGGGTAGAAGAGACACCCGTTTAGATTTTGCTGCTTTATATAAAGTTAAAGTTTTCCCTCCCTCCTCTGTATTATTTTTGATATGTATTCATGTATTCTTGAATTTTCGTGTATGTACTTTATTTTATTATTGATGTTTTATTAGATGTGATGTCTTATTAGAAAGTAATGTGTATGCACTAGGTGATGTAGGGGTATAAGGACCCCCTCCACGCCTGGAAGTAAGTTGTTAGATTTTTAACCCCAAGGTATTGCCATTTATAGATGCTTAATGTACACTAGATTTTTCTGAAATGGGAAATGCATGTATCGTGGGGTCATAGATAGGTAAATACTGGGGATGGTTAGATTGTGGAAAGTCAGAAAATTTTGCTCACCCAGATTTATGATACTTCAAGCAAGTTACAGTATCATCAGGGGGGAATGTAGGATTCGCAAAATTGGACTTTGTATTAATAAGGGTCAAATGGCAGAAGAGGCCATGATTTTAAAGACTGTTTTAAAAGAAGCCCAGAAAAAGGGGCATACAAAATGGCCACCATACCATGTGGCCAGCTTACTGGGACACTTTAAAATGGTTCCTGTGCAACCTCAGACAGATTTGTGGATTCAACCCACAGTAAGTTCTGGAAGCCCTTTCTGAGAGAACGAAACCAGACCCACACGTATGCATATGGATTAGATGCAGATCAAGTCAAGATCGGCCTGGAGACAGAGGCCATCAAAATGTTGCCCCAGACAAAAGGGGACAATTTCATATTCATGAGAACAGCACCCAGGACTAGATAACAAGATCAGCAGGCCATTCAAAACAATGGAGGTAATTCCAAACCAGAGATGTGCCTGTTACCAGCCGTTTAAGACGTTTTAAAATATAATAACTACCCCACTGTGCTCTCAGCCCGCCAAAAATAAAACAAAGACTAACCTGATTTTGGGCGGGAAGTGAAGCCTCTGGAAGAAAGGTATATCTGGAAGACTTTTTCGGCAGTTGGGAGGCGAGTTGGAGGGGAGAAGCAAGTTTGGACAGTCACAAGGAGAGTCGAGCTGGAACACAGTTGCAAGCCTGCAGCTTGAGCTCAGACACACAGTTTGAATCCGGACACCCAGAAGAAGAAAGAGGCACTCGCAGGAGGAAGAAGAAGGCCAACATCGAAAAGGCCATCTCGAAACCAGCGTTCCGCCCCGGGAAAGCACATCGGGAGATCATCGACTGCCCCCGAGCCATTGCCGGAACGAGAGGCCATCGACCCAGCTTGGGAGAAGAAACAAAAAAATAAAGGTCCCAAGCAAAGAAACCTTCTAGCCACCCCAGCTCGGGAGAAGAGAGAAAAGGAACCTGAAGAAGCGATGGGAGCCAGCCCAAGGCTCCTCTAACCAGGGTCGAGCCGACGATCCTCGACCCTGCTGACATCCAGGCCCACTGGTGTCCAGCCGCCCCCGACCCCCACCTCAGGAGAGAGGTGTGGCGCAGCTCACAGGAGCTCCACGATTCACGTGGAGACGAGACGCCTGAAAGGACCAAACACAGGCTCAATTTCAAAACCTTGCACTTCCTAGTGGGATTGGTGAGCATGTTTCTGGCCCTTCACAATCAGATCTAGATAGGTTTAATAAGGGGGTGGATTTAAGGGTACAATTAACATGAGTTGTTGTCCCTCGATGTTCCGTGTGTTTCCTTATTTCATAATGATCTTTGTAGAGTATAAGATGCCTGTATTTGCCTTAGTTAGTACTGTGTCGTTATGATTTGTTTGTGTGTTTTTCCCCCCCATGTACTCCCTTATCTGCTTGCATTTGATTTGATATTTTTCCTTATGCAATAAAATTTCATTTTGTTTCATCAAACTTGGTCTGCAAGTGTTTTCTCTACATTGTAGTTCCTGCGCCTAAGTCCAGAGTACAGAATCTAAGGGGCGAGTGGGTCGAACCACTCAAGGTTTTACTGTGCAAGAGAGAGAGGCCTCTAGAGAGAGAAACCTCAGGAAAATCTCTCAAGGAAAACCCCTTACACATTCATAGTCAGGAAAACTTTCACACTTTAACACACAATTTCATACAACCTGAAATTCCAGCATACTTTTAAGGTTCCTTTCACTCAGCAAATCTTGTGTTTTACTTGTCTCGGTACAGATGCTAATAACTTACATGTTGGTAAAGCTTTAAGTTTATCTTTTTTCCTTTTTAAATTGGTGATTCAGCAGCTTCTCCTAGCTTTCCAAATCCCTGTTTGTTTGTTTTTTCTTCCTTTGCTGAGTTTTCAAATTTGTTAGCCTGCAAATTAGATCTTTTTCCTTCTTTATCTCTCCCTTCTGTTTCGATTCCTTACATTGTTTCTGGTAACAAGCTAAGATTACCATTCCCTCTTTATCTTTGGTTTCTCCCCCCCACTAAGCCTTTTGGCTCTCTGCACTGTCTTTTTTATTTTTTTTTATCTGCCAGGAATCGGGTTATAGAATCCAGGTCCCCCCACAGTGTGGAATCCTCCTTTCCATCTCCCTTTTTTTTTCATGATTCTAAATTCACTTGTCTCACTTCATATATCTCTTCTCAGATTTCCTTCTTTACTTCCTGTCAATCACTCCATTTAGTTAAACACACACACCAACCCTTTAGTCCCGAGGTTTTGATACTGTGGGGTCTGTGGCTCCCTGCATTCTACTTGATCCTGGCCATCACGTGGGACTACTGTCCTCTTAATTCCGGCTCAGGCTAGGCATTCAGACAGACCTCACCTTGTCCATTTTAACCTCTTTGTGACTGTAGAGTTTTATTTCATTCACTCGCTATTGTGCACCCATTCATTCGTTTGTTGAGGTTTCGCCGCCTCTCAGCTTAAAGGAATTCCCGCCTCCCAGGTTAGGGGACTTCCCGCCCCTGTCGGTTTATATTTAGGCCAGAAGGACTCGTCCTTCACCAATGAGGTTTCGCCGCCTCCCGGCTTAAAGGTTTTCCCGCCTACCGGGTTAGGGGACTTCCCGCCCCTGTCAGTTTACTGAGGTTTCGCCGCATCCTGGCTTAAAGGATTTCCCACCTCCCGGGTTAGGGGACTTCCCGCCTCTGTCGGTTTACTGAGGTTTTGCCGCCTCCCGGCTTAAAGGATTTCCCATCTCCCGGGTTAGGGTACTTCCCGCCCCTGTCGGTTTACTGAGGTTTCGCCACCTCCCGGCTTAAAGGATTTCCCGCCTCCCGGGTTAGGGGACTTCCCGCCCCTGTCGGTTTACTTTTTAACTGCCTTCAATTAAAGGTCTCTTTCTTTTTATAGTTCTTTTGTACGTCGATTCTTACTTGATGTTTCGCCAGCGATTAACCTCTAATTTTACAGGTGGCAATTAAAACATACTCACCTGTCTTAGGTTATCGTTGTCCGAGAGTCTTGTTCAGATTGCGTATCCCATCCTCGTCGCCAATTGAAGTAAGCCCCCAAAGTGCGGACCAAGTCAAATACAAGGTCGACGTCACCGGCTTGTTGTAAGAAAGACAGACCAACTAATTGAAGTCACAACGGTTTATTCAGGCCTGGGGAGAACCTTTCAGATTGCTGTCTGAATCCAACTCCACCAATATCCTAGCAACGTTCACAATTATACAAAAATTAAGCCCCTGCCCTAGGGGCCGGGGTAAACTTATCAGCATATACAGAGTTATAGCTAAATTGCAATTATAAAACCATGACATTTTCTCTTCCTGCCACCCACAAATCCCACATTTCAGTTATCAATTGGTCCCATCACCTCCTGTGACTGTGGGGCCTCATCTTAATTGCTTTACAACCATCCAATTGCCTGTAGCCAGGTGCTGTTGCTCGTTACATGTTTCCTTAAGATAATAGTCCTCATTAAGGCGTGCAAAGCACAGACTTTGGCCTCGTCTCGGGTTACCCCTGCAAAGCAAGCACATTCTAATTAGTCCCACCATACTTTGAAGAATGGAACCCTTTTGTAATTTATAACAAACAACTTCTTCCATGTGTTATCTGGTATATGTGCCGCCTCGCCTGGCTGACCAGACATCCTCCCTAATCTTTCTACGAGTTGCTCTGCAGTCTAATCTCTCAGCAGTTGAAGTCACCTAATCATGTTTTAAAACTTAGCTGGGTAAATGCAATATACAGACCTCTATATCGTTTAATTCAGGGTCGGGATTAACCCATTATCTCCACCTTGTACATTGGTGCTGCAATTGAATCGTGGTTGTCTTGCCCTGTTATGCCCAATTTTTAATATCTTACTTCACAACCATGTCCGTTTCAGTTTTAGTCATTGGAATCAATATAAAATAATATGTTCAAACCTTGTCATTAATTCAGAAATTTAAGGTTACCATTACTGTAGCCACAAAAAGTGGAAAAGTGAATGCAGAATGATAGGGTAAATGAATAGCAACATAACCCAATGTCAAATGGTAAGTCTGTCAGCTATTCTTAAGATTATTTTTGAACTATTTACTACAAAACAACACGTTGAAAATGGGACTCAGTTTCTCAGGTAAATCGGAGGCACATTTTAACATTGCCCTATGTAGCCTGGCGCAGCTCACGTAGAGCACTTTGAAATTCTTCATTATCATGATCACACTCCAGGGCTTTCCCAAAGAATTCAATGACTTCTGATTTCTTGCCATGAACCTGTTGTATTAGCCCCAATATACCAAAGGCTACACTGTCTCTTGAATATTTATTCATTCGATCTTCAGCAATTTGTTTCAATTTTGCACGGCATTCCTTGTTCGTGTTGGTGTTAACTTTGAGTTTAAAGCATTCCTTGAAATGATGAATGGCATTCAGCTGGGATCCCTTCTCATACAGCTGGTACGATCCATAGTTCCAATGTATTAATTGTTTATTCCAAAGGTTGTAATCTTTATTTCTAAGCAGGCTGGCATAGATATCATCGACTTTGGAATATTCTTCAGATAGTGTAAGGATTTCTGCCAAATCAAGTATTGCAAAAATTATTATGTCCGTGTATGATTGAGACACAGACAGCAGGAGTTGAACAAAACAAGTCTTCAATGAAAGGAGTCAATTGGGAAACTGAAACTACAGAGGCTTACTAGCGCCTTTTATACAGGGGTGGTCACTGCCGGTACTGCAGTCTGAGACCAGTTATTCTCTTAAAGGTACATACACAACAATTCCTCCCCTTTTAGATAAACAGTACATAACATTCATTTAACAACTTAATGATAACTAATTACAATCACAATTACGGTTGCTAGATACATTGGTTGAGTTTAAGCAATTATAAGTTCAGTCTTTGAGGAGGCTTCCTGATTCTGTCTGGATAACGCCTCTTTGGGGTATCAGGTTCTTCTGGCAAGGTTGAGTCGGGATCAATGTCGTTGTTTGGTTCATCTGCTTCCAATATCACCGATTCTGCAGTAGCTGCAATTGGTACGTCAATTTCATTGCCAGGTGTATCAGATCGTGGTGTGGAGTTGAGGTTTTCCAGTGACTCTAGAATCTGGTCAGCATGGCATCTTACAATGCTCTCTCCAACGTCCACGGTATACATGAGAGGTCCTTGCCGTGTACAAATCGTTCCTGGCTGCCATTTCTCAGTGCGGTAGTCCCGGGCCAAAACTGGTTGACCTATCTTAAAACTCCTGGTCGGCCTTTCATTCATATTCTGAAACTGCCTGTTCTCCACATCTCTTCGGACGTTTGGCTTAACCAAATCCAAGCGGCATCGTAGTCTTCGATTGAAGAACATCATGGCTGGAGTTTGGTTGGTAACCGCATGTGTCGCATTCCGGTAGGCAAACAAGAAGTTGTCCACCTTGTGTTGTAGGGGTATATCTTCATTACACATTGCCTTGATAGCCTTCTTGAATGTTTGAACAAACCTCTCGGCCAATCCATTAGTGGCTGGATGATATGGGGCAGATATGTAATGCTTAACACCATTGTTCTTTAAGAACCTCCGGAACTCTTCAGACACAAACTGTGGTCCATTGTCAGAGCAAATCTGTTCAGGCAGCCCATTCCTGGCGAATATGGTTCGTAAAACTGTGATAGTTTTTTCTGTGGTGGTTGAGGACATTTTTATTACCTCTGGCCACTTTGAATGTGCATCTACCGCAATTAAAAACATCGAGTCCATGAAGGGACCAGCAAAATCAATGTGCACCCTTTGCCATGGAGATTAGGGCCACTCCCATGGATGCAGAGGAGCTTGTGGTGGGGCGTTTTGGACCTTCTGGCATCCTGCACAGCTCTTGGTCATCTCTTCGATTCCCGGCCACCACACAAACGCTCTGGCTAAGTTCTTCATTTTTACCCCACCCAGATGACCCTCATGAAGCTCATTGAGCACTCTATCCATCAACTTAGGTGGAATTACTACTCTGGATCCACACATCAAGGTTCCTCTGCACACTGACAGCTGTTCTCTTCTCGGCGAGAATGCTGGCAGCAGTGGTTCGCCATGTGCTGGCCATCCCTTCACCGTTAAATCATAGACCCGTGATAGTGTTGGGTCATTCCGTGTTTCCTTTTCTATGTTTGCATTCATCACAGGGAGACATTCGACTGTGGTCGAGTGGAATAACTCCATTGGATCCACTGCAAGGTCTTCTTCTTCCACCATCGGCAACGGTAGGCGCGACAATCCATCTGCATTCCCATGCTGTTTAGTTCCTTTGTACTCGATGTCATATTGGTGTGCCCCTAGGAAAAGGGACCACCTCTGCAGCCGTTGTGCTGTCATTATCGGTACGCCCTTCTGAGGGTTGAAAATGGAGACAAGAGGTTGATGATCGGTTAGTAGAGTAAATTTTTGACCGTGCAGGTAGTGATTGAACTTCTTCACCCCCCACACTAGGCTGAGGGCCTCTCTGTCAATCTGGGCGTAGTTACGCTCGGCAGAAGTTAACGAGCGTGACGCAAAAGCTATCGGCCTCTCTAAACCATCAAGGAATTTACGTGACAGTACCGCCCCAATGCCGTAGGGAGACGCATCACACGCCAGTCTGATCGGCAGTGCTGGGTTGTAGTGAGCCAATACTTCTTTTGAAGTGATTAAGTCCTTACTCTTCTGAAAGGCCCGCTTACAGTCATTGCTCCATTTCCATGCTACTCCCGTTCGTAGTAGGGCGTTCAGTGGGTGCAGAATTGTCGACAAATTCGGCAAAAACTTATGGTAGTAATTCACCAATCCGAGGAATGACCTCAGTTGCGACACATTTTCAGGCGCTGGGGCCTTAACAACTGCTTCAATTTTGTCAGGGGACTTATGTAACCCCTCTTCATCAATCACGTGGCCACAATACGATATCTGTTTCTTAAAAAACTCGCACTTGGGGCGATTGGCTCGTAGCCCATGTTCTCTTAGTCTAGTGAGCACCTGGTCTAGGTTGGCAAGGTGTTCACTGTCATTTTCACCTGTCACTAGGATGTCGTCCAAGTAACACTGAGTCCCCGGAATCCCTTGCAGGACTTGTTCCATCACTCTTTGCCATATCGCCGGAGCTGATGCTACTCCAAATACCAGTCGATTATACTGGTAAAGACCTTTGTGAGTGTTTATCGTGAGATATTTCCTAGAGGATTCTTCAACATCCATCTGCAAATATGCTTGTGCTAGGTCAATTTTTGTAAAACGCTTCCCTCCAGATAGTGAGGTGAAGATGTCTTCTATCCTTGGAAGAGGATATTGTACTGTGTGAAGGACTGGGTTCACCGTCACCTTGAAATCCCCACAGATGCGAACCTTCCTTGGCTCCTCAGACTTATTGCTTAACGTTTTCTTCATGACAGGAACGATGGGTGTCGCCCACTCGCTCCAGTCGACCTTAGACAACACGCCTGCCTTCTCCAGATTCTCCAGCTCTGCCTCGACGGCTGGGCGAATTGCATATGGTACCGGTCTTGCTTTGAAAAACTTGGGAATTGCATTCTCTTCTATTTTTATCGAGGTGGTTAAGCCTTTAAGAGTGCCCAGTTCTTGTTGAAATACCTCTTTGTCGTTAGCTAAGATTGTTGACAATCGTCCAGGAGTGACGTCTTCATCTTTTTTACCATCCACCGTCATTGCATGAATGGAGTGCCAATCTAAGCTTATCTTCCTGATGCATTCACGTCCCAATAACGGTGGTCCACCATTTTGCAGTATGTAGAGATACAATTTCTGTATTTTCTTGCCGTTGTATTCGACAGGCACCCTTATTTTTCCTCTGGGGTATACTTTTTGCCCCGTATACGTTGTCAAGACGATGGATGTCTCTCTCAAGGGTATGTGTGAGAATAGCCGCTCGTAGTCTCGTCGATTCATGACGGTTAGCGCCGATCCTGTATCCAATTCCATTTTAACTTGGGACCCTGCTATCGTGAGGGTGACCCAAATGGTTCGGTGATCCTCTTTTGCGATTACATTGTGAAGTTTGAGACAGCTTAGTCTCCTGTTTCCGGATTCACTATCGCTCATCTGGTCTTCGGAACTACTGTCCGCCATCTTTTGTACTTTCTTGTACGGTTCCTTAGTAGCCTTTTTGTTGTCGCTGGTCTTCTTCCCAGACCTGCAAACTCGTGCAATGTGTCCCATCTTCCCGCATTGCCTGCATATTTTGTCCTTGGACCAGCAGTCCTTCTGGTCATGGTTAGTTCTGCCGCAGCGATAACATTTTGCAAATCCCTGTGTCATTTCGTGGGTGCCGTATTCCTGTGGCTTTTGTTGTATTTCCGCAGCTCCCCTGGCTGCTGCTTCGTATGATACTGCCACGCTGAAAGCCTTATCTAGCGTCAGCTCTTTCTCTGAGAGTAACTTCTTCTGTGTTCCTTCACTCAGGAGTCCACAGACAAATTTGTCCCGTAGGGTATCTGCCAGTCTTGCTCCGAACTGGCAGTGCTTTGATAGCTTGCGTAGTTCCGTAAGGTACTCAGCATTGCTCTCATCTTTATGCTGAGTTCTCCTGTGGAATTTAAATCTTTCTGCTATCAGCAGCGGTGCAGGGTTTAGGTGTTCCTGTAGGACAGCAACAATTTTGTTAAAACTCTTCGCCTTCGGTTTGGCTGGAGTAATCAGGTCCCGCAATAGGCTGTACGTTCTAGCGCCCATTAAGTTTAGCAATACCGATGCCTTTTTCTCATCAGCTATTTTGTTTGCCTCGCAATATACCTCGACTCTTTCCACATACGTGGTCCTGTCCTCTATTGTATTATCAAAGGCAGTGATACAGCCAGTCTTCGGCATCTTGCAAATCTAAAATGGCGCCTCCCGCGCTTTGCCTTCTTCCCCGATTTAACAAAATGGCGCCTCCCGCGCTTTGCCTTCTTCCCCGCTGATTAAGATGGCGCCTCCCGCGCTTTGACTTCTTCTCTGCTGTTGCTAGCGCTGCTTTCCATGGTTTCCGTTGTAACCTGCAGCTCCTCGCGGTTACCTGCGCATTTAATATTTCTTTTTAAAAAAAAATTATTTTCCCGTCGTGGAACAACCCTGTGGGACTTTTGCCTCCCTCTTCTCGGGTCTGTACGCAGCCCGGCTTCGTAGCACCAGCCGCGCCCTGTGTGCTCCACGCTCTCTCTCTCCTCTTCCCGACAACGCTGCTTGGCCCCGTTGCAAGCCACCCGCTCGAGTTCACGACCACCGCAGCCCAGGAAGGATCAGTGTACTACCTGCCACTAGCCCGATTAGCTGAAGCACCATCGCCAGGAACCAGGCCCCGCTTTCGACAGCTTCTCCAGCAATCTTCAACTCCGCTAACTCAGGGGTGGATACCCACGGTCGACGCCCATTTCTACTGCTTCTTTCTTCCTTCTGGCCTCGACCTCTGCTCACTTCGCTTCAGGAATGGATCCCAGGAGGTGGTGCAGACTGTAGGTAAGTTCGTATATGCTCGTCGCCAGTATTAGGTCCGTGTATGATTGAGACATGGACAGCAGGAGTTGAACAAAACAAGTTTTTACTGAATGGAGTCAATCGGGAAACTGAAACTACAGAGGCTTACTAGCGCCTTTTATACAGGGGTGGTCACTGCCGGTACTGCAGTCTGAGACCAGTTATTCTCTTAAAGGTACATACACAACAAAAATAAGTGAGGGTTTCTGATCAAACACTGTTTGGAAATGGTACTTGCAAAGCTCAATCAATTTTCTGCTGTCTTCATGAGCAAAGAATTGACAAGGTTTTCTCCGCAGTGCAATCAGCTTAGTTTGGTAACATAAGCCGATCTGGTGGTGAAGGAGTGCAGAAGCTGATTTAACCTTCAGTGCCTTTTTCAATAGCTGTAAGGAATATTCAGCAGATCCCTGTTTTCTTAAAGCTTTGGCTGCATACTGAATTATATATGGATCATCAGGACACTTCAGCAGCACTTGTTCAAGTAATTCGTAACATTCGTCTGTTTGATTGAATTCCTGTAGTCTTAGAGCCAACATGATCTTGACAAAAGAGTCATTTGGGTTCAGTGCTAACGCGCGGTGTAACTGCTTCACTACCTTGCAGTGTTCAGGATGCTGTGGGTATCCAAAGGTTTCTTTAATTCGAAACAGAGAAGTTGCATAAGCTGCATTCCATTCAATGTCATCAGGATCCCCCTCCAGAGCCTTCTCAATACATTCATTTGCCTCTTCATAATAATTCCTGCCAAATCTCAACAGTGACCAACCCTTCTCCCCGTATACTTCAGGTATCAGTGCTGTATACCGAGAGCCATCAGTAAATTGTTGACAGATCCTCTCCAGCTTGTCGAGGTAGGATTGGGCCTCTGCCAGTTCTCCCATGTGATAATATACCCAGGCATAGTTTCCATAGGTGATGATGATCCATTTTTCATTTCGAATGTGTGATTCTTCCTCAGAATCTCTTCAGCTTCCCATAAATTATTGAACGACTCTCACAGTTGCCTCGCATACAGTTTACAAAAGCAAGTAGATTGTAAGCCATGGTTTGATATTTCACAATATCAGACGTTATTGTATAATTTAGTTGTTCCTGCAAATCATCCCATTCAACATTTTCCACCTGGAGATTCCACGTGAAGTGACATTGGAGCTGAAGTAATTTCACTTTCAGTGAGTTCCTCTCAGTATCACTGTAAGAAATATGTTTAAATATTTATTAGTTTTGTTACACATTCAGATAGGAATAGCGATGGGAAACCTAGCAACTCAGGAATAAGCAGCTCCAAAAAAGCTGACAACTCAAATAACAACCAGAAGCTCAAACACAGGAACAAATGAAAACAACAGACAGGAAAAGACCAGCTGGACCATGGAGCCTGTCCCATACCGTCATGGTGCACTTTAACACCACAACCTCCATTGCCCCTTGACGTAATAACACTCACTATGCACTTGGTTTGAGCATAAAGCAAGGCTTTAATCAACTTATTGCAGAACATGGAAGTCTAGTTGTATCCACCAGCTCCTTGTCTTTACAAAATGTCCCTGGCAAGCTGGGGCCAATGCCCGAGTATTTATACTCCTTGGACGGTGCCACCAGCTGGCCGTCCAGTGTTATTTCACAGGTAGTTTGAGATTTATGACACCCCTCCCCACCAGCCAGCCTCGCAGCTTCCCTGAAAATAGGCACAAGAGGGTCACAGCAAAGATCGTCAAAGGCTCAGGCCGCTGACACTAGGGAACTTGCAGCCAGCAGGAATCCAGAGTCGGATCCTGGGATCTTTCTGATTACATGGCTGAGCTACTCACTGCTTTAACCAGATGAGCCATTGGGAAAACTAAATTAATTCAATTGAACAAGGACCTGTGTCAGCCGTGGCTCAGTGGTAGCTCTGTCACTTCTGAGTCAGACGGTTGTGGACTTAAGTCCCACTCCAGAGACTTCAGTGTGAAATCGAGGCTGACAATTCAGTGCTGTACTGAGGGAGTCCTGCATTGTCAGAGGTGCATTCTTTTGGATGAGACATTAAACCGAGTCCCCATCCACCCTGTCACATGGATATAAAAGATGCCATAGCAATATTTCATAGAATCATAGAAAGATACAGCACAGAAGTCAGACATTCGGCCCATCGTGCCTGTGCCGGCTCCTTGAAAGTGCTGGCCAACTAGTTCCACTCCCCATTTCTTTCCCCAGAGCCCTGGAAAGTTTTTCCCTTTTGGTATTTTTCCAATTCCCTTTTGAAACTTATTATTAAATCTGCTTCCACCACCCTTTCAGGCAGTGCACTCCAGATCATAACAGCTCAGCGTTTAAAGTTTAAAGTTGCCTCTGGTTCTTTTGCCAATTACCTTAAAATTGTGTCCCCTAGTTACCGACCCTCCTGCCACTGGAAATAGTTTCTCCTTATTTACTCTATCAAAACCCTTCATGATTTCGAACATCTCTATCAAATCTCCCCTTAATCTGCTGTACTCTAAAGGAGAACAATCCCAGTTTCTCTAGTCTCTCCACGTAACTGAAGTCCTTCATCCCCGGTTCCATTCTAGTAAATTTTCTCTGCAGGCTGTCTAAGGGTTTAACATCCTTCCTAAATTGTGGTGCCAAAAAATGGCCAGAATACTGCAGCTCGGTCCTAACCAGTGTTTTATAAAGGTTCAGCATTAGCTTTTGTATAAAATTCAAGTTTAACTTTGTACTTTCTACGACGCCCGAGTGGAAACTAATTATTACCTGATATAATATTATAAACAGGTTAACCTTTGCTTCATGTCTTCTGACTATCACCAGTCTTGGTGCAGCAGTATATTCTTATCTGAATGTCTCACTGTGAACAAATAATCTCAGTTCTATGCAATTCAACTGTTTTGGAATGTATGCTACTTTATTTCTGCAAACAAGCTCATTGTTCAATAGTCTACATGTAAATTTAAATACAGGAGGAATTCCAATGATCTTTACCTCATAATGCTGATCGGATGGAAAATGCTTTGAATTCCTTTTTCAGCTTCAACTGTACTTCCAATGGTGAAAAGAAATAAAACCTAGGAAATTAAACTAAGAACCAACATTTTTGTACAAGAAATAGTGCTGCCAGCACAGTAACATTGTGTGCTGTCAGCGAACTCCACAGAGCCTATTATAAACAGAGGCCTATTTAGCAACTGAAAAAGACCACTTGGCCCAAAGCGTCGAATGTGTTAGGTTGATCTTATCTCTGCCCACTCACCATATCCCTCAGTCACTTCCAGTTGTCTTTTGAGCCCTCTTATATTATTTGCTTCAATGCCATTTCCCTGATAAGTTGCTCCATATTTCTCTTACCCTTTGTAAGGCTGCGTCCAGTTATTTTGCTGGATGAATGGCTGAAGCATTGGCAGCCTTGAGGATGTCAGTCAATGTTTCCTCTAATTTTTATTTTGGGTGTGCGGCCCCTTAACGGGCTGCACGGCCAATTCAAGTTTTCACACAGGTGCGTATTTTTCCATTTAAAAGCCGGTGAGCGGCCTGCGCGCGACCTCCAGACCATTGCACAATCACGCAGTTTAACGGGAACATTGGTGTCAGTGCCTGGAAGAGCTCCTAGTTTCTTGGATGCATCCTTGGTGAAGTTAAGGCCAGAACAGGAAGATTGTTGGAAACTGAGGGCTGGAAGTCCTATCGAGGGCTGTCTGGGGCCAGATGGCAGAGACACTGGGGGATTACCATGCACCCATTCAATGTGATGCAGGCAGCACGCCAACTGCATGTTGCCTGCTGATTAAGATGATTGCAGCGTGCAGCCAGCACTAACTGCACATTGATTGGCTGTACGCATTAGCAGCGGGCCCAAAATCGCACCTTGCTAGCACCAGTTAAAGGTAGCCTGCACTGCTTAAAGCTAGCTTGCACCTCTTAAAGGTGAGGTGCATTGTGGCTGGACCAGGCGCTGGAAGTCGTTCTACAACTGATTCTGACCTGCGAAACACTCAATAATGGCACTAATAATGGGTGAGAGCAGGCTCCAAGATTTTCTAATGCTTCACTGGAGGAGGAGAGATGTCTGGATCCACAGGGGGTGAGGAGCCCTCCAGAGACACGCTCAGAGCCGATAGCCATGGCGGTCAATGCCAGGACTCAAGCCCCGGGGACCACACTCACTGACGCACTTCTCTTTCTCTTGCAGGACAAGGTGGCTCACAATCGGAGGCACCAGAGGCTACCCAAAGGGGTACAGGCATGCCTTCATAATTATACCCCCATGGAGGAGACAGTGCTGGCCATTCTTGGGAGGGCAATCTCTGAGGCAGTGACCAACGGCTGGGCTGAAGTGATCCAAGACGACTGTATCCTCAAACATAATCTTATCTCTCACATCCCACTTCCCCCTCTGAAGCTAGTAGAAATAGAGGATTATTGAGAGAACTCTGTGGTATGTAAAAAATAGAGCAAGTGAGTTTTAAAAGCAAGTTTAATGTCAAGATCGCAGGAGAAGATTCCTCCTTGTTTTGATTCCCAGAGGAAGAATAAAGTCTACATTTACTATAAATCTATTGTTTATGTTCTAACTGTTCACATATTTGTTTGAATTTGTCCTGTGCTTTATAGTCTGAGCTGTGATCTGATAATATTATTCTTCCACTTACCGATGAGATCTCATGGCAGCACATGGTATATCCAGTAACCAGAGTCCTGTGTTTCACATTTATTGTTACAGTCCTTCTAGTTTTTACATTTTAAAATGAACTTTCAGTATTTGTTGCCACATTTGTTTGAAAATCCAGCCCTTGTGTTTCTCCACTAGGGGTCTCTCTGCCAGTGTAAATCATTTGGAATTTTGTATTTCTAGCCTGCTCCCTAACTTTTTATTTAAACTGCAGATTAAAACAGTTAATTTGTGCCCTTTTACACCAAAATTTCCACTGAACGAGTCACACAGATACCATATTGAGGTAGTTTTACATAATAATGGATAACAGCTGGCATTTATTTAGTGTCTTTAATGTTTCTGTGTCAGCTGTGTCTCAGTTGATAGCAGACTCACCTCTGAGTCAAGAAGGTTGTGGGTTCATATCCCACTCCATGGGAATTGAGCACATAAACCTAGGCTGACACTGCAGTGCTGAGGGAGTGCTGCGCTGTCGAAGGTGCTGTCTTTCAGATGAGGTGTTAAATCGAGGCCCCGTCTGCTCTGTCAGGTGGTCCTAAAAGATCCCATGGCGCTATTTTGAAGAAGAGTAGGGGAGTTATCCCTGGTGTTCTGGCCAATATTTATCCCTTAAACAACATAACAAAAACAGAGGTCGTGGGAGGTGTTATATAAATGCAGGTCTTTCTTTTTTCTTTTACAGTAAATGTCCGAAGATGATCCATCGATGGGGAATGGATACTTAGTGACAGCAAAGGAAAGGTGAAAGGTTAAAGAGGAAGAATTTTAGCAAGTATTGACAGGGGCGAGAAGGAGCAATGTACAGGGGTTTAAGACAGCAAGGCCAATAAGGCTATTTTCCAGCTCTCAGAATTTCCTGCTTAAGGCTGCTCGTAAAGAAAGTGTATGAGAGCCTCGGTGAGAACCACAAATTACCTTAAAATGTTTAAACAGGGCAAAGGTTCAATTTGCCAGCTTTCCCCTGGATCATGTTATTTGCTTTGTGAGCCTATTTGGAGCGGTCCTCAGGAAAGGAGCTTTCCGAGAAACTCGCTGCTCCTTTAATGACTCCATTATGGTGCCTTAACGGAGCAGCGACTTTTTAGGCATTAATTTGTTTCTATTTTTAAAGTTCATATTTAGTACTGGGTTGTTTTCCTTTTTTAGTGTATGTATTGTTCATTGTATTCAGGTGGTGGGAATTAATTGGGGAATCTCTTTTTCTCTCATACAGGCCGGAATTCTGTGGAGGAAGGCGGGTTGGGGTTGGTGGGGGGGCTCCGAGGCGGTCGGGAAACCCGGGAGGCCAGATTGAGAAGCTGGCTGCAGGTGGGTAGGCCTTAAACTGCACAGAGGGGTAAGAGAGGGTTCATGTGGGGGCTGGGGTGTTAAGTGGATCGGGGTGTGGGTGGGGAGTGGATCGGGGGCGGGGGGAGTGGATCGGGGGCGGGGCGAGTGGATCGGGGGCGGGGTGAGTGGATCGGGGTGTGGGTGGGGGAGTGGATCGGGGGCGGGGCGAGTGGATCGGGGTGTGGGTGGGGGAGCGGATCGGGGGCGGGGCGAGTGGATCGGGGTGTGGGTGGGGGAGTGGATCGGGGCGGGGGAGTGGATTGGGGTGTGGGTGGGGGAGTGGATTGGGGTGTGGGTGGGGGAGTGGATCGGGGGCGGGGCGAGTGGATCGGGGTGTGGGTGGGGGAGTGGATCGGGGCGGGGGAGTGGATTGGGGTGTGGGTGGGGGAGTGGATCGGGGTGTGGGTGGGGGAGTGGATCGGGGGCGGGGCGAGTGGATCGGGGTGTGGGTGGGGGAGTGGATCGGGGGCGGGGCGAGTGGATCGGGGTGTGGGTGGGGGAGTGGATCGGGGCGGGGGAGTGGATTGGGGTGTGGGTGGGGGAGTGGATCGGGGTGTGGGTGGGGGAGTGGATCGGGGGCGGGGCGAGTGGATCGGGGTGTGGGTGGGGGAGTGGATCGGGGGCGGGGCGAGTGGATCGGGGTGTGGGTGGGGGAGTGGATCGGGGGCGGGGCGAGTGCATCGGGGTGTGGGTGGGGGAGTGGATCGGGGCGGGGGAGTGGATTGGGGTGTGGGTGGGGGAGTGGATCGGGGTGTGGGTGGGGGAGTGGATCGGGGGCGGGGCGAGTGGATCGGGGTGTGGGTGGGGGAGCGGATCGGGGGCGGGGCGAGTGGATCGGGGTGTGGGTGGGGGAGCGGATCGGGGTGTGGGTGGGGGAGTGGATCGGGGGCGGAGCGAGTGGATCGGGGTGTGGGTGGGGGAGCGGATCGGGGGCGGGGCGAGTGGATCGGGGTGTGGGTGGGGGAGTGGATCGGGGCAGGGGAGTGGATTGGGGTGTGGGTGGGGGAGTGGATCGGGGTGTGGGTGGGGGAGTGGATCGGGGGCGGGGCGAGTGGATCGGGGTGTGGGTGGGGGAGTGGATCGGGGTGTGGGTGGGGGAGTGGATCGGGGCGGGGGAGTGGATTGGGGTGTGGGTGGGGGAGTGGATCGGGGTGTGGGTGGGGGAGTGGATCGGGGTGTGGGTGGGGGAGTGGATCGGGGCGGGGGAGTGGATTGGGGTGTGGGTGGGGGAGTGGATCGGGGTGTGGGTGGGGGAGTGGATCGGGGGCGGGGCGAGTGGATCGGGGTGTGGGTGGGGGAGTGGATCGGGGGCGGGGCGAGTGGATCGGGGTGTGGGTGGGGGAGTGGATCGGGGCGGGGGAGTGGATTGGGGTGTGGGTGGGGGAGTGGATCGGGGTGTGGGTGGGGGAGTGGATCGGGGCGGGGGGAGTGGATTGGGGTGTGGGTGGGGGAGTGGATCGGGGGCGGGGGGAGTGGATTGGGGTCTGGGTGGGGGAGTGGATCGGGGCGGGGGGAGTAGATAGGGGTGTGGGTGGGGAGTGGATTGGGGGCAGGGGGAGTGGATCGGGGGGAGTTGATCGGGGGATCAGACAGACGATTGAGACGGGAGAGAGGATCGAAGGTCGGGCAGATGATCGGGGGGGGTGGGGGCGGAAAGAGGATCGGGGGTCGGGGGAAGACAGAGGATTGGGACCGGTTGATGGGGGTGGTGTGAAGGGTAGATTGTGGCCGGCCTCAGCATCACTGGTGGGTGGAGGGGGAGCGGCCTGAAGGGGGTGATCGGAGGCCTCGTGAGGGGCTCTCCGATCACGGGGTGTGGGTTAGGTAGGAACCCTGGCATAAGAGCTGGATGTTACTATTCTCGAGCTATGGGGTGGTCTTCAACTTCACCTTCGATATTCCCTCCATACTCCTGTGTCCAGAGCTTGTAATGTCCTGAGCTGTAATCCAGTTCAGATCTGTGCCATCCTGTGCAACCAGAGAAGTAGCCTTGCAGACATGTTGACAGACATGTGGCCAACCTTTAGCCCATCTTCAATGGAGAGGAGAATTGGGCGGAGTGAGACTGCAGAATGCACTACCAGAATAGGTTAGATCAGTGATTGAAGGAAAGGGGAATAAAGGGATGTGGTAATCGGGTGGAGAGATGGGATTAGGACAATTACTCATGTGGGGGATGAAAATGGCTTGTTTCTGTTTTGTAATTTCTGCATGATTCGATGTAAATCCTGTCTGCACCTAGGCCTAGAGTTCCTGCTGACTATTGACTAATTTTACATAGAATTATATAGAAAGTACAGCACAGAATCAGGCCATTTGGCCCAACTGGTCCATGCTGTTGTTTAACATTTCAAAGCCTTACAGAAGTTTGGGGGAGGGTGGGCTTTGCACCTTCCAACTACTTTACCATCTGCCTGACCACTATTTTGCCCTTGTCCAGTCAATTTTCCCTCCATGACCCCGGCCCCTTCAGACAGGACAGAATGAGTTTCTGATCAGAGGTTCGACTCTTCCTCTGCTTCCTGGGTGATGAGGAGCAGCAGAGGGAGTCCAGGCTGGACAGGCTGTGCCACTAACTTCAACACCTGTGGATACAGGCAGAGGTTCTCATCCCTGCACTGTTCGAGTTGCCGTCTTTCGGATGAGATGTTAAAGCGAGGCCCTGATTGCCCTCTCAGGTGGGTGTAAAAGACCCCATGGCACTACTTCGAAGAAGAGCAGGTTCAGGCCAAGACTGAAGTCTGCATCCCTGAAGATAAACAGATATTTTTTTGCAAAATCGTCCCGTACAAATGGAGTCATGGGTGGCTTTTACCTTTCTCAGGGTGTCCCGATCCCATTCCCTAACTGGCCACTTGTGCCACACTAAATATCTTCTTCTGAAGGTGTGTGACCCCCCCCACCTCCCCCAGTGCTAAAGACACGCAGTTTGTGGCCGACCCCCCCATGAACTTTGACACTTATGCCAGGTTGCATCTACCTGCACATTTTGGGTCCAAGGAATCTTTTGTCTTAATTAATTCTTGATCAACAGAGCATTACTCCTGCTCTCATATCTCCACTCTGCCATTTTAAACTTAAGTATAATAAAAAAACTAACAAGACAAATATAAGGCAACTGACATATCATAGTATCGAACCCTTGTTTGGTAGAGAACAGGTGCTATCAGCAATGGTGAGCAGCACCATTCACCTACAATCTGTGACTACATTGGCACTACCCTGCTGACCACGCCAAGGACACGACCAGAAAATGGGGTTCCATCAGTTGAAGGTTTGGAACTTCACCAGCAACTCTTTGTCTCTTTGCAATCCAATTGCTGAATTGTAAAGATAAAAGCAAAGCCTCAGACATCAACAAACTGAGGTAGCAGCAGAGGAACAGCAGGTCAGTCTTCAAGGTAAGAGTAATAGAGAAAGAGCAGGATATCCTCAGTTAGTTGGATGTACAATATGGCAGATCAGAATTTGAGAATGAGTGTAGTTCCCTCTTGAGGTGTAGGCAATGCTAGGCCCCACTGACTGACTATGTGACTCCTTCCTCCAGGGGTAATGCTGCCACAAGGGAATCACACTGCCCAGTCAACTATACATGACCTACTGAGGAAGTCAACGATTGTATCACATTGTGGCTGTCACTCCAACTGTTGCTCTGCACTTTTGTGCAAATGTGTGAATGTGTAAGTTTTTCAGAACATCCCAGCAGTCACCTCTGGGTTAGAGGTGGATACGATGCCTGTCCAGTGCCAGAAAGTACATCCTGGGGCCTGGAAGCATACAGTAACCAGAAAGGTTTTTGTCCCTTACCCGTCTTCTCTGCTATTTGTTGCCCTTCCCTCCTCTCCTTAAAGGTCTTGACTTCCTACTGGGGTGCAGTGCCATGGGCACTGGTTGCCCTCCAGTGCCTCACCCAGGTGTCCGTTATTGATGTGGAGAGCATCGACTGTAGCAGGGTATTTGACTATGTGGGACACCACACCAATGTCCAATCCTGTCTTCCTTCAACAGCCAACCACATGCACTTCCCCTTCTTTCCAAACTTAGAGAACTAATAAAAACTGACCAAAACTTTCAAATAATCTGACACAGCCCCAAAGAAGGATGAGAACTCCAAAATGTTTTTTAACAACTAAGTTGGTGCATTTTCGTGTATTTTGGATTCTATGAGCTCGGCCATTGGATTTTCACTTAATATTTTGAGGAAAGAGGAAGGAACCTTTGTTCAATTTTATTGCAAATTACTCTCTATTTCCCAATGGGAATTGATTACTTTTTTATATTTTAAAACTTACTTTTCTCATCAACAGCAGAGAACCTATTACTAGACAGAATTAAAAAAGTTTCAATGAATTTTACTTTTTCTTTTAAAAAATGGTGAATAAATAAATGATGGATTGGAAACAATCCTCATTGGCAGAGGATCATTCCAGTCTGGGTTCCAGGAAGCAAGTCTCATTGGCGTGTATGACTTCTGTTGGCAAAATCTGTGTCTGTAATGATAAAGTTTTAATTATTTTGAACCTCATTTATCCTCTTAGCTTTCCTCCCTCTACTGAGCCTTCCTTTAGCTGAGATGACGACAGTCTCCATGAAATGGTCTTCTCAGCTTTTACCCACGCTGCTCTGTGATGACCAAGATGAATTGTATGAATTGCCGTTCACCAAATGGTGGCAAGTGGCCATAAACATTACCGACTGCCAGAAAATATCTTGCAGGTTTTTCCCATCATGTTCTGCACCGCACTAACTGTCCGCATTCGCACAGATCAACAACACAAATTAAATCTTAGCCACAGTTTCATTTTATTGGTTATTTTAATATTCAATTTCTGATATTACAATTACAATTGAAATTGCTGTTTGGAAAATCAGTGTCTGTAGCCATTGTGTTTTATTCTTTTTAACCCATTTTAACCTATTTTCATATCCTTTAGTCTTCCTCCCTCTACTGCATTTCCCTTCACCGAGATGGTGACAGTCTCTGGAAAATTGACTTTCCCGGGTATTGTCCAAGCTGCTCTGTGTTGGCCAATGAGGGACTCAGAAGGTTTGATGAAGAGCTGGTGCAGCTGACAAGTTACAGGGCAGGGAGACTCCCAGTGACAGAGGCTGAGATCCGAATGAACGCTCTGGATGGGAGTCCAATCGTCTGTCTGCAAAGCTTCAGAACAACAGAATCAAGCTGATGATCTATTTGAAGGAACTGCAGTGGTCGTTGGCCCTTTCTCAGCTGTCACAGATGGAAAGCCTTTCACCCGATGTGGGAACTTTTTGTGAACAGGCAGCAAGTGAAAGATAGGATGGCAGAGTGGTTTTATTACTCTTTGGGCTGGATTGGACATTTTTATATCGTCATTACCATAAAAAGAATATAAGTCACATGCTCAGAGTGCACTGAAGCTTATGGCACCTCCAGCTATAATGCTTTGCCTGCATTGCTGTTAAAAGACCCTAAACAGATGATGATCATAATAAAACACATTGTTCATATATATTTGGAGATCAGTGTCCGTCTATCTACCCAGTTTACTAGATTACTTAAGAACTTCCTGGGGTGATTTTAAACCTACCCACTTGGCAGAAACTGGGCTAAGCTGCTCGGCCAAAGTGAGCGGGGTTCTCACTGACACATGCGGACCGGGATCTGATGATGTCATCTGGCCCCGGCTGCGATGTCAACTCTGGCCTGAGTGGCGGAAGCTGCTGCAGCTTTTCCAACAGGCCGAAGCAGCTCTGAACAGAACCAGGATGTCAAAGGGTAAGGGCTCGGTTTTGCCAGGCCCGTGGAGGTGGGATTGGAGGTGGTAAAATCGCAAAACACGGCGAGCGGGCCCGATCCCGCCTCCATCCCGCCTCAGAGCAATTTTCCCAAATGCGTGTTTTCTGACCCTGTTTCCAACCCGCCTCCGAGAGGTGGGATATGCCCTTAAGGCTCTTAACAACCACTTAATTGCCTCTATAATCCCATTTTGAGAGGCCTTTCTGATTTTACCACTTTTCCCATGTCCTGTACGTCTCCTCTGGAACACGCCAGTTAATCCTGGCGGCCTCACAAGTGGACTGCTTACTAACAGCTGCAGCTCCACCATTAAAAAGGAGTTTTCAGCAATCATCATTTGCAGGTGGCAGAACTTTGTTGTTTCAGGTCTGGGAGAACTTTGAGCAGGCATACTCATTGTTGGGGAAGTTTGGAGCCTGACACCCATTTCCAGTGTGACTTCCTGGGAAACCCCTGTCCCCACCTTGACTGAGCGCTTCCTCAACTGAGGTATATACCAGAAGCATGGGAACCATTTATTTCCTTTCCTCCTGGACATCAGATTTGGACAAAGACCAGCCGTGGCAGCAGCAGAACCATGAACAACAGCACCACCAACAGCAGCAGCAACAACAGGAGTGCCAAGTTGCTGCTCACCCACCTGAAGCTGCACAGGCCAGAAGGCTCCAGCACACGGCCACATTGCTGCCTGGGATGCAAGTGATGCACTCATCTTGGCCAGATTTGCTTAGCCTGCACAATCAAACACTTCTGCCTCACACCTTCTTATCAGGTCATCGACAATGGCCAAAAACCTATGGATTCCTATCACTCTGACCGCCATACTGACAATTGCAAATCACCCTAAGCCCTCAATGTGGAAGTCCCATTGGCAAAATGACACAGGCCACAACTTCAACAGTTTGCCATCAGAATTTTTTATGACAATAAGCAACTGATGGCTTTTCAAAATTAAACACATTACACCCAAGTGACTACCCTTGCGACTACTTGTGAATTATCTTCCTCTTACGCATGCTCTCACATGGTGCTTCCCCTGTGGCTTCAGCAGATGTGGAGGCCCCTTGCTCACTTTCTTGCTGCTCCTGTCTCGACACCTTTGGCTGGCGTCCTCTGGGGTTGCGAACCTGTGAGGGCTCGGCAACAGTCTGCTGCTCCTGCGGCTTTGCAGGGGATGAGACACCCATCTCAGTTGGGTGGGCACTCTGGTGGGGCTCTGACCGAGGGCCCTACAGTGGCATGGTCATGTGAGCGCTTGGAGAGGAGCCCCCACTTCCTTGTTGTATGCCACCAACATCCCTCTCATGGGTCAACCCCACTTCAGAGCTAGCAAGTGGCTGGACAGCACTTTGCTGCACTGCAGGGGGTCCATGAGGACCCATTTCTGCACTGGAAGTCCGACTCCAGAGAACTTGCATGAAGGTCTGGTTTGTTTGCTCAATAGCTGACCATCGCGCCTCAAGAGATGTCATTCTAGTCTGAACAATTACCATGTTTTCCATACCCTGGCGACTAAGTTCCTCCATGGACGAAGCCATCCTCTCCTCTGCCATAGCCATCCTCTCCTCTACGGTAGCCAGCCTTACCATGGAGGTAGCCATCCTTTCCAAGGAGGTTGCCATCCTTTCTGTGGTGATGCGTTTATGCGCCAATGCCTCCACTAAAGCTCTGCTCATGTTAGCGATGGACTCCTCCATTCGCTCCACACTCGCAGCGACCCTGGAGACAAAACCTGCCAGAGACTCCTGCACCTGCTCCTGGAGTTCCAGCACCGCTCTCTTCCTGGATGGACCCGGAGGCACAGGGTCGACATGTAGCGGAGCCGAGCTGGGAGCGCCCCCTCCACTGCGACGAGGACTCTCCACTGCTGTCCCTGTCTCCACCATCTGCTGATGCTCACTTGTGAGCTGTGATACACCAGGTGACAACACTACTCTATGTCCCGAAGGTCCCACCAAGGTGTGAGTGTCTGTGCTGGTGCAGAGTGTGCTTAATTCTGTTGACGCAGCACCCTCAGTGGTTGCAGCTTCCTCTGAGGAGTCTGGAAGCTCAGGCTCTTCCTTTTGGACAGTGGGGACGGGGGCTCTCGATGGTCCTGTGGGGGAGTAAAGGAAAGAGTTAGCGATGTGAGGTAAAGGTTGCATGCACATTGAATTGTGCAGATGATCATAAGTCAATCTGTTAGAGCATCAGATTCATTATCAGTGACTCATGCAATGTCAATGAGAGATGCCAAACTATTCTGTCACCAGCTTGCTGTGATGCACCCACCTGTCCGTCCCCCCACTTGGGAATCCTCCTCGATCCCGGCAATTTCCAGTGCTGCCTCCTCCGAGGTGGTGAGCTGGGCGACTGAGGGTGGCCCTCCTCCTGTCCTCGCTCTTTCCCTCTTATTGTGGGCTCTCTTTTCCTGCAATGAGGGACACAAGTGGAGTTTGAGTGAGAATGAAGGAGTGAGTGTAGAGAATCCATAGCATAGATGCATAGAAGGAGACAAAGGGCCCTCCATGTGTTGTAAATTGTTGTCATTGCGTCACAGTGATAGGAAGTGTGAGGGCTGCATGGTCGAATAGTTAAGTGAATGTGTCCATAGAGAGAGAGGGAATGGGTAAGGGTGCAGGGATGTCAGTGTCAAGTGGAATGTGGAGGAAGAGGTTGGCAAAGTAGAGTGCTGGTGAGGAGAGGCGCTGGGGATGAGATTGAGGGTGATGAGAAAGTCTTACTCACTTTTCCTGTGTGGAGAAGGTCATGAAACCTCTTCCTACATTGCAGCCAGGTTCTGCGGCACATAGAGATGGCATTGACCTCCTGGGCCACTTGCAGCCACACAGCTTTAGTCTGTTGTGACTTTTTTCTCCCTGAGGAAGGGAAGAGCACCTCCTTATTAGATCTTGCTCCCTCCACCAGAGCTTGGAGGGACGGCTCATCAAATCGAGGTGCACACTTTTGCTTGCTGGTGGACATGGTCGGTAAACTAAGTCCTTCATACAATGTCCAAAGTGTTTCCAGTCTCCAGAAGAAGCAAAGCTGCTTGCAGGCCTTAAATCCAGCAGCACTGATGATGTCATCGGAGGCGACTTTCAGGATGGAAAGACTAATTGGGCCAGAGGTTTCCACACGCTGGAAATCAAGTGCCCAATTAGGGGAAAATTGATTTTTTTTCCCACTTCACATCGGAGTCGGGGTCCTGACACAAAAACCACCTGACAAGCCCCAGCCCGACCCCAATGGCAAAATCCAGCCTTAAGTGTTTTACTTTCCTTTGTGCAGGAAAGCCCTGCCAGGCCCCATAATGAAAGTTTAGGCCTCCCCTGCCCCGGACTCCCCACATCCCCACTTCCATCCCCCGGGATCCTCCCAGAACCTCCTTCAACGCACCTACCTGAACGCTGTACAGGCGGGAAGTGGACTGGCGGCACGATAATGAGGTTCAGGACTGAAATAACCTCGGGCCCGATATCTACAGCAACGGATGAGTTTCCCACTCCCCTCACCACTCAGCCACCCAAAACCCATCTGGAGTTACAATCGGGCCCATATAATGTTTAATATTGCTTTAAAAACAGTTTCTGTCATTCATAAACAACTATTGTGGCTCTGTCCCATTGATTCAATTAACTCTAATTCCACAAAACACACACATTTTGTTTCTTTCCACACATAGCAAAATTTCTAAGGATACAGAAACAAATCCTATTTGGTTAGTGCACCGGCGGTGTTAATATTCTTGAATGAAGCACAGGGATTTAGAATAATTACAATAAGATTATCGTTTGAAAATTATACACACGAGTAAAATGCTCATTTGAAAGAAAGTGCCAGCAGAATGTATTAAGTGAAGCGAGTACCCGACCAAACCTGCTCATAGATCAGAGAGTATTAATGCATCCTTCAAATGCTTAGTTTTAGCTGGGAAAGTCAACGTTGCCTAGACAGAAAGGCGTAATTCACAAAGAGCACTTAGATATTCTTCATTGTCACGATCCAACTCGAAGGCTTTTTCAAAGCACTCAATAGCTTCACACTTCTCCCCATCCAGCTGGTGCAGGAACCCAAGAACACCAAAGGCCTCACTGTCACTTGGATACCTACGAAGTCGTGTTTCTGCTATCATCTCCAAGTTTTCGTGACACCTTTTCCGTTCTATTGAGTCATATTTGACTTTCAGTCCTTCCAGAAAATGGGTGATGGCCTTTGATTCAGATCTTTTGTGATTCAGTTCAAATAACCCAGCCTGTAAACAAATAGCCTGCTTTTTTTCTGGACAAATATCTTCTAATTTCAGTAGATTGCTGTAGATCTCCTCTGCTTTGGGATATTCACTGTTTAAAGAACAGATTCCTGCAAAATCCAGTTGTGGCTGAATCGTTGTCAATGGGCGGGACTCAAATGCCTTTTCAAAATAGTGCTTGCATTTATTGATCAACTCAGCTTTGTGTTGAAAAGCAGGATTGCGAGGGTTTTTGCTGCCTGGATATTTGATCAGTTGAAATAGCTTTTTTCTGTAACACACACCTATTTGGCGGTGTAAGAAGGTAGAGTTTGGGCTAATTTCTAATGCTTTCTTCAACAGCCCCACAGCTTTTTCCACATCTCCTTCTCTTCTCAAAAATTTTGCTGCATAATGAGTTACATATGGAAGGTCAGGGGACTTCTGCAATGCTTGTTCAACTAATGTGAGAGCTTCCTCCTTTTGATTGAACTCTTGTAGTTTTAGAGCCAACTGCACCATGGCTCCAGAGTTATCTGGATCAAGCTCCAGCACACGTCGCCACTGCTTCATTGATTGACTGGGTTCACCCTCTCTGGGGTACAAGAATCTCCTTCCAGGCGAAACAGAGCAGTTGCATAACCAGCATTCCATTCAGTGTCATCAGGATCTTCCTCCAGAGCTTTCTCAAAACATTCCTTTGCCTCTTCATAGTATTGGCAAGCAGAACTCAACAGTGACCAACCCTTCTCCCCGTATACTTCGGGTATCAGTGCTGTATACCGAGAGCCATTATAAATTGTTTACAGATTACCTCCAGCTTGTCGAGGTAGGACTGGGCCTCTGTCAGTCGTCCCATGTGATAATATACCCAGGCATAGTTTCCATAGGTGATGATATTTCTTCTTTCAAATTCATGCTCATGATTCTCCCTCAGAATCTTTTCAGCTTCCTTTAAGTTTTGAATTGCCTCTTCACAGTTGCCTTGCAGACAGTTTACAAAAGTGAGATGGTTGTAAGACATGGCCTGATATTTCACACCAGCCTGTATTGAATCTTGCAATCTTTGCTTCATATTGTCCAAGTCAATGTTTTCTTTCTGTGGGCCCCACGTGAAGTGACATTGAAGCCAATTGAGCTTCACTTTCAACAAATCCTTCTGTGCGTTGCTGCAAGAGAACAAAATTCATCAAAATTCATCTCAGATTGGCTGAGACTTGCCCTCCCCTCCAGTTTCTTTAACTAAGGCCTTCTCCCAACTCCTAGACCCATTGACCATAAAAAATCTGTTCACAGAATGTTGACCTCTGCAAAAACCACTGCAGAAGCAAAGGGTGTGTCTGCTAAATCTTGACTGTACTTTAAGATCGCAGAGGGACCCTGGTTCCAAATGGTTCGAGGTTGACCCGTATTGGGGACAGTGATTTAATTTTATTTAGCGCAAGCAAAACTTAATACATTACAGTATTTGAGCAGCAGTTTAAAGAAAATAATTGAGACTTATATTACTCCGTTATCCTCTGGGTAGAAGCCGCACCGTGAGTAAGCTGCACCCTGTGTCACTTGTCTGTCATCTCGCTTCGTCTCCCAGGTGTCTCCTAGATTCTTCCTGAAATCTTCTCTTCTTTCTGAAATCTTCTACACATTCTGGCTGTTAAAATTCCCTTACTATAACCTTACTCTCTTTCAAAACCTATGGAGTCCTCCTGAACCAATCACTGGCTTACACCCAAAACCCAAAATCCAATCATAAAGATGCCATGTCCGCAGCACCTTTGTCTACGCAGGTTTTGTTCTTATGACACCCTACATTGGGTCCCGGTCCACCAACATCACAAATTTAAAATTCTCATCCTGGTGTTCAATTCCCTTCATGGCCTCACCACTTCCTATCTCCATAACCTCCTTCAGCCCTAAAACCCACCGAGAATTCTGCGTTCCTCTAACTCTGGCGTTGTGTTCATCTCCCACTTCACCCTACCACTGGCGGCCGTGCCATCAGCACGGACAGGCCCAAAACTCTGGAATTCCCTCGTTAAAACTCTCCACCTCAATCTCCGCCGTTAAATTCTGCTTAAAATCTACCCACCCCTCTAATTATCTCCTTCTTTGCCTCAGCGTCCATTGTTGTCTGATTACGTTGCTGCGAAACGTCTTGGGATCTTTTACTATATTAAAGGCGCTATATAAATGCAAGTTTTTGATGTTGTCGTGCAAACTGAACTGTCACATTTCCCTACAAAACAACAGTGACTGCACTTCAAAATAATTCTCTGAATGTGAAGCACTTTGGGACATTTCTGAGCGGTGTGATAAGGTGCTCTATCAATGCAAATTCTCTCTTGCTCTCTTCCTGTTCAATTCACGTCGATACACTTCATCTCCCAGCCATCCCAGCTCAGTCTTGCACTCTACTCCTCCTGCCTCTTGTTCATGTTGGCACTCGTCTCCCTTCCCCCCTCAATCCAAGCTGTCATTCTTACCCCTGCCCCAGTTCATGGTGGCTTTCCTCCCTTTGCTGCTCAGTTCAAACTGGTACACCTGTCCTTTTCCCCCAGTTCATATGAGCACTCTTCTCACCCGTACCCCCATTCTCAATTTAAGTAAGCACTTTTCCTTCTCCTACACACTTTAAGCTGGCACTCTCCTCCTGCATTTCATGCTAGGTTCATCCCCCATCCCAGTTCATGCTGTACTCTCCCTTTGCTTTATAGTTCAGATTGCTTTAGTTTGGATATATGAAAGAGCTGAAAATCACTATTTTACATTAGTAGATCCCTTCTAGATTCCCATGGAACGCAAAGTAAAACTTTCTCTTCAAAATCTGCAGACAGCCTGAGGGCACTTACAGAATATGCCTTTCCACAACAGTATAAAATTCAAGTGTAACTTTGTACTTTCAACAAAGCCTGAGTGGAAACTAATTATTACCTGTCTTTGCCTCATATCCTCTGACTATTAGTGCAGCAATATATCCTTATCTGAATGTCTCACTGTGAACAAATATTCCCAGCTCTATGCATTTCACCTGCTTTGTAATGTATACTGCTTTATTTGTGAAAACAAGTTTATTGTTCAATAGTCTACGTGTAAATTTAAATACAGGAGGAATTCCAATGATCTTTACCTCATAATGCTGATTGGATGGAAAATGCGTTGGATTTCTTTTTCAGGTTCAACTGTACTTCCAATGGTGAGCTGATTGAGAAGAGTGTTTGGTGTGTTGTTTACCAGCTCATTTATACTGTCCAGTTATTTAGTGCTATGAATCTGTTCCTGAATGTGAATAGAAACTGAACATATGAAACTAATTAAGAACCAATGGCCTAGAAATTCATTGTAGCCACTTTTGGGGCGGTAAAGTCGGGCGGCCGCTAAAGTTTGCGCCCGGCGCAAAATCGAGGCCACTTCTCCGATATTCATTAGCTTCGCCCTAAGAGTTTGCTCGAGCGCTAAAACTGGCGCTGCACGCCTCTCTTTAGGCGCTAAGCCGGCGGGCCGGGGCGCTAAACCGGAAGTTGGGCGCAGGGCAGGTGCGGCGAGCTGCTGATTGACGGCAGACACTCTGGCTCCGGTGAGCTCTTAAAGGGGGAGGGTGGATTTGTTTTTTTGAAAGGCCGACACTGGTGTATTTGTGGTTTTGGGGAGGGTTTCTCTCCATCAGTTTGTTATGTGTTCCCGGCGCACCAGTCATTGTCTCCTCCTCCTCCTCCTCCTCCTCCTCCTCCTCCTCCCCAGCCAGCCAGCCAGCCAGCCAGCCGTACCATTTCTAGTACAGGAGGGCCCTTTAATTTGCGCTCCCCGCGGCCCGCATCGGCTGTGTACCGTTCCACTTCACAGTCGTTAGGGCCGCCCGGCGCACAATGGGCCGGCGCGAGTTAAGTTCCGGTTCGGGGCGCACAAAGGGCGTTGCACGACGAAATGACGTCATGATCGGCGCGCGCAGCAGGGCGCGCGCTAAGACTTTGCGCCGGGGCTAAATGTGTACTGAAGTTGGGGCGAGGCGCAGATCGCGCTGCGCCCGGGCGCTAAGCGCCTAGCACTCGAGATCTACTCCTCCTAAGGCGCTAACGGCTGGCGCGCCCAACTGAATTTCTAGGCCAATGTGTTTATCCCAGTAATTGAGAGCCAGCTGAGTAACATTGTGTGCTGTCACCGAACTCCACAGAGACTATTATATAAAAATAAGAACATAAGAAATCGGAGCAGGTGTAGGCCATAGAGCCCTTCGAGCCTGCTCATGACTGATCTGATCTTGGACTCAACTCCACTTTCCTGCCTGTTCCCCATAACCCTTGACTCCCCTGTAGCTCAAATATCTGTCTATCTCTGCCTTGAATATATTCAATGACTCAGCCTCCACAGCTCTCTGGGGTAGAGAATTGCAAAGATTCACGACCCTCTGAGAAGAAATTCCTCCTCACCTCCATCTTAAATTAGTGACCCGTTATCCTGAAAATATGCCCCCTAGTTCTAGATTCACCCACAAGGGGAAACATCCTCTCAGCATCTTCCCTGTCAAGTCCCTCAGAATCTTATACGTTTCAATAAGATCACCTCTCATTCTTCTAAATTCCAATGAGTATAGGCCCAACCTGCTCAACCTTCCCTCATAAGACAACCCTTTCATCTCGGGAATCAACCTAGTGAACCTTCTCTGAACTGCCTCCAATGCAAGTATATCCCTCCTTAAATAAGGAGACCAAAACTATACGCAGTACTCTAGGTGTGGTCTCACCAACGCCCTGTATAATTGTAGCAAGACTTCTCTACTTTTATACTCCATCCTCCTTGCAATAAAAGCCAACATTCCATTTGCCTTCCTAATTACTTGCTGTACTTGCATGCTAACTTTTTGTGTTTCATGTACGAGGACACCCAGATTCTTCTGTACTGCAGCATTCTGTAGTCTATCTACATTTAAACAATATTTTGCTTTTCTATTCTTCCTACCAAAGTGGATAACCTCACATTTTCCCACATTATACGCCATCTGCCAAATTTTTGCCCACTAACTTAACCTATCTATATACCTTTGCAGAATCTTTGGTGGTGATTTTGCCAGCCCTGGGGAGGTGGGTATGGAGGCGGGACTGCCAGGAAGATGGCAGAATTTGGGGGCGGGTCCCCAACACGCCTCCGTGCCATCTTGCCAGGAGGCGGGTAGCTGTCCCGCAACGGGTCCCATCTCCTTGGAGGCGGGAAGGCATTAAAGCCTATTAACTGCCTATTAACAGGTAGTTAACAGGCAGAAAATAGGATTATCCCCTTTTTGCCCTCACAAGTGCAGACTTCCCGAAGGTTCCAAAACCCACCAGGTCAGCGAGGCGAGTACTGGGTCTGCGGGGGTCGGGGGGCTACAAAAGCGTGCTGTGTAGGTAAGTGATGGGTGCAAGAGTGGAGGGGTGAGTATCCGAGGTAAGTGCAAAGTGTTAGTGAAAGTGTATTTACCTTTGTTTCTTCCTGCAGGCTTCAGTCGGTGTCTATGCGGAGAGTCTCGGGCCTCCATGTTGCAGATGACAGATGGCCGTTGCATTCTCAGATGCAACAACCATCTCATTTCTATAAAAGAAAGAAGTTTGATGAGGTCTTGAATTCAAGACCTCATCAAACTGCAGAGAATTTCACTGTTTGACAGCCTCACAGAGCTGTCAAACGATAACAATTGATTAGTCAAAAATTTTTGACAGATGAAACATCATACGTTGACGTTCTCTGCAACCGGCTTTCCCTTAATTGGTCTGCTAAACCCGCTGGGTGGGCTTAACAAGGTCAATCAAGGGAAAATAGCATGGGTTGGCCACAAATCGATGGAGGCGGGACATCGACCCATCAAGCAGCACTCCCGCCTCCCACGCGCCCCCATGAACAAAATCGCCCCCTTTGTGTTCTCCTCACAGCTTGCTTTGCCACCTATCTTTGTATCGTCAACAAATTTGGCTACAGTGCTTTTGGTCCCTTCTTCTAAGTCATTAATATAGATTGTAAATAGTTGAGGCCTCAGCACTGATCCCTGTGGCACCCCACTAGTTACAGTTTGCCAACCTGACAATGACCTGACTCTTTGTTTTCTGTTGGTTAGCCAATCCTCTATCCATGCCAACATATTACCCTCAACACTGTGAGCTCTTATCTTATGCTGTAACCTTTTATGTGGCACCTTATCAAAAGCCTTCTGGAAATCCAAATACACTACATCGACTGGTTCCCCTTTATCCACCCTACTCGTTACATTCTCAGAGAACTCTAATAAATTTGTCAAACATGATTTCCCTTTAATAAAACCATGTTGACTCTGCTTGATTGTATTATGATTTTCTAAATGTCCTGCTACTACTCCCTTAATAATGGGTTCCAGCATTTTCCCAATGACAGATGTTAGGCTAACTGGCAGATAATTTCCTGTTTTCTTTCTCCCTCCTTTCTTGAATAGGGGTGTTATATTTGTGGTTTTTGAATCCGCTGGGAACTTTTCAGAATCTAGGGAATTTTGGAAGATTACAAACAATGCATCCACTATCTCTGCAGCCACTTCTTTTAAGACCCTAGGATGCAGGCCATCAGGTCCAGGGGACTTGTCAGCCTTAAGTCCCATTAGTTTCCCTACAGAGGCCAGTATAACAGCAGATAAAGTCTACTTTCCCCAAACGGCCCAACCTTTTCGGTTGATCTCAACTCTGCCTGCTCACCATATCCCCCAGCCAACTCCAGTTGTCTTTTCAACCCTCTTATATTATTTGCTTCAATGGCATTTCCCTGATAACTTGCTCCATATTTCTCTTACCCTTTATAAGGCTGCGTGCAGTTACTTTGCTGGATGAATGGTTGAAGCATTGGCTGCCTTGAGGCGGTCAGTCAATGTTCCCTCTAATTTTTACTTTAGGTGCGCGGCCCCTTTAATGGGTTGCGCCGCCCATTCAATTGTTCGCACAGGCGAGTATTTTTCCATTTCAAAGCCGGTGAGCGGCCTGCGTGCGACCTCCAGGCCACTGTGCGATCACACAGTTTAATGGGAACATTGGTGTCGGTGCCTGGAAGTGCTCCTAGTTTCTTGGATGCATCCTTGGTGAAGTCAAGGCCAGAACAGGAAGGTTGTTGGAAACTGAGGGCTGGAAGCCCCATCGAGGGTGGTGTAGGCTGTCTGGGGCGAGATGGCAGAGACACTGGGGAAATACCATGCACTCGTTCAATGTGATGCAGGCAGCACACCAATTGCATGCTGCCTGCTGATTAACATGATTGCAACGTGCAGCCAGCGCTAAGCACGCTTTTGATTGGCTGCATGCATTAGCAACGGGCCCAAAATCACACCTTGCCAGCACCAGTTAAAGGTAGGCTGCACAGCTTAAAGCTAGCTTGCACCTCTTAAAGGGGTGGTGCATTGTGGCAGGACCAGGCACTGGAAGTCGTTCTACAGCTGATTCTGACCTGAGAAAGACTCAATAATGGCACTACATGGGTGAGAGCGGGCTCTAAGATTTTCTAATGCTGCACTGGATGCCTTGGTGGAGGAGGAGAGATGTCCGGATCCACAGGGGCTGAGGAGGCCCTCCAGGAACACGTTCAGAGCAGATAGCCATGGCAGTCAATGCCAGGAGTCAAGCCCCGGGGACCACACTCACTGACGCTCTTCCCTTTCTCTTGCAGGACAAGGGGGCTCACAATCAGAGACAGCAGGGGCTACCCAAAGGGGCACAGGCACACCTTCATAATTATACCTCCATGGAAGAGATTGTGCTGGCCTTTCTTGGGAAGGCAATCTCTGAGGCAGTGGCCAACGACGGGGCTGAAGTGATTCAAGATGACCGTATCCTCATACATAATCCTCTCTCTCACATCCCACTTCCCCCTCATCCCTCAATCTCTTCTGACTTACACGCTGCAGATGGTGTAAGCATGCACCTCTTGCTTCCTCCCTCACACCTCAACACAACTTTACCCTGTGCCTTTCTCCCTTCAGATACTCAAGAACTGCATCCTGGCCACACACTGGTGGAGGAGCTGGAAGACAGTGATCATGAAGATACAGCATTACTCGATGTCACACTCCCAGCCACCAGGTCAGATACTGACACTCTGTGTACTTTATAGGATAGGGTAGATGCGGGATCTGCACGTGGTGAGGCACTGGACACAAATGGCCTGCCGTCAGGGCAGGGGAAAGGGTAGCACAGCTGCCAGCTTCCCAGAGGGCGTGGTCACACATGGGTTCTGCTGCAGAGGACTTGGAGGAAGAATTTGATTGGGTGGCATACAGAAGGAGGCTGATGGGTATGCACTAGGAAATGCTTGGTGCCTTGGCAGGCCTGCCAGAAAGCCTGAGTGCAATGTCAAGGAGCATGGAGGCGTCCGGCACCAACCTTGCACAGGGTTTTGAACAGAGCTTGGAGCCCCTGATTTCCAGCATGAAAGTGTTGGCCAACTCGATTAGCGCACTTGTGGACCCAACCATGATGCAGGGACTGATGGCCGTTGACTGAGCTTCCATTGCAGCACAGGCGGAAGCTACCCAGTGTCTGAGAGCTGCAGTGGAAGCTCAGACTTCGGATATGCAAGCTCAGACTGCTCTCATGCATGCTTAGCCTGCAGCCATGCAAGCTCAGACTGCTGCCTTCATGGCTGCGTTTACCAGTGTTGAAAGGGGATTCCCAGGTGCCACAGCAGTACAGCAATATGTCCTCTAACAGATTACTAGGATTACTGAGGCTCCACCCTGGGGAAGTGGCAGTGGCTCCCTGGAGCACGAATCTACTGTCAGGATGGCAGCATTTGTTCTCCCACCACTGCCACTCTGCCAGTGCCCTTGCTGTTGCCTGTCAGCCCCTCAGACCAGGCTGCTTCCTCCTGTGCCAAGGTGGTGCAGTCTACAGCTAGGCATTCTAGGCACGAGCTGCTCGAGGTCATCCTGCATGGCTATCCGCAGTCTCCCCCCACGGAAATTCTGCAGCCTTCCAACAGCCATGCTGCAGCTACTGGGGTAGCACTTCGTAGGAGCAATTGGACAGGCAAAGGCACATGGAAGACAGGCACTAAGGCAATGCATAAGGGTGATTAGTTGACATTTCCACCTAATATTGGAAGGAATGATGTATAAAGTTGGATTGGAATATTTGTTTTGTGGTGGTTTTCATTTCAGTATTGTGACCAAGAGGATGCTCTGATGGTCCATATCAGAGGGAAGGTAAGGTGTGGAACTATTGGTGAATGTGGAATTGCGATTGCTTTCACTGGAGCCGCAGTCAGATGAGTCGACCACAGACAGCCCAGGTAGAAAGAGGCTGTCTGGTTTGCCTTGTCACTTCCACTTCCTCCTCCTCCTCTTCCTTCTCCTCCTCTTCCGCTTCCTCTTCTTCTGCTCGGTCCTCCTTCTCTTCCCCTTCTTCCTCCTCTTCCTCCTCCTCCTCCTTCTCAGCTGGTCGCCATATGACTGGTGCCAAGGGCTGTGCCCTCATGATGGCGAGGTTTTGGAGCATGCAGCAGACTACGATGAATCTGGACACCTGCTCTGGTGAGTATTGCAGGGCTCCTCTGTATTGATTTCTTTGTGGGTTCAATGACGAGACATTTATGAAAGAGAATGAGTTTTTATCTAAAGTATGTTCAACTCTTGTTAACAGCATTTACAGGAGACATCAGGCTAGTGATGCATCTAGAACGAAACTGAAACCAAACTAAACTGCCTTGCTGGTCTCGGTCACATGCCCTCTGCTGGTCAGGCACAAGCAATCAATCAGGCAACTATGCTGGTAAGACATGATAATCAAACAGGCAAATAACATCACTATTTGCTGATATCATTACATCTCCTTTTCTTAAAACAAAAGTATTTTACTTTTAACTAACAACATGTTTTCTTTGTATTAATCTGCATTTTAACTGTAACACTTAATGAACTTACATTATCATTACCATGATCAAGGTTTTTTAACCTTGCTTTGTGTGTTCACATGAAATATGTAAATACACTAGAACTTGAAGAAAGAATAAGATAACATTACTTCCTTCTATAACAATAGTCCTTAAATTTGCTCAATGAGTCTCTCAGGAGGCTTCACGTGTCTTGAGGATTTTCTGATTGATTGTCCTTGAATCTGAGTTGTTGCCTCAGATGATGGTTTCTCAGCTGTGTGATCAGGTTGTTCAACAGTATCAGTCTCTTGACCTGCTGTGGCTGGTCCCATGAGAAGATCTCGACGATTTCTTCTCAGAACAGCATCCTCATCTGTCTGAATGGTGTATGATCTTGGTTGAACTTCACTCAGGACAGTTTCCTTCTGAGTCCATGTGTTTGTTTTGTCTTTGAACCTTACTTGGTCACCAGTGTGGAGTTCAGGTAGGTTTTGTGTTCCTCTGTCATAGTAGTACTTTTGCTTTTCTTTCTGTTGTTCTTTGAACTTCCTCACTTTCTCCCCCTCTTTTGTTTTCAGGAGGTTCTCCGGGATGGGTAGGTTTGACCTTAGCCGACGTCCCATCAGGAGTTGGGCTGGTGACATACCACACTCGAGCGGCATTGTGCGGTATACAAGCATGCTCTGGTAGAAGTCAGTTCCACTGTCTTTTGCCTTGTACATCAGTCTTTTCACTGTGTTTGCGGGCTCTCCTGGGTCAACAGCTCTGGACAACGTGTCTGCTGTATACATCAGCTTATCCGGTGTGTACGCAACATTCAGTTCATCATAGACTGTCTCTCCTTTGCTTTCCACAACGAGGACTCTCTTTACCAGATTCAGTCTCTCACAGGCTTTTAAACCTAGTATGGCTTGCACATCCTTTGGCACCACGATTAATGCTAGCGTGTGCTCTCTGTCCTTGTGTGTTACTTTGACAATGCATCTTCCTTTCACTGGTATATCAGTACCTGAGTATCCTGTCACTTTCACTTTTATTCCATGTATCTTTGGTCTGGGTCTAATTTTCTTAAAATCAGTCTCTGATATCATATTAACTTGTACTCCAGTATCCAATTTAAATGGAATGTGTATGTCATTCACTTTTAGTGTCAACATTCAGTCTCTTTCTTCTTTTTTGTTTTCAGACACAACATCTACATAAAACTCCTCTATGTCGCTTTCATCTATTGCATGGACCTTGCTTTGTTGCATTTGGTTCTTACAGCAATGGGCATAATGGTTGTTTTTGTTGCAACTATTGCATGTTTTACCATATGCTGGACACTTTCTTGGTGTATGCTGTGTACCGCATCGACTACATGACTTTTGATTGTCCCTTTCATTTTTGTTCGCTGGCCACGCCTCTTTTTTCACATTGACGCTCTTTTTGTTAACCGGTTTGTGTCCGTTCATTCTCACTGCATCCACGTTGCAGCTATTGTCACTGAACAGCTCCTTTGCCTGCAACTTCACAGTCTCTGTAGCCCTACACAGTGCTATGGCTTTTCCCAGGTCTAGATCTTGCTCTCTTAGCAGTCTTTCCCTTAGACCATTATCCGGAATACCACACACCAGTCTGTCTTTTATCAGCGAGTCTGTCAGTCCCCCAAATTCACACGATTTGCTTCTGTTTCTCAGTTCAGTCACATACTGATCAATAGTCTCTCCCGTTTTCTGTACACATGTGAAAAATCTGTGCCTCTCAAATGTCACGTTATGTTTAGGTATGCAGTAGGCCTCAAACTGTTCCATTATTTTATCTAGCTTCATTTTGTCTCCATTAGCAGCGAATGTGAAATTATTATACACCTCCAGCGCTTCATCACCCACGACATGTAAGAACAGTGACGCTTTTATTTTATCACCTTTCTCATCAGCTCCGATTGCTGATAAATACAACTCTAAACGTTGTTCGAATCTCCTCCAATTTTCAGCCACATTACCTGTCAACTGAAGCGTCGCCGGTGGGTGTAAACCTTCCATTTTTTCACTTCGTTAGCTATTCTCCAATGGTAAGCAACGATGTTCTCTTTTGGCTTGCTAATTTGTGGAGAGCTGATTTAACTTCAGATTTTTTCTCTCCATCTCTTTCAATCGCTTCTGACACCATGTATTGATTTCTTTGTGGGTTCAATGACGAGACATTTATGAAAGAGAATGAGTTTTTATCTAAAGTATGTTCATTTATAGGAGACATCAGGCTGGTGATGCATCTAGAACGAAACTGAAACCAAACTAAACTGCCTTGCTGGTCTCGGTCACATGCCCTCTGCTGGTCAGGCACAAGCAATCAATCAGGCAACTATGTTGGTAAGACATGATAATCAAACAGGCAAATAACATCACTATTTGCTGATATCATTACATCCTCCAAAGCAGTCCAGGCAGGGGATCCATTGCTGAAGCACCCCAATGGTCTGCTCTATGATATTTCATGTGGCAGCATGGCTCTCATTGTACACATGCTGGCCACATGTGGTTGACTTGTGGAGCAGAGTCATGAGACAGGCGGTGAAGGGATAGCACTTGTCACTCAGCAGGCAGCCCATGGTTTGACATGGTGCTGCAAAGACTGAGGGAATAGCGGACTGGATCAGAATAAAAGCATCATAACTGATGCCAGGATATCAGACATTCACCATCATGATGTGCTGAGGATGGTCGCACACCAAATGCACATTCAGCGAGTGGTAAACATTGCGGTCGTGATACATCTCAGTAATTATATGCAGTGCCTGCAAAGCCATGTACGTAGAGTGGATGGCGCCGTGCACCATCTGTTCAGAGAGAAGACAATGAACTTCCCCCTCCTGACATAAAGAGCGTCTGTCACCTCTCTTAAGCAGCAGTGGACGGTGAACTGGAAGATGTTACAGATGTCACCTACTCCAGCCTGGATGGATCCCGCATGAAGGAATTCAGGGCCTCAGTCATCTTTATAGCCACTGGCAGCGCTGACCTTGCCCTGGTGTGAGGCTGCAGGTCTGGTTGCAAGAGGTGGCAAAGTTATGTCAGCACCTCCTTTGTAAAGTGCAGATGCCTCACACACTGCTCCTGGCTCAGGATGAGGTAAGAGAATTGCTCTTGAAAGACCCTAGGTGGTTAAGGCCTCCTGCTGAGAGCCCTTCTCCCCCTCCTCTTCCTCCTCCCTCTGCGAACAGATTGTCCTCTTCTTCGCTGCCTATGCTCCATCTCCCTGTCATGTTGCCGTCTAAGGGTGATGACAACTAGAGCAGCCATGACTGGGAGCAATTGGTCTGAACAGAACCCTTGAATCATAGAATTATAGAAAGTTACAGCATGGAAGGAGGCCATTTCGGCCCATCATGTCCGCGCCAGCCAACAAAGAGCTAGCCAGCCTAATCCCACTTCCCTGATCTTGGTCCGTAGCCCTGCAGGTTAGAGCATCCCAAGTGCACAACCAAGTACTTTTTAAATGTGATTAGGATTTCTGTGTCTACCATCCTTTTAGGCAGTGAGTTCCAGACCCTCTCAACCCTCTGGGTGAAGAAATTTCCCGTAAATCCCCTCTAAACCTTCCACCAATTACTTTAAATCTGTGCTCCCTGGTTTTTGACCCCTCTGCTAAGGGAAATAGGTCCTCTGTATCCACTTTATCTATGCCCCTCATAATTTTATACGCCTCAATAAGGCCTCCCCTCAGCCTCCTCTGTTCCAAGGAAAACAGACCCAGCCTATCCAGTCTTTCCTCATAGCTAAGATTCTCTACTCCTGGCAACATCCTTGTAAATCTCCTCTGTACCCTCTCTAGTGCAATCACATCTTTCCCGTAATGTGGTGACCAGAACTGCATGCAGTGCTCTAGCTGAGGCCTAACTAATGTTTTATACAGTTGAAGCATAACCCCCCTGCTCTTGTATTCTATGCCACTGTAAGATTCGCAAAATTCCCACATTTCCCCCAAGGTTATTAATAAAAAGGGACCCTGCATGGACATTTTAAAAGGGGTACCCAAAAGATGGCGTCCGCACCTCGTGGCCAAAAGCCTGCAAGATTTTCAAAGCTTGGACTCTGTGGCAGCACAAGCAGCTTTTGGGGAAATCAAAACCTAAAATGCAGTTTCTGTGAAAAGGACTTTGTGTTTTGGAAAAGCAGACAGCAAACATTGAATATGCATTAAGCCAGATCGCAGACAGATCAGAACTAGTTGGGCCTATACTTGAGGCCATCAAGTTGTCTGCATAAATAATCGGAAACAGCTTAAGGAAGCCATCGAGGCTGGACAGGCCGATTAGAATGCATTAATAACAATACAGCCCGGACATCAGGCCATTAGTTGCGATAAATGGCCATCTAAAAACAGTTAGTTTAGATTGGTATAATTATTTAAAACAGCCCACCAAAACTGGAACAATGAACTAACCTGATTTGGCGCGCAGATAGGGGATGAAACAACGGGTTTAACTGCAGGCCCCGGGTAGCAATCTTGCTCTCACTGCTCTCTCTTGCGCTTGGCCCTCGCTCTTGGTTCCTGGCTCACTCGTGCCCATGCCTCGTGGCGAGTCTCTCCTTGCTCCCCACGGTGAGTTTTCAGCAGTAAAGGACACCATACCAACAGCCGGGGAGGGGAACGAGACCCGAGTCCTTCGTCATCTGGGACGCCCAGGCCGCAAAAAGGGGCGAGAAGAATTTGAGCAGGTAGCCCAAGATGAGACGAGTAGAGACAAAGAAGATGATAAAAACTCGATAAGGGCAGAACAGGGCAGTGAAAAATGTATCGATAAAGACCAAGCGCCGAGTTATAAGCTGGCGCTTGGGAAGACGACCATCTTGTTGAACACTGTGATAACGCAGGTGTCTACGCCACAACGAATATACTGGTGTTTGACGTATGGGTAGCAAAATCTAAACGACAAAGACTGTTAACTGTCCGATAAACATAACGTTACCGCCGACGACCGCCCGAGGGAGAAGAAGAGGAGAACCCATCGAGACGAGATGACGACGATAGCGGAGGAGAAGAAGGTGTGTCGCAGTAGCAGCTACCGCACCGCACCCCAGAAGACCACATGGTGACGGGGTACCTAAGAGGGCAAAAGACCAACCTCAAAACCTGCATTTCGTTAACAGTTGGCCTTGCTTTGGATTGGTGAGCATGAATTCTGGCCCCTCATAGCTTAATTTAGTTAGGTGTAGGGGGTGGGCTAAGGATAAGGGGATTGTTAATACAGTTTGTTTTCCCTCGATGTGCCATGTGTTCCCCATTCCCTGTATAAGTATCCATGGTGTGGAGATGCCGGTGTTGGACTGGGGTGGACAAATGTAAGAAATCACACAACACCAGGTTATAGTCCAACAGCTTTATTTGAAATCACAAGCTTTCGGAGCACTGCTCCTTCGTCAGGTGAAGTGGAGAGATGCATAAAAACACAGCTTATATAGTCAGAGAATAACGTCAGATGTTTACAGGTAATCTTTCGAACTGCCATTTATCACACCTCGGCAGAGAAATAATCACAGCAATCAAAGGTGTAAATGGTGTCCAAACAGGTTAGTCAGGAAAACATTACATCAAAGAACAATGAGGTGGGGTCACAAGGGGTCAAATGTTGCAGATGCTGGGGTCTGTATGAAAAACAAAAAAACAGACAAAAAACATTTTTTTTGCTGGAAATCACAGCAGGTCCGGCTGCATCTGTGTGGAGAGAACAAGCCAACGACGACTCGAATCTGGATGACCCTACGTCAGGTGGGGTTACATGTAGCGTGACATGAACCCAATATCCCAGTTCAGGCCATCCTCATGGGTGCGGAACTTGGCTATCAGTTTCTGCTCGATGATTTTGCGTTGTCGTGTGTCTCGAAGGCCGCCTTGGAGAATGCTTACCCGAAGACGCCCTTGTAAGAATGGGATATTGTTGAGTCTGTGTGTCCCAGTTATGCTCATTATAAATCACTGGACACAGACAACAAGAATAACTTTTAACAGGTCTTTACTATTCGGAGGTCAGGGCTGAACTGCCCAGCAAATCACTACACAACGTTTATATACCGGTGTGGTCACCACCGGTATTACAGTATACAGCAGCCAAGAGAAAGTAGTACATCTCTTAAGGTAGTTCTCTTAAGGTGGAACAGGTTACATACACCACAATCCTCCCTTTTTAGCTTAACAGTGTATATCCCCATTTAACATAACATAATGACATATATATACAACTTCATGCAAAACAGTTCAAAGATTCAGTCTCTGAGGAGGCCTCCTGATCCAAGTTGGATAACGCCTTTCAGGGGTCTCTGATTCTCGTTGCTGGGGTGACTCATCTAGTTGATCTCTTATGGATTGGACATCATCATCAGGTACATTCACTTCTGAGGTAGATGCTTCAGGTTCACTAACTTCTTCCACGGTTGTCTCTGCCGTAACCATGGGTTCGACCCTTGTTCTCGATTCTACCAGTTGGTCAGCATGACGTCGTATTACATTTTCACCAATATCTACCGTGTACATCAGGGGTCCTTGTCTGGCCCGAATTGTTCCAGATTGCCATTTCTCATTTTTATAGTCCCGGGCTAACACTGGTTGTCCTATTTCGAAACTCGGAGTGGTCTTGTTATTTATATGCTGGAACTGTTTGTTTTCGACTTCTCTCCGCACATTTGGTTTTAACAATTCCAACCTGGACCGCAACCTCCTGTTATAGAACATCATGGCAGGACTTTGGTTTGTCACTGCATGAGTGGCGTTTCGATATGCCAGTAGGAAATTGTCCACCTTGTGTTGTAGTGGAATCTGGTCTTCGCTCATGGCCTTTATTGCTTTTTTGAACGTTTGTACAAATCTCTCGGCCAACCCGTTTGTAGCCGGATGATATGGGGCAGAGGTATAATGTTTCACCCCATTCTTCTTCATGAATTTCTGGAATTCTTCTGACACGAACTGCGGTCTGTTGTCTGAACATATTTGTTCTGGCAATCCATTTCTTGCAAATATCGTTCTTAGCACCGCGATCGTCTTTTCCGAGGCAGTGGTAGTCATCTTAATCTCTTCTGGCCATTTAGAATGTGCGTCCACCGCAATTAAAAACATGGAGTCCATGAATGGACCAGCAAAGTCAATATGTACACGTTGCCATGGGGTTGAAGGCCACTCCCATGGATGCAGCGGTGCAATCGGAGGTGCATTTTGAACTTTTTGGCACCCTGAGCAGCTTTTCGTCAGATCCTCTATCTGTTGGTCGATACCTGGCCACCACACATAAGCCCTAGCAAGGCTTTTCATCTTGACTCCCCCCAGATGACCTTCATGCAGTTCCTTTAGAACTCTCTCTCTTAACTTAGGAGGAATAATCACCCTTGTTCCATACATCAATGTTCCTTGACAGACGGACAGCTGTTCTCGTCTTGCTGAGAATGCCGGTAACAGTGGATCACTATGTGCTGGCCATCCCTTCACTGTCAATTCGTAGACGCGGGACAGTGTCGGGTCGTTCCTGGTTTCTCTTTCAATACTTGCATCGGTGACTGGTAAACATTCGATGATGGTCGAGTGAAATAACTCAACAGGGTCATCCGTCGGTGCCTCCTCCGCTGTAGGTAGTGGCAGGCGCGACAGCCCATCAGCATTACCATGCTGCTTTGTACCTTTGAATTCGATCTGATATTGATGTGCCCCTAGGAAAAGGGACCATCTCTGGAGCCTCTGTGCTGTCATCACCAAAACACCCTTCTTAGGGTTAAAAATGGATACCAACGGATGGTGGTCTGTCAGTAGCGTAAACTTTTGGCCCTGCAGGTAATGATTAAACTTCTTTACTCCCCACACAAGGCTGAGAGCCCCCCTCTCTATCTGAGCATAGTTGCGCTCAGCGGAGGTCAATGATCTGGATGCGAACGCGACTGGCCTCTCCTGGCCATTTGGCAACTTGTGTGAGAGTACTGCCCCAATACCATATGGAGAAGCATCACAAGCCAAACGAATAGGCAGCGTTGGGTTGAAGTGAGCCAACACTTCCTCTGAGGTGATCAATGCCTTGCTTTTGCGAAAGGCCCTCTTACAGTCCTCGCTCCACTTCCATGGTACTCCCTTGTGCAAAAGAGCGTTCAGCGGGTGCAGCACCGTGGATAAATTTGGCAGAAACTTATGGTAATAGTTAATCAACCCTAGGAACGACCTCAACTGGGATACATTATCCGGAGCGGGAGCCTTCACAACAGCTTTGATCTTGTCAGGAGACTTATGAAGCCCCTCCTGGTCAATGACATGACCACAGTACGAGATCCGCTTCTGAAAGAACTCACATTTCTGGTGATTAACTCGAAGTCCATATTCTTTCAATCTGGTGAGCACCAGTTCCAAATTTGCAAGGTGTTCCTCATCATCCTCTCCTGTAATCAGAATATCGTCCAGGTAACATTGTGTGCCTGGAGTTCCCTGTAATACCTGCTCCATGGCCCTCTGCCAAATTGCTGGAGCCGATGCCACTCCAAAAACCAGTCTATTATACCGATACAAGCCTCTATGCGTGTTGATCGTGAGATACTGGCGTGACTCTTCCTCAACTTCCATCTGTAAGTACGCCTGCGCCAGGTCTATCTTGGTGAAGTGTTTCCCGCCAGACAACGAAGCGAAGATATCCTCAATCCACGGAAGCGGATATTGCACCGTGTGAAGCACCGGATTAACAGTGATCTTGAAATCTCCACAGATGCGCACCTTCCCCGGTTCCCCCGGCTTGTTGCTCGATGAACGCTTCATGACGGGAACAATGGGTGTGGCCCACTCACTCCAGTCCACCTTGGACAGTATTCCTGAACGTTCTAGCCCTTCCAGCTCAGCTTCCACAGCAGGTCGTATCGCATAAGGTACCGGTCTGGCTTTGAAAAATTTCGGGTTTGCATGTTCTTCAACCTTGATGTTTGCCGTAATTCCTCTCAGTGTTCCCAGTCCCTGTTGGAACACCTCTTTAGCATCGTCCAATATTCTGGACAATCATTTAGGTTTGACATCTTCTTTTTTACCGGAATCTACCGTTAGTGCTTTTAAGGAATGCCAGTCCATATTTATTCTCCTGATCCACTCCCGTCCCAGAAGTGGTGGACCTCCCTCAGGCAGCACATATAAGTCCATTCCTCGGCTTTCTTTGCCCTTGTGGACCACCTTTACCTTTATCTTTCCGATGGGGTATACTCTTTGCCCCGTGTATGTTTTCAATACAATCTCCGTATCCCGTAGGGGAATATGTGGGAATAACCTTTTGTAATCTTGCTTATTCATGACCGTCAATGCCGATCCAGTGTCCAATTACATCTTCACTTGGACTCCTGCTATCTGAAGTGTGACCCAGATAGTTTGGAGGTCTGCTTTATTACCCACATTGTGTACTCTTAGACAACCCAGTTCCTTACTGCTGGAGTCTGAATCTGACTTCTGTTCATCCGAACTGTTCTCTGTCACCTTGTGTACCTTTCTGCACTTTTCCTGCAGTGACTTTTTGTTGCTGGTCTTCTTTCCTGACCGGCATACTTTAGCTATGTGATCAAGCCTGCCACATTTTCTGCATTCCTGATTTTTGAACCAGCATTGGTTCTGATCGTGCGTTGTCTTTCCACAACAATAACACTTTACTGCACCCAAGGCCATTTGATTGGTGCTGAGTTCCGATGACCTTAGCTGCATTTCCGCAGTGCCTCTCGCTGCGGCTTCGTGCGATGCTGCAATAGTGACAGCTTTATCAAGCGTAAGATCATTCTCCTCTAGCAGTCGCTTTTGTGTTCCTTCTTTTAACAATCCACACACAAATTTATCTCTCAGCGCATCTGCTAGTCCTGTTCCAAACTGACAGTACTTCGATAGCTTACGCAGTTCAATTAAGAATTCAGCGTTGCTTTCTTCTTTCAGCTGCGTTCTTCTGTAAAATTTAAATCGTTCCACTATCAGCAGTGGCGTGGGGTTTAAATGATTTTTCAGGACAGTAACAATATTCGCGAAAGTCTGATCCGCCGGTTTATCTGGTGATACAAGGTGCTTCAATAGCCCGTACGTCTTCGCACCCATTGAGTTTAATAAGGTTAGTGCTTTCTTATCATCTGGTACCTCATTTGCTTTACAATAAACTTCCATGCGTTCTACATACGTGGCCCAATCTTCGACATCGCTATCAAAAGCATTGATGTTACCATGTTTAGGCATCCTTGCAAGTTTCTTTAAATTTTCTTTTTCCTAAAATGGCGGCTTCCCGCGCTTGTCCTCTTCCCCCGCCGACTACAATGGCAGCTTCCCGCGTTTGCCTTCTTCCCCCGCTGGCTGCAATGGCGATTGCCGTGCTGCTGCCGTTCTCGCCTCCCCAGCGGTTCTCAATTCCCCGACGCTGCTTTTGCTCCCCCGCGGTTCCCGTGGGCATCCACGCTTCCCCTGCTGTTGCGCCTCTCAGCCCCGCTTGCAGGCCGGTCCTTTACACCGGCTGCGGTTGAGTTCTCCGTGGTTCTCGTGGCCTTAACGCTGCCCCAGTCGCTGCGCCTCTCGGCCCCGATTGCAGCCCGGCCCTTTTCACCGGCCGCGGTCGAGTTCTCCGCCCTTTTTCCTCCGTTTTCCCTCCCCTACTCCACAGCCAACGCGGCCGACTTTCTGCTCGTGTCGCTGATCGGCTTACCCACCACCGTGGTAGAAGGGATGATCACTGCCTGTCACTGATGGAGGGCTTCGTGGTCAGAATTGTTCTTTTTAACCCGGGTTCTCGATGCCTCCCGTGCGATGTGGTGCTCAGCAGGATGATGAGGGCGGATGCCTCTTCTCGACGCCCGTTCTGAGGACAAAGCTGCCTTGGATATAAAACTGCCGCAGGGTAAGATCGGACTCGTCGCCACTGTTGAGTCTGTGTGTCCCAGTTATGCTTATTATAAATCACTGGACACAGACAACAAGATTAACTTTAACAGGTCTTTACTATTCGGAGGTCAGGGCTGAACTGCCCAGCAAATCACTACACAACGTTTATATACCGGTGTGGTCACCACCGGTATTACAGTATACAGCAGCCAAGAGAAAGTAGTACATCTCTTAAGGTAGTTCTCTTAAGGTGGAACAGGTTACATACACCACAGATATGACGCTCGACTCGTCGATCGACAGTTCCAACGGGCCACAGCGAAAAATCACATAGACCTCCTCAGAAGACAAACACGGGACACAACCAACAGAGTACCCTTTGTCGTCCAGTACTTCCCCGGAGCGGAGAAACTACGCCATGTTCTTCGCAGTCTTCAACATGTCATCGATGACGACAAACACCTCACTAAGGCCATCCCCACGCCTCCACTACTCGCCTTCAAACAGCCGCCTAACCTCAAACAGACCATCGTTCGCAGCAAATTACCCAGCTTTCAGGAGAACAGCGACCACGACACCACACAACCCTGCCACAGCAACCTCTGCAAGACATGCCAGATCATCAACACAGATACCATCATCACACGTGAGGACACCACCCACCAGGTACATGGTACATACTCATGTGACTCGGCCAATGTTGTCTACCTCATATGTTGCAGGAAAGGATGCCCCGGAGCATGGTAGATCGGCGAGACCATGCAGACACTGCGACAATGGATGAACGGACACCGCGCAACAATCGCCAGGCAGGAGTGTTCCCTCCCAGTCGGGGAACACTTCAGCAGTCAAGGACATTCAGCCTCCGATCTTCGGGTAAGCATTCTCCAAGGCGGCCTTCGAGACACACGACAACGCGAAATCATCGAGCAGAAACTGATAGCCAAGTTTGCACCCATGAGGACGGCCTGAACCGGGATCTTGGGTTCATGTCACGCTACATGTAACCCCACGTGACGTAGGGTCATCCAGACTCGAGTCGTCGTTGGCTTGTTCTCTCCACACAGATGCGGCCGGACCTGCTGTGATTTCAAGCAAAAAAAATGTTTTTTGTCTGTTTTTTTGTTTTTCATACAGACCCCAGCATCTGCAACATTTGACCCCTTGTGACCCCACCTCATTGTTCTTTGATGTAATGTTTTCCTGACTAACCTGTTTGGACACCATTTACAACTTTGATTGCTGTGATTATCTCGCTGCCGAAGTGTGATAAATGGCAGTTAGAAAGATTACTTGTAAACATCTGACATTATTCTCTGACTATATAAGCTGTGTTTTAATGCATCTCTCCACTTCACCTGACGAAGGAGCAGCGCTCCGAAAGCTTGTGACTTCAAATAAAGCTGTTGGACTATAACCTGGTGTTGTGTGATTTCTTACATCTGTATAAGTATAGTTATTTTGTATTTGCCTGTATTTTATGCTAGTAATTTCTCATAAGACTGTGTTATTCTCTGTTTTAATAAAATCTTGGTTTACTTGTATCCAAATCACCTGTCTACTCGAGTCTTTCTGTATTGCCACCTGTACCTAAGTCCAGTGTCTAGAACCCAAGGGGCGTGGGAGTGATTCGAACCGCTCACAAACAGTCAGGGGCATAGCTGACTGGGCGCATGCGCCACACCCACCACCCCCCCTTACAGAATGGTGACCGCGGCAGGACACTGGCAACAGGGTTGCGATACAGTAGACAATGGTTCGGATGAGCAAACCATGATGGAGGAAAGGATTTCTGATTATGTGTTTAGCAAGGTGAGTATCACAAAGAAGTGGATCACCACTCTGTTAAGGGCTAGGCGTCCGGTAGATGCAGCAGTTAAGTAGACAGAGGGAAAGGAACACAGGAGGTCCTTAGAGAAGGCAGTTTGGCTGATGTGTTTTAAAAAGCAGGCCCAGCTTTTGGACTGGCTCGTTGCAGCACAGGCAGTCGAATTAAGGGAGTCAGCCCTGGAGATCCAGGATAAGGCTCTAGCAGGGGAAAAGTTATTAGTAGCTTTGCAAGCCTTGAATCAGGAGAGAGTGCATTTAATGGGAGAACACAAGGCCCAGTTGGAATACCTACGGTGCCAAGTCACCGAGGCCAAGGGAAATGAGTTAAGGTTGCGGGAGAAGAACACCAGCTTGGCAAGGCAGATTAGGGAACAGGAAGAGAAAGTACAGGAGGTAAAGGCCGCTTACAAGCTAGCGAGCGAACAGGCGTTTGAGGAGGCAGACCACGGCCCCTGTAAAGAGAGGATAGAAAATCTGAGCCGGGCCCTCCGGAAGGCAAAAGGCATGGTATGCCTCATAAGCCCAAAGGCAGGTCAGGCGGATTTTATGGGGAACGAGGGGAGGACAGTTCCAGCGTCACCGGTAGTGTCTAGGGATGACCCGGTTGAGAGAGAGGAGACTTCACGACCACCAGCCGTAGTGTCACCGGTAGTGTCTAGGGATGACCCGGTTGAGAGAGAGGAGACTTCACGACCACCACCCATAGCGTCAAGTTTCAGCGAGGTTTGGCAGCAAGGGGGGGGGTGGAACCAGGGGTGGAGCCCGAGGTGGAAGCGGAAGTAGAGTGACCCCCACCAGAGAAGTCGGAGCCGGGACCGATGTGCCCAGCACGGCATCGGAAGTTCGGCCCACCCGCCAATGGCGATGATGAGGGACCCCTCCAAAACCAGTTCATATTACCCAACAGCTTAGGGCTATGGTCAACCATATCCCAAAGCTCTCCGAAAAGGGAGAAACCTCGATCCACTTCAGGGAAGTAGAGCAGGCAGCCAGCGTCAACGACTGCGATGACACTGAGAAGGCCAAGATGCTGCTATTCTCCCTGGAGAGTAGTCTCCTCCAATCCCTCTCTGATGAGTGTAAAAGGGGGCAGAGCGGGTACGAGGAGCTTAGAGATGCGGTTCTGGAGGCCATGGGGATGAATGAGGGAAGTCCTTTCTCCCGTGTGGAGAAGACGATCCAGCTCCCAGGGGAGACCCCGCAGGCTTTTGCGGACTGGCTGTGGCCGGTGTACCGGAGGGCCTGTCTGGGGATGCCGGACCGGGCGTTCCTGAACGGGGATCTCCTGGCCCATTGGCTCCATTGCCTGGTGGCGAACAGCTTGCCACAGGTCCGGGCCAAGGCAGAAGTCTGGTTCGACCCCAAAAATCCCCAGACCACCGAGCTTACGGTGATTAGGCAGCTAACACTGGCCTACAAAAACGGTAGGGGAGCCGATGCACACCCACCCAAGGTAAAGGTGCATGAGGTAAAACCCGGACCGGGTAGGAAAGAGTGGCACCAGGAAGGGAGTAACCCCTCCAACCCAAAGACCAATTGTTACGGGTGTGGGAAGGATGGTCACTGGCGGAAGGAGTGCAAAAACCCTTGGAAAGATAACAAGGGAAAGCATTCCACAGCCCCAGCCCAAAAGGCGGGGGCAGGGATCCCTTCCGCAGAGGTCAAGTCACTTTTGGACACCATGAGGTCCTTATTGACTGGCCAGGGGAGAGTAGCAGCCGCCACCGGTGCTCTCACCCCATCAGCCCTATCCAACCCACAGCTGTGACTAGAGCCAGCGCAGCCTGGTTACCTGTGCTCTCTCCGATACGATGAGTGGAAAAGACCCCTCTTGGAGATGGAGGTAGAAAAGGTGACGGGGACCTATCTGTTGGACACGGGGGCATCATGCACCGTGGTCTACTCAGCTAACCCCGCCACCTCACCTCTCTCTAATGGGGTCCCATACAGCCTGTCGGGGTTCACGGGTAAAGAACAGGCTGGCTCATTTTCCATCCCACTCGCCATTCGGTTAGGACCGCTCCGCTCCAAGTGGACCTGTGTCCTGATGAAGTGGGACGTGGAGGGTGGAAGAGGGGTCCTGGGGGCCGACTTTATTGCAGGCCATGGGTTCCTAGTGGATTTGAGAAATCATTGCCTTTGGGGGGCAGGTAAAGTAAAGAATGGAGAGGTAGTAGTAATCCCAGGAAAGGAAGGGAAGGGTGTTAAGTCTGTGTGTTATAATGAGAATTACTACACAGACCACAAGAGTAACTTTTAACAGGTCTTTACTAGTCGAAGGTCAGGGCGGAACTGCCCAATAAATCATTACACAGCACTTATATACCGGTGTGGTCACCACCGGTATTACAGTATACAGCAGCCAAGATAAAGTAGTGCAACTCTTAAAATAGTTCTCTTAAAGGTGGAACGGTTACATACACCACAATCCTCCCTTTTTAGCTTAACAGTATATATTCCCCATTAACATAACATAATAACATATATACACAACCTCATGTACAACAGTTCACAGATTCAGTCTCTCTGGAGGCTTCCTGACTCGGTCCGGATAACGCCTCGGTGGTGTAGTAGTTTTCGGTGGTGTAGTAGGTTCTTTTGGCAAGGTCGATTCGGCTTGAATGCCAGTGTCGGGTTCATCTGATTCCAGTATCACCGGATCGGAGGTAGATACCATGGGTATCTCTGCTTCATCATTAGGCGTATAGAGTTGTGGAGTAGGTTGTCCCTTTTCGGATGACTCTATGATCTGGTCAACATGGCGCCTTATTATGCTTTCACCAATGTCCACGGTATACATCAGCGGTCCTAGTCGTGTGCAAATAGTTCCAGGCTGCCATTTCTCGGTACGGTAATCCCGGGCCAAAACTTGTTGACCTATCTGGAAGGTTCTAGTTGGCCTTTCATTCATGCCTTGAAATTGCCGGTTCTCTACGTCCCTTCTGATGTTTGGCTTGATCAAATCCAGCCGGCATCTTAGTCTTCTATTGAAAAACATCATGGCGGGAGTTTGGTTTGTGACCGCATGTGTTGCATTCCTGTACGCCAACAAGAAGTTATCCACCTTATGTTGTAGATTTATGTCTTCCTTACCCATGGCCTTTATGGCCTTCTTGAAGGTCTGGACAAACCTTTCAGCTAATCCATTGGTGGCGGGATGGTATGGGGCGGACGTGTAGTGCTTAACCCCATTGTTTTTTAAGAACTTCCTGAATTCTTCGGACACGAATTGCGGTCCATTATCAGAACAGATCTGTTCCGGCAGCCCATTCCTGGCAAATATGGTCCTTAATACTGTGATGGTTTTTTCCGTGGTGGTGGAGGACATCTTTATTACCTCCGGCCACTTGGAGTGTGCATCCACCGCGATTAAGAACATTGAGTCCATAAATGGACCAGCAAAGTCGATATGTACCCTTTGCCATGGAGATGAGGGCCACTCCCATGGATGTAGAGGGGCTTGTGGTGGGCCGTTTTGGACCTTCTGGCATCCTAGACAGCTCTTGGTCATTTCTTCGATGTCTCCATCAATACCTGGCCACCACACAAATGCTCTGGCTAGGTTCTTCATTTTCACTCCACCCAGATGCCCCTCGTGAAGCTCCTTTAGCACTTTACTCTGGAGTTTGGGTGGAATCACCACTCTGGATCCACACATCAAGGTTCCTCGGCACACTGACAGCTGTTCTCTTCTTTGCGAGAATGCTGGCAACAGTGGTTCGCCATGTGCTGGCCATCCCTTCACCGTTAAATCGTAGACTCGTGAGAGAGTCGGGTCATTTCTCGTTTCTTTTTCAATGGTAGAATTTGTTACTGGTAGACATTCCACTATGGTTGAGTGGAACATCTCCACTGGGTCCACTGTAGGCACCTCTTCTACCGTTGGCAACGGTAGGCGCGATAAACCGTCAGCATTCCCATGCTGTTTTGATCCTTTGTATTCTAAGTCATATTGGTGTGACCCTAGGAAAAGGGACCACCTCTGTAGCCTTTGCGCTGTCATAATGGAAACGCCCTTTTTAGGGTTGAATATGGATACCAACGGCTGGTGGTCTGTCAGCAGTGTAAACTTCTGGCCCTGCAGGTAATGATTAAACTTCTTTACTCCTCACACCAGGCTGAGAGCCTCCCTATCTATCTGAGCATAGTTGTGCTCAGCGAAGGTCAATGATCTGGATGCAAATGCGACTGGCCTTTCCGAGACATTTGGCCACTTGTGTGAGAGTACTGCTCCAATACCATAAGGAGAAGCATCACAAGCTAAACGAATAGGTAGTGTTGGGTTGAAGTGAGCCAACACTTCCTCTGAGGTGATCAATGCCTTGCTTTTGCGAAAGGCCTTCTTACAGTCCTCGCTCCACTTCCATGGTACTTCTTTCTGCAAAAGAGCATTCAGCGGGTGCAGCACCATGGATAGATTTGGCAGAAACTTATGGTAATAGTTAATCAACCCTAGGAACGACCTCAACTGGGATACATTTTCTGGAGCGGGAGCCTTCACAACAGCTTCGATCTTGTCAGGTGACTTGTGCAGCCCCTCCTGGTCAATGACATGACCACAGTACGAGATCCGTTTCTGAAAGAACTCACATTTCTGGCGATTAACTCGAAGGCCATATTCCTTCAACCTGGTGAGCACCAGTTTCAAATTTGCAAGGTGTTCCTCATCGTCATCTCCTGTAATCAGGATATTGTCCAAGTAACATTGAGTGCTTGGAATTCCCTGTAATATCTGCTCCATGGCCCTCTGCCAAATTGCTGGAGCCGAAGCCACTCCAAAAACCAGTCTATTATATCGATACAAGCCTCTGTGCGTGTTGATTGTGAGATACTGGTGCGACTCTTCCTCAACTTCCATCTGTAAGTACGCTTGCGCCAGGTCTATCTTGGTGAAGCGTTTCCCGCCAGACAATGAAGCAAAGATATCCTCAATCCGCGGAAGCGGATATTGCACCGTGTGAAGGACCGGATTAACTGTGATCTTGAAGTCTCCACAGATGCGGACCTTCCCCGGTTCCCCTGGCTTGTTACTCGATGAACGCTTCATGACGGGAACAATGGGCGTGGCCCACTTACTCCAGTACACCTTAGACAGTACTCCTGAATGTTCTAGCCCTTCCAGCTCAGCTTCCACAGCAGGTCGTATCGCATAAGGCTTTGAAAAATTTTGGGTTTGCATGTTCTGCAATCTTGATTTTTGCCTTAATTCCTCTCAGTGTTCCCAGTCCCTGTTGGAACACCTCTTTAGCCTCATCCAATATTCTGGACAATCGTTCAGGTTTGACATCTTTTTTTCCGGAATCTACCGTTATTGCGTTTAGGGAGTGCCAGTCCATATTTATTTTCCTGATCCACTCCCGTCCCAGAAGTGGTGGACCTCCCTCAGGTAGTACATATATGTCCATTCCTTGGTGTTCTTTGCCCTTGTGTACCACCTTGACTTTTATCTTTCCGATGGGGTATACTCTTTGCCCCGTGTATGTCTGCAATACTATCTTCGTATCTCGTAGGGGAATATGTTTGAATAACCTTTTGTAATCTTGCTTATTCATGACCGTCAACGCCGATCCGGTGTCCAATTCCATCTTCATTTGGACTCCTGCTATCTGCAGTGTGACCCAGATAGTTTGTCAGTCAGCTTCCTTACTCACATTGTGAATTCTCAGACTACCCAGTTCCTTGCTGTTGGAGTCTGAATCCGAATTCTGTTCATCCGAACTCTTCTCAGCCACCTTATGTACCTTTCTGCACTTTTCCTGCGGTGACTTTTTGTTGCTGGTCTTCTTTCCTGACCGGCATACTTTAGCTATGTGACCAAGCTTGCCACATTTTCTACATTCCTGGTTTTTAAACCAGCATTGGTTCTGATCGTGTGTTGTCTTCCCACAACGATAACATTTCGTTGTACCCGAAGCCATTTGATCTATGCTGAGTACCGCTGCCTTCAGCTGCATTTCCGCAGTGCCTCTCGCTGCGGCTTCGTGCGATGCTGCAATAGAGACAGCCTTATCAAATGTAAGATCATTCTTTTCAAGCAGCCGCTTTTGTGTTCCTTCTTTCGACAACCCACACACGAATTTGTCTCTCAGTGCCTCTGTTAGGCTTTCCCCAAACTGGCAGTATTTCGCTAGCTTACGTAGTTCAATTAAATACTCCACGTTGCTTTCCTCTTTCAGTTGCGTTCTCGCATAAAATTTAAATCGTTCCGCTAACATCAGCGGTGTGGGGTTCAAATGATTTTTCAGGACAGCAACAATTTTAGCGAAAGTCTGATCCGCCGGTTTAGCTGGTGATAGAAGATGCTTCAATAGCCCGTATGTCTTCGCACCCATTGAGTTTAGTAAGGTTAGTGCTTTATCTTCATCTGATATTTTATTTGCCTTACAATATATCTCTATGCGTTCTACATACGTGGCCCAATCTTCAACATCGGAATCGAAATCGTTGATGTTACCACGCTTAGGCATCTTCGCAACCTTCTTGAGAAACAAAAAGAAATTTTTCTTTTATTTTTTTTTTCAAAATGGCGGTTTCCCACACTTGTCTTCTTCCCCCGCCTACGAAAATGGCGGCTTCCCGTGTTTGCCTTTCTCCCCCGCTGGCTGTAATGGCGATTGCTGTATTGCTGCGTTCGCCCTCCCCAGCGGTTTTCAAATCGTGCCTCCCAGCCCCTCTTGCAGTCCGGTCTTTTCCTCCGGCTGCGGCTGAGTTCTCCGAGGTTTTTTTTTTTAATTCTCTCCCGCGCCTTACGCTGACCCGGTCGCTGCACCTCGCGGCCTCGGTAGCTGCCCGGCCTTTTTCCCCGGTCGCGGTTGAGCTCTCTCTCGACGCTGTTGCGTCTCCCAGCCCGCCTGCAGCCCGGCCTTTTACATCGGCTGCGTTTGCATTCACCGCGGCTCCCGTGCCTTACGCTGCCCCAGTCTCAGCGCCTCTGGCCCCGACTTCTGTCCGGCTCTTTTCCCCGGCCATGGTCGAGTTCTCCGCCCTTATATCCTCCGTTTTTCCCTCCCCTACTTCACAGCCAACGTGGCCGACTTGCTGCTCGTCGCTGATCGGCTTACCCACCACCGTGATAGAAGGGATGATCACTGCCTGTTGCTGCTGGAAGGCTTCGTGTCAGAATTCTTCCTTTGCTCTGCAGACCCGAGTCTTTTCTCAGCAGAATGATGAGGGTGGATGCCTCCTCTCAATGCCCGTTAAACTGCCTTGGATGTATCTCTGCCGCAGGGTAAGATCGTACTCGTCGCCACTGTTAAGCCTGTGTGTTATAATGAGAATTACTACACAGACCACAAGAGTAACTTTTAACAGGTCTTTACTAGTCGAAGGTCAGGGCGGAACTGCCCAATAAATCATTACACAGCACTTATATACCGGTGTGGTCACCACCGGTATTACAGTATACAGCAGCCAAGATAAAGTAGTGCAACTCTTAAAATAGTTCTCTTAAAGGTGGAACGGTTACATACACCACAAAGGGGACCCTCTGCACCATGAAGCCCAAAGAGAATTATAACCTCGAGCTTATGGTCAGCAATACCCCACCAGAGTTCCAGGCATTTGTGCAGGCCCACCGGGCCACATTTGCCACACACAAGCATGACTGCGGGAGGGTCAACGGGTTTGAGGTCAGCGTAGATGGGAACCCCGTGGCCCGACCACAGAAACAGTATAACTTCCCCAGGGAAGCAGGCCAGACATGGAAGCAGCCATGTCCTCGTTAGTGCTGCAGGGAGTTCTGAGACTGATAGCTACCCACGTGAATTCTCCATTATGGCCGGTCAGAAAGCTGGACAATTCTTGGAGGGCCACGGTGGACTATCGGGTGCTCAATAGTAACATCCCAGCCTGTGCACCCACAGTAGCAGCCGTTGCCGACCTGATAGGAAGTATTCTAGCATCCGCGACAACTTTCACGGTGCTGGATATTTCCAATGGGTTTTGGTCCATCCCTCTAAGAAGAGAGGATCAGTACAAGTTTGCCTTTACGTTTAAAGGGCAACAGTACACGTGGAACTGCTTGCCTCAGGGCTTCCACAACAGCCCCAGCATTTTCCATCAGTGTATGGCAAACAGTTTGAAGGATTTTAGCCAGCCCAGACAGTTGGTCCAATATGTGGATGACCTGCTCCTGTTCACTGATTCGAAAGAGGAGCATGGCCCGCTATTGGCCGAACTGCTGGAGCTGCTAGGGCAGAAGCGTTTCAAGGTAAACCCCAAGAAAGCTCAGATCGGCCAGCAGGAGGTGAAATTCCTCGGCCTGACCGTGCACGCTGGAGAAAGGGCCATAGATAAGGCTAGGAGGGAGGTGGTACAACAGCTACCGGTCCCCAACACAGTAACGGGTGTGAGGTCATTTCTAGGGCTAACCGGGTACTGCAGAGACTTTATTGAGGACTATGCAGCCACCGCAGCCCCTCTGCTCCGACTCCTACACAAGGGAGTGGAGTGGCTTTGGGATGAGGGTTGCCAGGCAGCATTTGTCAGGCTCAAGAAGAACTTGCAGACCGCACCAGCTCTAGGGGCCATAGATGGGGGGAAAGAGTTTTTCCTGGAGGTAGCAGCCACCGGGAACAGCCTGAGTGCTGTGCTGCTCCAAGAGCGGCACGGCCGGCTGAGGCCGGTGGTCTACTCCTCCCGGATACTCATGGATGTGGAGAGGAGCTACTCCAACTGTGAGCGGCACCTCTTGGCCACACATTGGGCTGTGAAAAGATCATTGATCTTCACAGGCAGCTCTCCCATCACCCTCCTCACCCATCACACACCCACCCAGGTGCTTCTGGATGGGAGGATCAAGGATGGAACAGTAAGCAGTGCCCGCATTGCTCGCTGGACCTTGCTCCTCTCACAGATGGATCTTAAGGTGAAGGGTCTCTGTGAGCCAAAGCTCGCAGCCAACCTGGTATATCCTGGAAGGGGTTTGGGAAGTAAACATAGGTTTACAGGCCGGGATACATCCCACAGGCCGCGAGATCTATGTAGACGGTTCCAGCACGGTATCTGCTGGTGAGCGTCTCACGGGGTGTGGAGTTTACAACCCAGCGGCAAACATTGCCCTGGCGATTAAGCTCCCCAGCACCATGAGCGCCCAGCAGGCTGAACTGTCCGCGGTAGTGTACGCCGTTACACACCCCGAAATTTTCCCCACCCCCTACACGATTTGCTCAGACAGCATGTTCACGTGCAATTCGTGTATGGAGTACCTGGCCATCTGGTCCCGCCGTGGATACACCTCCGCCGACGGGAGGCCCCTCACAGTAAAACCCCTGCTGGAAAAGATCCTAGCAGCAGTGGGGGAGGAAGGGGAGGTTTTCATCCACAAGGTGAAAGCCGATTCTTCCACAGAACCCCGCGGCCAAGGCAACCAGCAGGCTGACTTGCTCGCCAAGGAGGGTGCCCGCACAGGCACTTTCTGGGACCCATTTGGGTCCAGACCAATGGTGGCGATCAGAGGTAGGGACGGGACCCAAGGGAGTGCAGGGGTAGCGTTAGCCCCGGACCTTAAGAAGGTCCAAGCCCAAGACCCCGCCCTCAAAGCAGTCCTCGGTGCAGTCACTGAGGGAAAAGGAGTAGAGGGTCCATACTGCACAGCAACCCTCTCTGTCAAAGAGGGTATGCTGTTCCGGGGGGAACAGTGGGTTGTGCCACAACAGCACTGGAGGGAATTCCTTCAACTGGCCCATGAGGGTCCAGGAGCGGGACACCCCGGGCCTGAGACCACCTGGCAACGGGTGGAACAGGCGGGATGGTGGCCAGGATTCAGGGAAGATGTCCGCGAGTTCTGTGCAGGCTGTCTTGTGGGCGCTGCAAATAACCCCGACCCCCACAAAAGGAAGCTACCTATGGGACATGTCAGGAGGGTAGAGGGAGCATGGCAGTCGATACAGGTCGACTACATCGGGCCCCTGCCCACCGCCCAGGGAGGCTATAAGTACTGCCTAGTCCTGGTGGACGTGTTCACCATGTGGGTAAAGGCCTTTCCCGGTAGAACAGCCACAGCTCTGGATACTGCCAGGATCCTGGTATTGGAAGTGTTCTTGAGGTGGCGACTACCACAGTATGTGGAGTCCGACCAAGGGAGTCACTCCACCGGACAGGTGATGCAGAACACCCTTATGCTGTTAGGCATTGAGGGGAAATGGCACGTAGCCCACAACCCCCAGTCATCAGGGATTGTGGAACGTATGAATCAGACCCTGAAGGAAAGGTTGAGGAAGGAGACGGTGGACTCGCCCCATAAATGGGCCGAGGTCCTACCATTGGTTTTGATGGGGATCCAGGCCAGCCAGTCTAAAAGCATGGGGTACTCCCCGTACGAGCTGATGACTGGCAGGGTTATGCGGACCCCCACCCATGTACTAGCCCCGGTGCTCACAGAGGGTCAGCTCAGAGAGGTAAACCGGGACAGGTTCGCCCGAAACCTCTTTGAGCACCTGAAGCAGGTCCACGAGCAGGCGGCTGGGAACATGGGAAGGCAGCATCGGAGTAACCGATTGCTGCTCGAACCCAGAAAGCACCACGAGTGGGAGGTAGGAGATCAGGTTATGGTAAGAAACTATGCCCGAGTAGGAAGTTTGGAACCATTGTACATGGGGCCCTACAGCATTGTAGATAAAGCCAGCTCTATGGTGTACGCCGTGAAGATGCCCCGGCGTACAAAATGGTTTCATATCAACCAGTGTAAGCTGTTCAGACCTGAAGGGGGAAAGCAGCCAGTTGGGGTAAGGTCCGAGGAGAAAGATCCTCAGCCTGCAGCAGGAGTGAGTTCACAGACTGCACAAGCAGGCGCTGTGGCTTGCTTAAAGGGAGGGGCCATCCCGCCCATCGATTGGGACACCCCCCCACTCTTCTGGGATCCAGACGAGGGGGAGGGATCTGAGGGCGAAAACCCCACCCCTAACCCAGGTGTAGAGAGGGAGGGACCTGAGGTCAAAAACCCCGCCCCAGACCCAGCCATGGGACCTGGGGGCAGAGACTCTCAGCTCGCAGCAACAGGCTGCGAAGAGTTACCTGCCCCTAGCCCAGGTTCGGGAGAGGTCAAGCCTGGGGAAGCAGTGGTCCGGGTTAAAGGCTCATCGGCCAAGAAAGCCCCACCTGCCAAGGGCCCCAGAAGGTCCCCATGGACGCCCCAGCCGAGAAAGCCATGGTCACCAGCTCTCCAGGTGCCAAGGGCCGCCCCTCGAGTTAGGGGGAAGTCAAAGGACAGAGGTCCTCAGCCAGCAGCCACGAGCTGCGAGGGACCAATGGTGCAGGATGGTGCGACCACACCGGAAGTAGCGGTGAGCCGCACCCAACCAGGAATTAGCCTGGCCGCCCGGAGATGGGCGGCGGTTGTACATAGTTTAGGTAGTTTAAGTTTTGGTTATTATTAAGATAAATATTTAGCTTAAGTTTGGGTGTTTTAGCTTAAGTTAAATAAGGTGATGGGTAGTTTTAGTTAAGTAAGTAATCTGCTAAGAGTGTATGTATTTTGAGTCGAGGTCGCAGGACCCGACCATGCTTCACCAAGCCAGAGAATCTCTTGAGGACCTGGCTGCATGTTTTTGTATCTTTTTGCAGAAAGACTTTCAGGATGAAGGGGATCGTAGTCCTATTCGCCCTGATTGGGATGAGCATCGGAAGGCGAGGCAATGTGCAAGATTCCCACATCTACGGGTGCTCGGGAGACAGGGCGCCTATAGCGACAGACGGAAGCGGTGAATGGGATGCGGAGGAGACCGCCATCTACGTCCACGAGGGAAGGTGGTCAGGATGGCTGGGGTCCAATTCATCTCAGTACTCCAGCCAAACCAGATTCACGTACGGGGAGGCCTCCCTTCTGTGCCCCAGGGTACGGGTGGTTACCACAAGGGTCAGCATCACCATTGGAAAGCGTATATGTTTAACGTGTAAAGGACACATTCCTCTGGATAGGTGGTGGTGGCTCAGGAAGCTGAGCAAAGATAAGAGGAATCCCGAAGTCGAGTGGGAACAGTTGGGGAACAATACCCACCGGACGATTACAGGGACTCACGGAGGATTAAGTGTGTGTTGGGACAAGTGGTGGGAACCGGATCAAGGGATATATATCTGTATGTGGGGGTCAGAGAGGGTCTGCCCCGCAGGCATATCCATCATTTTCCACTGGCAGTGCCAAGACACCGGGGAGGGGATGAAGTGGGATACCAGCCGGAAGGTGTGCGCAGTCCCATTTTCCCTGACCCCAGTCAATGCCACTGAGCTTGTAACCCGGCCCCGTAAGCCCTTGCCCACAGCACAGGCAGCAAAGATATCCAGGGAAGGTTGCGTCACCACCACCAAGGGACCAGGGAATGAGTTGATACTAGTCCCTACCGATCAGGTGCTGTACCAGGGGGTACACTACGCGGTAGCCTGCGTGATTTTAAATCTCACCGAGGTACATTTACCGGAGTGGTGCCCCAAAGAAACAGAGCAGCTGTACCAGGCCCTATTAAAGGACATGTTCAAGAAGTTTTATGAGTTCGATTTCACCCATGTTGACAAAACCGAACTGTACACCACATACCGAGAATTTTTGGGTAATGCAGGGAGACAAAGGAGGGGTGTATGGAATTATGTTTTTACTGCGTTTAATACTGGGTCCTCTGTCATCAACAGTTTGGATGACATACAGCTACAGACACAGATAAACGGTTTAAAAACACAGTTAAAGAAGATATTACTGGATGAGAACAAGGTAGTGGGCTCGGAGTTGCATGAGGACCAGGCCATGACGGTCCATTTAAAGGAGATCATAGCGGAGTTGGAAAAGCATGCAAAGACGGTAAATGCTCTCATAAGGGAGGACAGAAATGCTTCTGACCAGGCTGCGCAGAATGAGGTGTGCGTGCTATACGGGGCGTGGTTACTGGGCAAGGGCCGCAGTAATCTGGAGGATTTAAAACAGGGTTTAGGCTCCTCCTGGATCAGCAACAAACACCTCACAGCCCTCCACCCATTTGAGAATGCATTAAGCCCGGGCCAACTCCGGCTAGCTTCCGAAACCTACCCAGTCCCCGTGGATTGTGGGCGGTCCAACCACACGATCATGGGAGTAGTACTTAGGATGCCGGTCATGGGAAAGACAGACCGACCTGCGCCGGTATACAGGGTAGAGAACATTGGAGTCATTCAAGGGGGTGCACACATTCGTTTCACAGCGGTCCCACCTTACGTCATAAAGTGGGAGCACGCTATGACAGGTACTGACCTTTCAGGGTGCCGGAGCCGGGGAGCACACATAATCCTGTGTCCCCAGCACTTGAATGCCTATTCAAAACCGCAGTGTGGGTTCAGAGCTGTTGGCGCGAAGCCTATAAATTGTACCATGGGGGCATGGCACAAGGCCATGTTCCCCCACAGGTAGCATATATAGGAGGTGGGACATATTGTGTCACCACTGGCGTGTCCCACTACCAGCATGGACAGCATAGCTGGTGTCCGGTTAGTGACAGCAGCTTCTGTTTTAAATCCGAGGCAGAAGTTCAAGTGGCCCAGGAGCGAATTGTCCCCATTCCTAAACGCTCCACTGTTCACCTCACTGTGAAGGAGAAATTTACGAATTTGCAAATGTACGTAGCGCATTTTGGCTACGAAATTCCTCCTCTCCCAGAACACCTTACCAAAATACTCAAAGCCGTTATAGTTTCGCAGAAGCATTTTTACACTCTAGAGCAGAAAACAGTAGCGATAGGGACTAAGATATTGGATATTGCGATTCCACACTAGTGGGACATTTTCAATAACATAGAGATCCCTTCATGGATCAGACTGGCTTCCCACATTCTTGTGGTTTGCCAGTTAGGGATAGCGTTGTATCTAGTTTGTATTCAATATAAGGGAAAAGGGCAGTTGTTAGAGTTCCAAAACCAGAAGATCTGGAAAGAACATTATGTGAAGGTGGAGGGAGATATGCCTGTTTATGTCTTTTCCTTGTATTTCGATTAAAGATTGTGGGTTTTTTTTGTGTTTGCTGTTTTTAATAAAGTTTTTTTCTTCTTTTTTTGCGACGCGTTTAATAAAGATGTAGGTGTACCAAGTGGTGCAGGGGTGTTGGACCCCCTCCATGCTTGGATGTGTGTAAAAGTCTGTAATTTATCCTATGTATGCTTATGTATGCTATATTTTCACGGAATGGGAAGTGCATGTGTCGTGGGTGTATTAGATAGGTAATTACAGGGGAAGGTTGACTATGGAGTGTCAGAAAATTTTGCTCACCTTGTAAGGATGATACTTCAAGCAAGTTTTAGTATCACAGTGGGGAGTGTGAGATTTGCAAAATTCCCACATTTCCCCCAAGGCTATTAATAAAAAGGGACCCTGCATGGACATTTTAAAAGGGGTGCCCAAAAGATGGCGTCCGCATCTCGTGGCCAAAAGCCTGCAAGATTTTCAAAGCTTGGACTCTGTGGCAGCACAAGCAGCTTTTGGGGAAATTAAAACCTAAAATGCAGTTTCTGTGAAAAGGACTTTGTGTTTTGGAAAAGCAGACAGCAAACATTGAATATGCATTAAGCCAGATCGCAGACAGATCAGAACTAGTTAGGCCTATACTTGAGGCCATCAAGTTGTCTGCATAAATAATCGGAAACAGCTTAAGGAAGCCATCGAGGCTGGACAGGCCGATTAGAATGCATTAATAACAATACAGCCCGGACATCAGGCCATTAGTTGCGATAAACAGCCATCTAAAAACAGTTAGTTTAGATTGGTATAATTATTTAAAACAGCCCACCAAAACTGGAACAATGAACTAACCTGATTTGGCGCGCAGATAGGGGATGAAACAACGGGTATAACTGCAGGCCCCGGGTAGCAATCTCTCCCTGCTCTCTCTTGCACTTGGCCCTCGCTCTTGGTTCCTGGCTCACTCATGCCCTGGTCTTGTGGTGGGTCTCTCCTTGCTCCCCGCGGTGAGTTTTCAGCAGTAAAGGACACCATACCAACAGCCGGGGAGGGGAACGAGACCCGAGTCCCTCGTCATCTGGGACGCCCAGAACGCAAATAGGGGCGAGACAAATTTGAGCAGGTAGCCTGAGACGAGGCGAAGAAGACGATAAAAACTCGATAAGGGCAGAGCAGGGCAGCGAAAAACGTATCGATAAAGACCAAGCGCCGAGTTATAAGCTGGCGCTTATGAAGACGAACATCTTGTTGAACACTGTGACAACGCAGGTGTCTATGCCACAATGAATATACTGGTGTTTGACGCATGGGTAGCAAAATCTAAACGACAAAGGCTGTTAACTGTCCGATAAACATAACGTTACCGCTGACGACTGCCCGAGGGAGAAGAAGAGGAGAACCCATCGAGACGAGACAACGACGGTAGCGGAGGAGAAGAAGGTGCGTCGCAGTAGCAGCTCCCGCACCGCGCCCCTGAAGACCACGTGGCGACGGGGTACCTAAGAGGGCAAAAGACCAAACCTCAAAACCTGCATTTCGTTAACAGTTGGCCTTGCTTTGGATTGGTGAGCATGAATTCTGGCCCTTCATAGCTTAATCTAGTTAGGTATAGGGGGTGGAATAAGGATAAGGGGATTGTTAATATAGTTTGCTTTCCCTCGATGTGCCGTGTGTTCCCCATTCCCTGTATAAGTATAGTTATTTTGTATTTGCCTGTATTTTATGCTAGTAATTTCTCATAAGGCTGTGTTATTCTCTGTTTTAATAAAATCTTGGTTTTCTTGCATCCAAACCACCTGTCTACTCGAGTCTTTCTGTATCGCCGCCTGTACCTAAGTCCAGTGTCTAGAACCCAAGGGGCGTGGGAGTGATTCGAACTGCTCACAAACAGTCAGGGGCATAACTGACTGGGCGCACGTGCCACACCCGCCACCCCCCTTACACCACGGCTAATAAAGGCAAGCATTCCGAATGCCTTCTTAACCACCTCATCTACTTGGCCTGCTACCTTCAGGGATCTGTGGACATGCACGCCAAGGTCCCTTTGTTCCTCTACACTACTCAGTGTCCTACCATTTAATGTGTATTCCCTTTCCTTTTTAGCCTTCCCCAAATGCATTACCTCACACTTCTCTGGACTGAATTCCATTTGCCACTGTTCTGCCCACCTGACCAATTTATTGGTATCTTCCTGCACTCTACAGCTTCCTTCTTCAGTATCAGCCACATAGCCGACTTTAGTATCATCTGCAAACTTCTTAAGCCTACCCCCTATATTCAAGTCAAGATCATTGATATATACCACAAAAAGGACAAACAAGGCCCTCTACACTTGCAGCACCACTCCCTGTCACCTCACCAACTTTAAAGAACTCTGGAAAGCACCAAAGACTTCTACAAACTTACACAGAGCCAGTAGAAATCAATCAGCAACTAACCTGAAAGCAGGTGATGATCCCTTTAAATAACTTTGGTGGGGGGTCCTTGCTGCTGCTGAACGCATGTTGCGCTGTGCGAGGCTGAGACAGGGCGTTAGCTCCAGCATTGAGGATGAAAATGGCAGCACTGGCTTCAAATCAGCATTGCATGCTGATTGGCAGCATGATCTGCGCACTCTGCACACTCCCGGCGCACGCTCCTAACGCCCGCACTTCCACCCTCACCAAAATGGCGTCCAGCGCGGCCCGCACCAGAAGAGTGCGCACTGCAGTGATGAGAAATCGGGCGTGACAGTGCCAAATTTCTATCTCACTATAATAATAGATAAATGTTGGAATGAAGTAGAAAAGCTTGTACTGTGCTATGATCCTATCTGAACCAGTAAATTACATAGATCAAGCATGATGTTAGATGTAAAAATACAAAAGGATTGATTATTCCCCTTATAACAACAGAAAATGCTGGAAAACCTCAGCAGGCCAGACAACATCCGTGGAGAGAAATTAGAGTCGACGTTTCGGGTCTAATCCTTTTTCAAAACTGGAAAGGAAATGAAATAGATCGAAAGGCAGGGCTGGGAGAGAACAAAAGAAGTGAAGAGACATTAAGAGGCATTCAAAACGGGACGAGATGGTGATAGGACTAGTGGAGACAAAAGACGGCTCAGATTAGGTGTGAAATGTTATAGAGTCATAGAGTCATAGAGTCATAGAGTTTTACAGCACAGAAAGAGGCCCTTCGGCCCATCGTGTCTGCGCCGCCCATCCATCCCTGTCCAGTCTAATCCCATTTTCCAGCATTTGGTCCATAGCCTTGTATGCAATGGCATTTCAAGTGCTCATCCAAATGCTTCTTGAATGTTGTGAGGGTTCCTGCCTCTACCACCCTTTCAGGCATTGAGTTCCACATTCCAACCACCCTCTGGGTGAAAAAGTTCCTCCTCAAATCCCCTCTAAATCTCCTGCCCCTTACCCTGAATCTATGCCCCCTTGTTATTGACCCCCCTACTAAGGGGAAAAGTTCCTCTTTGTCTACCCTATCTATGCCCCTCATCATTTTGTACACCTCAATCAGGTCCCCCCTCAGCCTTCTTTGCTCCAAGGAAAACAACCCCAGCCTGTCCAGCCTCTCTTCATAGCTGAGGCGCTCCATCCCAGGTAACATCCTGGTGAATCTTCTCTGCACCCTCTCCAAAGCAATCACATCCTTCCTATAGTGAGGCGACCAGAACTGCACACAGTACTCCAGCTGTGGCCTCACCAGCGTTTTGTACAGCTCCATCATAACCTCCCTGCTCTTATATTCTATGCCTCGGCTAATGAAGGCAAGTATCCCATATGCCTTTTTAACCACCTTATCTACCTGTTCCGCTGCCTTCAGGGATCTATGTACATGTACACCAAGGTCCCTCTGACCCTCTGTACTTCCTAGGGTCCTACCACTCATTGTGTATTCCCTTGCCTTATTTGTCCGTCCAAAATGCATCACCTCGCACTTTTCAGGGTTAAATTCCATTTGCCACTTTTCCGCCCATCTGACCAACCCGTTTATATCGTCCTGTAGCCTGAGGCTTTCCTCCTCACAATTTACCACCCCACCAATTTTCGTGTCATCTGCGAACTTACTGATCATACCTTTTACATTCTCATCCAAATCATTTATGTAGATCACAAACAACAAGGGACCCAGCACCGATCCCTGAGGTACCCCACTGGACACAGGCTTCCAGTCACAAAAGCAACCTTCGACCATCACCCTCTGCCTCCTGCCACTCAGCCAGTTTATGATCCAACGCGCCAAGGCACCCTGGATCCCATGGGCTCTTACCTTCTTGACCAGTCTCCTATGCGGGACTTTGTCAAAAGCTTTACTGAAGTCCATGTAAACCACATCCACAGCATTTCCCTCATCCACCCCCCTAGTCACCCCCTCGAAAAATTCAATCAGATTTGTCAGACATGATTTACCCTTGACAAAGCCATGCTGACTATCCCCGATTAATCCTTGCCTCTCCAAGTGGAGACTAATTTTGTCCCTCAGAATTTTTTCCAATAATTTCCCTACCACAGATGTTAGGCTCACTGGCCTGTAATTCCCTGGTTTATCCCTGCTACCCTTCTTGAATAATGGTACTACGTTAGCTGTTCTCCAGTCCTCTGGTACATCCCCTGTGGCCAGAGAGGTTCTGAAAATTTGTGTCAGAGCCCCTGCAATCTCCTCCTTTGCCTCCCACAGCAGCCTGGGATACATCTCGTCTGGGCCTGGGGATTTATCCACTTTTTGGCCTGCTAAAACCGCTAGCACCTCCTCCCTCTCGATGCTAATATGTTCAAGTATGTCACAGCCCCCTTGCCCGATTTCTATGTCTGCATCGTCTTTCTCCATAGTGAACACAGATGCAAAAAATTCATTTAAAACCCCGCCTACATCATCTGGCTCTACACACAGATTGCCACTTTGGTCCCTAATGGGCCCTACCCTTTCCCTGGTTATCCTCTTGCCCTTAATATACTTATAAAACATCTTAGGATTTTCCTTTATTTTGCTCGCCAGTGTTATTTCATGGCCCCTCCTCACCCTCCTAATTTCTTTTTTAAGTATGCCCCTGCATTTTTTATACTCCTCTAGGGCTTCTTCCGTCTTTAGTCTTTTGTAACTGCCAAAAGCCCCCCTTTTATTTCTAATGCATTTTTGTATATCCCTTGTCATCCAAGGTTCCCTTTGCTTGTTGGTCCCACCCTTGACCTTTACAGGAACATGTTGGCGTTGTACTCTCTCCATTTCCCTTCTGAAAGTCTCCCACTGTTTTGATGCGGATTTTCCTATAAGTAGCTGCTCCCAGTCCAATTTGGCCAGATCCTGCCTTATCATATTAAAATCGGCCTTCCCCCAATTTAGAACCCTTATTTCCGGGCCGTCTTTGTCTTTTTCCATGACCACCTTAAATCTCACCGAATTGTGGTCACTGTCGCCAAAATGCTCTCCTACTGACACTTCCACCACTTGCCCGGCTACATTCCCCAGAATTAGGTCCAGTACCGCCCCCTCTCTTGTAGGACTTTCTACATGTTGGCTCAAAAAGCTCTCCTGGATGCACTTTAAGAATTCTGCACCCTCTAAGCCTTTCACACTCTGACTATCCCAATTTATATTGGGGAAGTTGAAATCCCCCACTATTATTACCCTATTATTTTCGCACTTTTCTGAGATTTGCCTACATATCTGTTCCTCTATCTCCCCCTGACTGTTTGGGGGCCTATAGTACACTCCCAGCAAAGTGCTTGCCCCCTTTTTGTTTTTAAGTTCTACCCATATGGCCTCATTAGAGGAACCCGCTAATATATCATCCCTCCTTACAGCAGTAATTGACTCCTTAATTAATATTGCAACACCCCCTCCCCTTTTACACCCCCCTCTGTCTCGCCTGAAGATTCTATACCCCGGAATATTGAGCTGCCAGTCCTGACCCTCCCTCAACCATGTCTCCGTGATAGCAACAATATCGTACTCCCATGTGTTCAACAACAACTTCAGTTCATCCACCTTATTTGCAAGACTCCTTGCATTAAAATAAATGCCTTCCAGCCCTGCCATATTCTCTTTTGCCTTCACATATTTGCTTTGCCTTCCCAGCTGACTTGTTTTTCCCTCTGTATTTGGCTGTAAATCACCCCCTACTATAGCTCCACTCTGTACCCCATCCCCCTGCCAAGTTAGTTTAAACCCCCCCCAGCAGTGCTAGCAAACCTCCCCGCAAGGATATTGGTTCCCCTCTGGTTCAGGTGTAAACCGTCCGACTTGTACAAGTCCCACCTTTCCCAGAAGCAGACCCAGTGATCCAGGAAACTAAAGCCCTCCCCCCTGCACCATCCCTTTAGCCACGCATTCATCTGTTCTATCTTCCTATTCCTATACTTACTAGCATGTGGCACCGGGAGTAATCCAGAGATTACAACCCTTGAGGTCCTGCTCTTTAATCCTTCACCTAGCTCCCTAAATTCTTGCTGCAGAACCTCATCCCTCTTTTTACCTATGTCGTTGGTACCAATGTGGACCACGACCACTGGCTGTTCACCCTCCCCCTCCAGAATGCCCTGCAGCCGCTCAGTGACATCCTTGACCCTGGCACCAGGGAGGCAACAAACCATCCTGGATTCACGTCTACGGCCACAGGAACGCCTATCTGTTCCCCTTACTATAGAATCCCCTACCACTATTGCTCTCCCACTCTTTTTCCCCCCTTCCTGGGCAGCAGGAGCACCGCCAGTGCCAGGAAGTTGGCTGCTGCTGCCTTCCCCTGGTGAGTCATCCCCCTCAACAGTATCCAAAGCGGTATACTTGTTTGAAAGGGGGATGTCCACAGGGGTTCCCTGCACTACCTGCCTGCCTTTGTTGCTCCGCCTGATGGTCACCCCCTGTGCTGCCCTACCCTGAGGCGTGAACAACTCGCTAAACGTGCTATCCACGAGCCTCTCAGCATCGCGTATGCTCCAAAATTCATCCACCCGCAGCTCGAGCGCCACAATGCGGTCTACAAGTAGCTGCAGCTGGATGCATTTCCCGCACACATGGTCGCCAGGGACACTGGCAGCATCCCTGATTTCCCACATAGAGCAGGAGGAGCAGAACACGGGTCTGAGCTCTCCTGCCATGACTTACTCCTTTAATTAATCTAAAAATTTATTCAATACCCCAGTTACAGGTATACTCTAGGGCGCTTTATTTACCAACTGTCCTCACCACAACAGAGCCCCTAGAAATTTAACACCACAGAATTCAAGCTTGTAATGAAAAGAGAGAAATACTCACCAACCAATCACTTACCTGCTCCCTGGTGACGTCACACCCCGATTACTTTTTACCTCCCTGCAACTACCGAGCTCACAGACTGGAGTTTGGTATGCCTCTCCTGGCCTCGCTGCCGCTTTTATTGCCGCCGCCACCGCCGAGTCTCCCACAGGTCCCGCCTCTCGCTGCCTGCCGCCGCTGCTCTGAGGCCTCTCCTGGCCTCGCTGCCGCTTTTATTGCCGCCGCCGCCGCCGAGTCTCCCACAGTTCCCGCCTCTCGCTGCCTGCCGCCGCTGCTCTGAGGCCTCTCCTGGCCTCGCTGCCGCTTTTATTGCCGCCGCCGCCGCCGAGTCTCCCACAGGTCCCGCCTCTCGCTGCCTGCCGCCGCTGCTCTGAGGCCTCTCCTGGCCTCGCTGCCGCTTTTATTGCCGCCGAGTCTCCCACAGGTCCCGCCTCTCGCTGCCTGCCGCCGCTGCTCTGAGGCCTCTCCTGGCCTCGCTGCCGCTTTTATTGCCGCCGCCGCCGCCGAGTCTCCCACAGGTCCCGCCTCTCGCTGCCTGCCGCCGCTGCTCTGGCAGAATGAGAGACAGCTGCCATGTGGGAAAGAGAAAAAAAAAGGAAAGGTGGGGGAGGGAAAAACCAAAACAAAGGGGTGGATAAAAAATATAAGTAAAAATGTAATAGGGGCCGAGGTTATGATCTGAAATTGTTGAACTCGATATTGAGTCCGGAAGGCTGCAAAGTGCCTAATCGGAAGATGAGGTGCTGTCCCTCGAGTTTACGTTGAGCTTCCGTGGAACAATGCAAGAGGCCAAGGACAGTGAGGTCCGAGTGGGAATGTGGCGGTGAATTAAAATGACAGGCGACCGGAAGCTTGGGGTCACCCTTACGGACTGAATGGAGGTGTTCCGCAAAGCGGTCACCCAATCTGCGTTTGGTCTCCCCAATGTAGAGAAGACCGCATCGTGAGCAGCGAATACAGTATACTAGATTACAAGAATTACAAGTAAATCGCTGTTTCACCTGGAAGGGGTGTTTGGGGCCCTGGACAGTGGGAAGGGTGGAGGTATCGGGGCAGGTGTTACATCTCCTGCACTTGCACGGGAAGGTGCCAGGCGAAAGGGAAGGGGTGCTGGGGTTGATAGAGGAGTGGACTAGGGTGTCTTGGAGGGAGCGGTCCCTACGGAATGCTGAAAGGGGAGGGGAAGATGCGTTTGGCGGTGGGTTCACTTTGGAGGTAGCGGAAATGGCAGAGGATGATCCGTTGAATGTGGAGGCTGGTGAGGTGAAAGGTGAGGACAAGTGGACCCCTATCGTGGTTCCGGGAGGGAGGGGCAGGGGTGAGGGCAGAAGTGCGGGAGATAGAACAGACACGGTCGAGGACCATGTCAACCACGGTAGAGGGGAATCCTCGGTTGAGGAAAAAGGAAGACATGTCGGAAGCACTGGTGTGGAAGGTGGCATCGTCGGAGCAGATACGGCGGAGACGGAGAAACTGGGAGAATGGAATAGAGTCCTTACAGGAGGCGGGGTGGGAGGAAGTGTAGTCCAGGTAGCTGTGGGAGTCAGTGGGCTTGTAGTGAATATTGGTCAATAACCTATCCCCAGAGATGGAGACGGAGAAGTCTTCGCACTTTGCAGCCTTCCGGACTCAATATCGTGTTCAACAGTTTCAGATCATAACCTCGCCCCCTATTACATTTTTACTTATATTTTTTATCCACCCCTTTGTTTTGGTTTTTCCCTCCCCCCACTTTCCTTTTTATTTTCTCTCTCCCACACGGCAGCTGTCTCTCATTCTGCCAGAACATTTCACACCTAATCTGAGCCGTCTTTTGTCTCCACTGTCCTATCACCATCTCGTCTCGTTTTGAATACCTCTTAATGTCTCTTCACTTCTTTTGTTCTCTCCCAGCCCTGCCTTTCGATCTATTTCATTTCCTTTCCAGTTTTGAAAAAGGGTTGGACCCGAAACGTCAAATCTAATTTCTCTCCTGGCCTGCTGAGTTTTTCCAGCATTTTCTGTTCTTATTTCAGATTTCCAGCATCTGCAGTATTTTGCTATCGTACCATTGATTATTCCCCTTGTTTGGTACAGGTCGATGAGATGAGTCCTTCCATTCAATTCAGACCTCCTCTGTAATCGATATTCTGGAGGATATTTCTGAAGTAATATGTTTGACTGACAATCACATTTGTATCGAGCACTTGAGCCAGGTGTGAGAGGGTCTCGGCCATGGATCTTCGTAGACCGTTGATGGACAGCTCTGTATCTCTGCTGACTTCAGGCTGACTGTTGAGCTGAGTGCAGGTGACCGAGTATAAGCCCCGTGTCAGAATCTGCAGGGTTTGTGAGCGAAGGCTTGTGTTTGGCCACCTGCCCATTCTGAAGCCAGTAGAAATACAGGACTATTGAGAGAACTCTGTGGTATGTATGAAATAGAGCAAGTGTGTCAAGGGCAAATTTAATGTCAAGATCGCAGGAGAAGATTCCTTCTTGTTTTGATTCCCAGAGGAAGAATAAAGTCTACATTTACTATAAATCTATTGTTTATGTTCTAACTGTTCACATATTTGTCCTGTGCTTTATAGGCTGAACTGTGATCTGATAATATTATTCTTCCACTTACCGATGAGATCTCATGGCAGCACATGGTATATCCAGTAAACCAGAGTCCTGTGTTTCACATTTATTGTTACAGTTCTTCTTGTTTTTACATTTTAAAATGAACTTTCAGTATTTGTTGCCACATTTGTTTGAAAATCCAGCCCATGTGTTTCTCCACTAGGGGTCTCTCTGCGAGTGTAAATCATTTGGAATTTTGTTTCCAGTTTCCTGATGGTGCATCTGTATTTCTAGCCTGCTCCCTAACTTTTTATTTAAACTGTAGATTAAAATAGTTTATTTGTGCCCTTTTACACCAAAATTTCCATTGAACGAGTCACACAGATACCATATTGAGGGAGTTTTACATTTATTTTGTGCCTTTACTGTTTCTGTGTCAGCTGTGGCTCAGTTGGTAGCACTTTCTAGGTGGGAGGGGCTAGGAATGAGCAGGTGCTGCTGGTTGCCTAGTTACTGCAGGGATTTGGAGTGAGCTTGTAAAAAGTTTGTGGTGTTTTTTGTTGTTGCAGGTTTTAAGGCCTTTTTGGCCCATAAACAGCAGCCAGATGGTTGCTGAGGGGTCCGGAGGACAAAGACACCAGAAGGGAGCAATATTGGTGTGCCATTGTCCCAGAGAAAGAAGGATCAGAGAGCAAGGGATGATGAGGCCGAAGGGAGCGGCACTGTTGGAGAAACCGCGATAGCAGGAAGACTCTCTGTGTGAGATGATAGGGAGCAGGATTATTTATCTGATGGCGAGCAGGAACAGAAGGTCACAGAAGAGCTCGAGAGTGAGGAATCCGAGGGGGACAGAGACATGGAAGTAGGGGGGTGGGCTGGCATCATGTGGAAAGGGAAAAGTTAGTGAGGGGCAGAGGGAGGGAAATGTGGCAGCTCCTCGGCCCAAACCTAATGCAAGGGAGAGGCTGAAACAGCAGGGAAGTTTCAAACAGGAGGTGAAAAAGAGCCGGAGGCTGCAGGAAAAAGCAATAGCTGCCCGAAAAGTTGAGAAGGAGCATGAGAGGAGGGAAGGGCCAGAGATTAAATGATGGGGAGATTATCCGGCATACTTCCCTTATTCGGAGCCATGATTACATTGGTCTCGGTTAATGTGAATGGACTGAGGAGTGAGAAGAAATTGCAACAGTTGTTGCAGTGTTTTAAAGGCACTGACTTGCTGGCCTCGATTTTCATTGAGCCGTGGAGTCGGGCTTGGAGGCGTGCGGGTGGGTTAAAATCGCAAAAACTGGCGGGCGGGAGACCCCCCCGCCTGGTTCCCGACTACGAGCAATTTTAACTCAGTCGTGTCTGATGGTCCCGACTCCGTCCTGCATCCAACAGGTGGGACTGGTCGTTAAGGCCCTTAACAACCACTAAATGGCCTCTATAATCCTATTTTGAAAGGCCCTTGCGAATTTAACCCTTTTCCTACATGAAACACGCCTGGTGGGAAACACGAATGTGAAACCTGGTGGGAGCACCATTGGATTGCTGACTATCAACTGCAGGTCAACCATTAAAGAGATTTGATCAGCCATGATTTGCAGGTGGCAGGACTTAGTGGTCTCAGGTCTGGGGCAACTTTTAGAAGGCTTAACCACACCTGTGGAAGACTGGAGCCTTACATGCATCTCCAGTGTGACCTCCTGGGAAACCCCTCTCGCCACCTTCACTCAGCGCTTCCTCAACGGAGGCATATACCAGAAGCATGGGAGCCATTTATTTCCTTCCCATCTTGGCATTAGAGGAGCTCGAGCACCAGCCATGGCAGCAGCAGAACCAGGAACAACAGCAGCACCAGCAACAGCAGCAGGAGCACCAGGCTGCTGCTCACCCACCTGAAGCTGCACAGGCCAGAAGGGGCCAGCGCCTGGAAGCCCGTCAGTGCAAGAGATAACCCCCAAACAGGGTCCAGAAACGCAGGGTCACCTATCACAACATGTCAGAGTAGCAGTGCCTAAGGCGGCTCCGGCTTTCGCGAGAGGTAGTGACTGACATCTGCGCAATGCTACAGCAAGACCTGCTGCCCAGAGGACCAGGTGGACAAGCATTACCAGTGGCCATCAAAGTCACCACTTCACTCAACTTTTTTGCCTCAGGCTCATTCCAGGGATCAGCAGCAGACATCAGCGGCATCTCCCAGGCGGCCACACACACTTGCTTCATGCAGGTAACCGATGCCCTCGTTGCCCTCGCGCACAATCACATCCATTTCACCAAGGATCGAGCAAGTGTCACAGCACGAGCAGTTGGATTAGATAATCTGGCAGGCTTTCCAAGGGTGCAGGGCATCATTGACTGTACACATGTGGTCCTTAGGGCACCCCATCGCAATCCAGGTATTTTTGTCAACCGCAAGGTCTTCCACTCCCTCAAGGTTCAGCTGGTGTGTGACCACAAGAAGAAAATTTTGCATGTTTGTGCCATGTACCCTGGCAGTTGCCATGACTCCTTCATACTGTGCCAGTGTAGTGTGCCTCCGCTATTCAGTCTGCTAGACCAACTTAACGGATGGCTACTTGGAGACAAGGGCTATCCCCTGAGGACGTGGCTAATGACGCCGTTGAGGAGGCCAGCCAACGAAGCTGAGGAGCGCTACAACTCCAGCTACATTTCCACCAGATCCATTATCGTGCAAACCATCGGTTCACTGAAGATGTGCTTCAGATGCCTGGATAGATCAGGTGGAGCCCTACAGTACTCAGCAGCCAAGGTCTCCAGAATCGCCGTGGTTTGCTGCGCACTTCACAACATGGCACAGCGTCGTGGCTTGCAGATTCCTGAGGACCAAGTGGCTCCTCACATATCCTCCTCAGATGAGGAGGAGGAGGAGGGCGAAAATAAACATCCTGCAGAGGACCATCAACCAGTGGCAGCATTACGCGAGAACATTGCTGCCCGGGATGCAAGGAACGCATTCATCCTGGCCAGATTTGCTTAGCCTAATCAATCAAACACTTTTGCCTCACTGCTTCTTACCAGAGCTTTGACAATGGCCAAGGACCAGAGGATTCCTAGCACTCTGACCACCGTACTGACAATTGCAAGTATTCCTAAGGCCTCAATGTGGAAGTCCCAATAGTGAAATGACAGACGCCACAACTGCAACATTTGCCATCAGAATTTTTATGTTCAATAGCGACGTGATAACATTTTTACAATAAACACAAAATTGCACCCAAGTGAATACCCTTGTGACTATTTGTACAGAGTTTTCCTCTTACGCGTGTTCCTACGTGGTGCCTCCCCTGTGGCTGCAGCAGATGTGGTCCCTTGCTCACTTTCCTGCTGCTCCTGTCTCGACGTATTTGGCAGGCGTCCTCTGGGGTTGCGAGCCTGTGAGGGCTCGTCAACAGTCTGCTGCTCCTGTGGCTGTGCAGTGGTTGAGACATCTATCTCACTTGGGTGTTGATTCCGGTGGGGATCTGACCGAGGGCTCTGCAGTGGCATGGTCATGTGAGCGCTTGGAGAGGAGCCCCCACTTCCTTGAGGTCTGCCATCAACCTCCCTTTCATGTGTCAGGTCCCCCTCAGCGCCTGCAAGTGGCTGGATAGCACCTTGCTGCACATCACGGGGACCATGGAGACCCGTATCTGCAATGGCAGTCCTACACAGAAGGACTTCCATGAAAGTCTGGTTTCTTTGTTCAATAGATGACCATCGCTCCTCAAGAGATGTCATTCTATTCTGAACAATGACCATGTTTTCCATACACTGGCGACTAAGCTCCTCCATGGCCGTAATCATCCTCTCCTCTACTGTAGCCATCCTCTCCTCTATGGTAGCCAGCCTTACTAGAGTTAGCAATCCTTTCGACGGTGGTAGCCATCCTTTCCGTGGTAATGCGTTCATGCGCCAATGACTCCACAAAGGCTCTGCTCATGTTCGCTATGGACTCCTCCATTTGCTCCACACTTGCAGTGACCCTAGAGACAAAACCTGCCAGAGACTCCTGCATCTGTGCCTGGAGTTCCATCACCTCTGATCTTATGGATGGACCCAGAGGCAGAGGGTCGACATGCTGCTGAGCCGAGCTGGCAGAGTCCTGCGCCCTTCGACTAGGATTCTCCACTGCTGTCCCTGTCTCCACAATCTGCTGATGCTCACTTGTGAGCTGTGATACATCAGGTGACAACACTACTCTATGTCCCGAAAGTCCCACTGAGGTGTGAGTGTCTGCGTTGATGTTGGGTGTGCTGAATTCTGGTGACGCTGCGCCCTCAGAGGTTGCAGCTTCCTCTGAGGAGTCTGGCTGCTCAGCCTCTTCTTCCTGGCTAGGGTGGGCGGATGCTTGTGATGGTCCTGTGCGGGAGTAAAGGAAAGAGTCAGAGATGTGATGCAAAAGCTACATGCATATAGCTTTTTGCAGATGCTCATAAGTCCATCTGTTACAGCTTCACAATCATTATCAACAACTCATGCAGTGTCAAAGAGAGAGATGGGAAACTTTTCTGTCACCAGCTTGCTGTGTTGCACCCGTCTGTCCATCCCCCATGCGTGAATCATCCTCAATGCCCATAATTTCCAGGATGGCTTCCTCCCAGGGGGTCAGGTGGGCTATTGAGGCTGTCTCTCCTCCTGTCCTGGCTCGCTCTCTTTTGTTGTGAGCTCTCTTTTCCTGCAATGAGGGAGACAAGTGGAGGTTGAGTGAGAAAGAAGGAGTGAGTGTAGAGATTGCATAGCATAGATACTTAGAAGGAGACAAAGATGGAGTGAGGTTGCAAGACCAAGGGCACTCCCTGTGTGTTGTCAGTTGTGTTCAAAGCATCAGAGTGATAGGGAGTGTGAGGGTTGCATGGTGGAATAGTTATGTGAAAGTGAGCATAGAGAGAGAGGGAATGGGTAAGGGTGCATGGATGTCAGTGTCAAGTGGGATGTGGAGGAAGAGATTGCTAAAGCTGAGTGCTGGTGAGGAAAGGCAATGGGGATCAGATTGAGGGTGATGGGAAATTCATACTCACTTTTCCAGTGCGCTGAAGGTCATGAAATCTTTTCCTGCACTATATCCAGGTTCTGCGGGTGACTCCCAAGGAGTTGACCTCCTCAGCCACCTGCATCCACACTGCCTTGGTCTGAGCGGGAGGACTCTTCCTCCCTGATGAAGGGAAGAGCACCTCCCTGTTGGCCCTAGCCCCATCCACTAATGCCTGCAGTGCCACCTCGTCAAAGCGAGGAGCTGATCTGGTCCTCCCGCTTGTCATTTTTGCTGCAGCTCCCTCACACTGCACAGTCAAGAAGCTTGGCAGTCTGCAGAAGAAGCAAGGCTTGCAGTGGACCTTAAATGCAGCAGCAATGATGACATCATCGGAGGGGACTTTCAGTCATGAAAAACCCATTTGCAAAGGCTTCCCACTCATTGGAAATCAATAGGCCCATAAGTTAAAATTGCATCAATCTCCCACATCCATTTAGATTCGTGTGGGAAACACGAAATTTGGATAACATGACACCAGCCCGCACCTGAGTTAAAATCCAGCCCAAAGAGTCTGCAAAGGGATATAGATAGGTTAAGTGAGTGGGCAAAAAATGTGGGAAAATGTGAGGTTATCCACTTTGGTAAGAAGAATAAAAAGCAAAATATGATTTAAATGGAGAGAGACTACAGAATGCTGTCCTGATCTGGGTGTCCTCGTACATGAAACATAAAAAGTTAGCATGCAGGTACAGCAAGAAATTAGGAAGGCAAATGGAATGTTGGCCTTTATTGCAAGGAGGATGGAGTATAAAAGTAGGGAAGTCTTGCTACAACTATACAGGGCGTTCGTGAGGCCACACCTCGAGTACTGTGTACAGTTTTGGTCTCCTTATTTAAGGAGGGATGTACTTGCATTGGAGGCAGTTCAGAGAAGGTTCACTAGGTTGAATGCTGAGGTGAAAGGGTTGTTTTATGAGGAAAGGTTGAGCAGGTTGGGCCTATACTCAATTGAGTTTAGATAAATGAGAGGTGATCTTATTGAAACATACAAGATTCTGAGGGGGCTTGACAGGGTAGATGCAGGGAGGATGTTTCCCCTCGTGGAGGAATCTAGAACTAGAGGACATAATTTCAGAATAAGGGGTCACCCAATTAAAATGGAGATGAGGAGTAATTTCTTCTTTCAGAGGGTCGTGAATCTTTGGAATTCTCTACCCCAGAGAGCTGTGGAGGCGGAGTCATTGAATATATTCAAGGCAGAGATAGACAGATTTTTGAACTACAGGGGAATCAAGGGTTATGGGGAACAGGCAGAAAAGTGGAGTTGAGGACAAGATCAGATCAGCCATGATCTTATTGAATGGCGGAGCAGGCTCGAGGGGTCGAATGACCTACTCCTGCTCCTATTTCTTACGTTCTTATGTTTGAAAATCCAGCCCATGTGTTTCTCCACTAGGGGTCTCTCTGCGAGTGTAAATCATTTGGAATTTTGTTTCCAGTTTTCTGATGGTGCATCTGTAATTCTAGCCTGCTCCGAAACTTTTTACTTAAACTGCAGATTAAAACAGTTAACTTGTGCCCTGTTATACCAATATTTTCACTGAACGAGTCACACAGATACCATATTGAGGTAGTTTTACACAATAACGGATAAGAGCTGGCATTTATTTAGTGCCTTTAATGGTACAGTAAATGTCCCAAGATGATTCATCAATGAGGAGGAATTGATACTCAGTGATAGTAAAAGAAAGGTGAAAGGTTAAAGAGGGAGAATTTTAGCTGCCGGATTACAATCTCTTCGGTTGCTAGGGGGTCTCGGTGGTCAAACCAAGTATCAGCCTTTGCTCTTATCTGGGGCAGGCAATTGGACACCAGGCAACGAAGGCATTGGGTCCGCTGCCGCTGGTTCAGGTGTGCCCTATCTTGTTCCCCTGTACACGCGCTGTTATAGACTGGCCACAGCCTGTCTGCAAATGCTTGTGGGGTCTCCCCTTCCTTCTGCAGTGTTTTCTCTATGCGATCGAACGGACTGCCGTCGTTCGCACCCATGGCTTCCAGTATTTCCTCCTTTAGGTCCTCAAAACCCTTCTGCCCTCTCTTAGCCTCATCTGAAAGTGTCTGATAGAGCTTACTATCTACAGAGAAAAGCAACATTTTGACTTTCTCTTCATCATCACAGCCGTTAACACAGGTTGCCTGTTCTATCCCTTGGAAGTGCACTGAGGGGTCTCCCTTTTTGGAGAGCAGGGGAATATGTTTCACCAGGCCTCTGAGCTGTTGGGTATCATAGGGTACCAGATAGGTATGCTGAACAGCCCCTGGGTCATTATCGTTCACGGGCGGACCGTACCTCCATTGTCGGAGGGGGTACACTGGCCCTGGTCCCCGCCTGCCTAGCGGGACCTGCTGGCGTTCTCCTACCACCCCATTGTCCACCCCTTCTTGCTGCCAGAGCTCCTCAAAACTCGGAGCTGTGGGCTGCGGTCTTGGGATCTCTAATTCCCTAGCCAGCTCTGTTCTGGGTGCTGCCTGTGGGGTGGTTTGATTTGGGCTGCTGGTACTGTCCGACGGACTTCCCTTTGGACTTATGAGACATACAATCCCTTTAGTCCTTCTTAACTCCATACCCAAACTCTCTATCTTTCTGTTACATGGGGTATGATCTGCTCCACTAAACCTTTGGTTGCAGGCCAGCTTATAAGCTGCCTTTACCTCCCTAGCCTTTTCCTCCTGCTCTGTTACTTCTGAGGTGAGGCGGGCATTCTCTTCCTGCAGTCTCATCTCGGTACACTTTGCTTCTGTAATTTGGCACTTTAGGAGCCCTATCTTGTGCCTCGTGTGGCTTTTGACCTCGTTAGCTTCTTGGGTGAGGTGTGCTTTTTCCTTCTGTAGCCTCATCTCACTGTCCCTAGCCTCTGTGACTTCCTGCGCAAGGCGCTCTATCTCTGCCTGGCATTTCGTGACCTCTAGTGTGAGACGTGCATTTTCTTCCCACACCCTCATCCCACTATCTCTGGCCTCATTCACCTCTCTTATGAGGCGTTCTACCTCCGCCTGGCATTTTTCAAACTCTGACTCCCGATTCTTGGCCTCTGTAACCTCCTCCCACACCCTCATCTCACCCTCCTTAACCCAGCCACCTGTACTATAATAGGTCAGCTTACACGCTGCCGACATCTTCTGCAGGGCTACCCACAGACTGAAAGCAAGGAAAGCAAAAGCTGATGCTTTCTCCAGATCCAGACCACTTATCATATCAAAAACTGCCTCCAGTCCTACCGTGGTTGTCAGTTTGTAGGGGGGCATCCTTTACCTGGTTTACGGTAATTTACCTGGTCAGGCAGCCTTTTGCCACTGCACTGTGACCAATTCCAATCAGCAGTTTCGAATCGCTAAACCCCTCCTTCCAGTTCTGACTGGAGGAACTTATAATTAATGATATATTAAAAACGGACAAATGGTCTGGATGCAAGAAAGTCAAACTTTATTAACTAAAGAAACTACACCACACGATCAAAGTAATCACGGTAAAATTGCTTAAATAGGGGAGGAAAAACGGACACAATGAGGGAAAATGGCTAAAATCACAATTCTAAAGAAATTCCCACTTTACTCCCACCCTTATGCCTATCCTAAGTTGCCTTGTGGAAGGCCAGAAAAATATATGCTCACCACTGCAATGCCAGCTCTGTGCCCTACGAGATCTTCACTGCCCTGAAGTAAAGAAACACCCCAGTGTTTTAAAAGTAAACTGCTGGTGTTTTACTTCTTCAGACAGACTCCCATGCTGTAGAGGGCACACGGAGGCAAGGCTAGAGAGTGAGAGATGCTTCTGAGAAGCTATCTCTTATACCCCAATTTTTGGGGCTGAAATATTCCCGCCCAGATCCGGAGGTTTCTGGGCTAAAACAAAAGGGATCCAACTGTCCCCATTGTTCAGTAATGGGTGATTCATCCAAATCCATTTGTTTAAACTGTTTTCTTTTCAGTTTAAATGTGCCTTACTTAAATGTGAATGGGCTTTCGAATAAAGCTGCAGTGGTTTGAATGAGTCCATTTCCTTGCTTGCTTGAGTAAATAGCCTTGAAGGCATTGTAAACAGAAAGTCATTATCCTGTGGTCAACCCGAAACCGCAGTCTGAAGTGGATAATCCTCTGTGTACACAAAGTAGCAGTTTCTGTAAACAAACGTCGATTATCTCTGCAGGGAGGGAACTTCCCGAACTGCCTTTGATTGGCAGATTCAAACGGGCTACTCCCCAGTGTAAACAAACAGCTTGTAGGTTACCGGACCCGCCCAATACCACAGGGTGACTGACAGCTCGGGCTCCATTACAGGGCAGCGCGGAACTACTGATATGCTAACAGCCTGTCTGTCCTTTTTCCTGTTGCCTTTTGAAATTCTGTTTCCATGAGGTCTGTTCAGCCATTTTTATGCCCTGGGCAATTTCAACAGTTCAAAACTCAAGAGTACATCTTTTAACAAAATGTACAATCTTAAAGTGTGCGATTTTCAAAAAGTTCCTTGATTCCAGTGTCCAAGCGCTGCTCAGTGCACGAGCTTTTAACGCAGCCTTTTTTCGGTTCTGGGTATGTTTTAAAACATTGTCCAACCCAGAGACAATTTAAATCACACAAGTCTTCATCCACGGTGTGGATTAATATTTCCCGATCTTCGGGGGCTGAGGGGATTTTGCGACCCCTACACAGCTCTCAGAATTTACTGCTTAAGGCTGCTCGTAAACAAAGTGTATGAGAGCCTCGGTGAGAGCCACATATTACTTTAAAATATTTAAACAGGGCAAAGGTGCAATTTCCCAGCTTTTTCAATTGGCTCTCACCTGGATCATGTTATTTGCTTTGTGAGCCTATTTGGGGCGGTCCTCAGGAAAGGAGTTTTCTGAAAAACTCGCTGCTCCTTTAATGACTCCATTATGGAGCCTTAAAGGAGCAATGACTTTTTAGGCATTTTTTTGTTTCTATTTTTAAAGTGCATATTTAGTAGTTTTCCTTTTTTAGTGTATGTATTGTTCATTGTATTCAAGTGGTGTTTAGCAATTGGGCGTTCATTGTATTCAGGTGGTGGGAATTAATTGGGGAATCTTTTTCTCTCACATAGGCCGGAATTCTGTGGAGGAAGGCGGGAAACCCGGGAGGCCAGATTGCGAGGCTGGCTGCGGGTGGGTAGGCCTTAAACTGCACAGAGGAGGAAGGGAGAGTTCACGTGGGGGCCGGGCCGTTAAATGCATGGGGGGGGGGGTGGAGAGAGAGGATCGGGAAGGCATGTGGATCGGGGGTCGGGCAGGCAATCAGGGGGTCGGGTAGACATTCAGCGGGGGAGAGGATCGCGAGCCGGGCATACGATCGTCGGGGGTGGATAGAGGATCAGGGTTGAGGGTGGCAGTTTCCACAATTTGACAGATTACACTGATTGCCGGCTGTGGGGTGGATGGGGAGGGGGAGGGAGGGTTGGGTTGTGGTGGGGGGTTGGGGTGTGGGGGTGCAGGGGGTTTGGGGGGGCGGGGATGGAGGAGAGCATGTGGGGGAGTTGGGGTGTGTGGGAGCAGCGGGGTGGGCGTTCCACAGCACTGCCAGTGTTGGAGCATTGAACGACTGATTGAAACTTCAGGATTTCTGTGTTAGGATCATCATGCGCTACATCATGAATGACTGCAGTGTTCAGTGCAATTCACTACTCCTCAGATAATGAAACAGTCCATGCCCGCATGCAACAAGACCTGGACGACGTTCAGGCTCAGGCTGATAAGTGGCAGGTAACATTCGTGCCACAGAAGTGCCAGGCAATGACTATCTCCAACAAACGAGAGTCTAACCACAGCCCCTTGACATTCAAAGGCATTACCATCGCCCAATTCCCCACCATCAGCATCTTGGAGGTCACCATGGACCAGAAACTTAATACTATGGCAACAAGAGCAGGTCAGAGGCTTGGTATTCTGCGGTGAGTTCTCACCTCCTGACTCCCCAAAGCTTTTCCACCATCTACAAGGCACAAGTAAAGAGTGTGATGGAACACTCTCCACTTGCCTGGATGAGTGCAGCTCCAACAACACTCAAGAAGCTCGACACCATCCAGGACAAAGCAGCCCGCTTGATTGGCACCCCATCTACCACCTTAAACATTCACTCCCTCCACCACCGGCGTACCGTGGCTGCAGCGTGTACTATCTACAAGATGCACAGCAGCAACTCGCCAAGGTTTCTTCGGCAGCACCTCCCAAACCCGCGACCTCTTCCACCAAGAAGGACAAGGGCAGCAGACGCATGGGAACACCACCACCTCCAAGTTCTCCTACAAGTCACACCCCATCCTGACGTAGAAGTACATCGCCATTCCTTCATCGTCACTGGTTCATAATCCTGCAACACCCTCCCTGACAGCACTGTGGGAGTACCTTCATCACACAGACTGCAGCGGTTCAAGGAGGCGGCTCACCGCCACCTTCTCAAGGGCAACTAGAGATAGGCAATAAATGCTGGCCTTGCCAGCGACGCCCACTTCACATAAACGAAAAAAAAAGTTGCCATCAGTTTCAAAGGGGTTCACTATTAATACCCACTGCAAATTCCGGGCCATCGTGTGTCTGTAAATAAAGGCTTATGAGTAACTAAAGACTAGGCTCTAGTGTTCTATCCTTCACCACCTGGCCATCTGACATTTCCATGTATTTTTTGGCACCATGTTATTTTGTTATAAGAGGTAATTTATTTCAATGACCATTAAATAGAGCCAATTTTCAGCCAAGTCACTGACATTAACTGTAAGTGAACTACCTGTACTACAAGACTTCCGCAGAAGAACAGATTGGGGAGGGAGGAAAGAACATGTCAAAAGGGAGCTGATTCAATACAAAGTGGCCTGGGTGCTCAGTGAACAAGAAGGCAATGCAGTCCAAGCTACAGAGTCCAGCGATGTTTGACAAGTCAGGTTAAAATTAACGCTGGGGATTTTGCATCACATGATATTAACTGTGTGACGTTTGCGTGGTTGGGTATATGGCTGTGTGGCAATGTGTCAAAAGAGGAACCAGGCAGAAGAGACCCGAGCTATGGGGTGGTCTTCAACTTCACCTTCGATATTCCCTCCATACTCTTGTGTCCAGAGCTTGTAATGTCCTGAGCTGTAATCCAGTTCAGATCTGTGCCATCCTGTGCAACCAGTTGAAGGAGCACGCACATTGACAGACATGTGGCCAACCTTTAGCCATCTTCAATGGAGAGGACAATTGGGCGGAGTGCCGATGTGCTGTGGTATGTTTAGTGCTGCCGCCCAAAATGTCTTGAGGTCGTGGAAGGTGCTTTATGAAAGGTTAATGAGCAGACTATTCATGTATAGTCAGCACTACAGATGAACCAAAAATTTGGGCCTGTTTTCATTAATTAGAGTATTACGGGGTGATTTGATAGAGGAATTTAGAATTATGAAAGGGTGGGACAGAGTAGATTGAAACTGACTGTATCTAGAGGTTGAGGGATCTAGAACAAGGGGACATAAACCTAATGTTAAATGTAAGAGATTTAGGACAGGAAGCAGGAGAAGTTCTTTTTACACAGTGTGTTGTGAGGCTGTGGAATGCACTATTTGGAATTATATAGAAAGTACAGCACAGAAACAGGCCATTTGGCCCAACTGGTCCATGCTGCTGTTTAAGGAGATCAGAAATTTTGGGCTGGTATTGGGCAGAGTGAGTGGTAAATGGGGCGGGATCTGTTACGTTGGAACTTTTCAGAACCCAATTATCCACCATCTCCTGTCGACGTCTAAAATGCCGAACCCTTGGTGATGTCATTTGTCAAGTCTCGGTCCTTACTACCTCTTCCACACTCAAAAGCAATTGGTCTCACATAAAGCAGCATCCAGGATTCTTCGGCACAGGTACATTTAGAGAGCTAAGCGCACATTTCAAAGCCTTTACAGAAGTTTGGGGGAGGGTGGGCTTTGCACATCCAACTACTTTACCATCTGCCTGCCCATTATTTGCCCTTGTCCAGTCAACTTTCCCTCCATGCCCCCCGGCCCCTTCAGACAGGACAGAATGGGTTTCTGATCAGAGGTTTGACTCTACCTCTGCTTCCTGGGTGAAGAGGAGCAACAGAGGGAGTCCAGGCTGGACAGGCTGTGCCACTAACTTCAACACCCATGGATACAGGCAGAGGTTGTCATCCCTGCACTGTCCGAGTTGCTGTCTTTCAGATGAGATGTTAAAGCGAGGCCCCGATTGCCCTCTCAGGTGGGTGTAAAAGACCCCATGGCACTATTTCAAAGAAGAACAGGTTCAGGCCAAGACTGAAGCATGCATCCCTGAAGATGAACAGATTTTTTTTTCAAAATGGCCCCATACAAAGGGAGTCATGGGTGGCTTTTACATTTTTCAGGGTGTCCAGCTCCCATTCCCTAACTGGCCACTTGTGCCACACTAAATATCTTCTTCTGAAGGTGTGTGACCCCTCCCCCACTTCTCCCAGTGCTAAAGACAGGCTATTTGTGGCCGACCCCGCCCCCCCATGAACTTTGACACGTATACCAGGTTGCATCTATCTGCACATTTTGGGTCCAAGGAATTTTTTGTCTTAACTAATTCTTGATCAACAGAACAATACCCCTGTTCTCATACAGCCTATCTACACTCTGCCATTTTAAACTTATTATAATACAAACTACCAAGACAAATATAAGGCAACTGACATATCGGGCCAGAAATTCGGGTAGGAGGCTTCGCGCGGGCGCAAGCCCCCGACCTGCACTTACATAGTGCGCCTGCCGATGTGCTGTGGGCCCGTGTGGGATTCCGTTCCTGGGCCTCCTCCAGCTGCCGGTGTGCAGTGCTCGCGTATCCCAGGGGTGAAGTTAGTTTTCAGCGTCCCCTGGGATCACGTGGGCCATGGCGAGCCAATCGGAGCAGGGAATCTCCATTCATAGATTTGACAGGAACCTAAGTAAAACTTCAAAACCTAAGTAAAACTGCAAATAAATTAAAATAAATTACGCAGCACGTACTCACCCGTGGGGACCCGAATTTCTGGCCCATGATAATTTTGAACCCTTGTTTGGTAGAGAACAGCTGGTATCAGCAATGGTGAGCAGCACCATTCACCTACAATCTGTGACTACATTGGCACTACCCTGCTGACCACGCTAAGGACACGACCAGAAAATGGGGTTCCATCAGTTGAAGGTTTGGATCTTCACCAGAAACTCTTTGCCTCTTTGCAATCCAATTGCTGAATTGTAAAGATAGAAGCAAAGCCCCAGTCATCAACAAACTAAGGTAGCAGCAGAGGAACAACAGGTCAGTCTTCAAGGTAAGAGTAATAGAGAAAGAGTAGGATATCCTCAGTTAGTTGGATGTACAATATGGTGGATCAGAATTTGAGAATGAGTGTAGTTCCCTCTTGGGGTGCAGGCAATGCTAGACCCCACTGAATGACTATGTGACTCCTTCCTCCAGGGGTAATGCTGCTACAAGGGAATCACTGTCAGGGCGAGGCTGGTTCTGGACCCAAGTGCAGACAGACGAGGCGAGAAGCAGGTATGCAGTCTTAAATGAAAGTACTTTACTAGAATCACACAGGTAAACAGTTACAAACATAGGAGCTCAAGACACACTACCACTAGGCAAATGGCTTGTCAAGACTGAGCACAGAGGGAAGAAACCACAGAACTTAAATACAAGCAAAAACAGGTGAAACCAATAAACCAGATGAAAGGCAGTTAAGTAATAAACACAGGAGAAACTAGTAACAATTAGCAAAGGGAAAAAAAACAAGTGAAGGTGCCATCTAGGGGTTACTGAGGGAACTAACCGGCACCCTCACAGGACCCCCTCCCCTAGGAACGGCTCCTGATGTTCCTCCTGGATGATCAGGGTGGCGACGGCGAAAATCCCTGATGAGTTCAGGATCCAAAATGTCCCGGGCCGGAACCCAGGAATGCTCTTCAGGACCATAACCCTCCCAGTCGACTAGGTATTGAATGCTCCTCCTAACCCAACGACTATCAAGGAGGCGACGGACAGTGTAGGCTTGCTGACCGTCAATCATGCGGGGCGGTGGGGGAGGTCTGGAAGCAGGAACCAAGGGAGTGGTAAGTACCGGCTTGAGGTGAGAGACGTGGAACGTGGGATGTATCTTCATCGACCGAGGAAGGAGGAGCCGGTAGGCCACAGGGTTTACTTTTTCCAAAATCCTAAAAGGTCCGATGAACCGGGGAGCCAACTTGCGGGACTCCACATGGAGCGGAAGATTCCGGGTAGACAGCCAGACCTTCTGTCCAGTCTGGAACCGAGGAGCTGGGCGACGGTGTCGGTCAGCCTGCACTTTCTGCCGAGAAGAAGCGAGCTGCAAGGCGGATCAGACCCTCCTCCAGGTACGGCGGCAGCGTTGGACGAACCCCTGGGCTGCCGGGACTCCTACCTCCCTCTCCTGTTCAGGGAAGAGTGGCAGTTGGAAGCCATATTGACATTTGAAAGGTGAGAGGCCAGTGGAGGAGCTCTGAAGGGTATTGTGCGCGTACTCCGCCCAGACCAGATACTTGCTCCAGGTGGAAGGATGGGAGGACACAAAGCTTCTTAGCACCCTCTCCAGATCTTGGTTGGTTCTCTCAGTCTGGCCGTTAGACTGTGGGTGGAACCCAGAGGAGAGACTGACGGAAGCACCCAGGAGGGAACAAAAAGCCTTCCAGAACCTGGATGAGAACTGGGGACCATGGTCAGAGACGACATCCAGGGGCAAGCCATGGAGGCGGAAGTGATGCTGGACAACCAGCTGGGCAGTCTCTCTGGCAGAGGGAAGCTGGTTCTGGACCCAAGTGCAGACAGACGAGGCGAGAAGCAGGTACACAGTCTTAAATAAAAGTACTTTACTAGAATCACACAGGTAAACAGTTACAAACATAGGAGCTCAAGACAAGCTACCACTAGGCAAATGGCTTGTCAAGACTAAGCACAGAGGGAAGAAACCACAGAACTTAAATACAAGCAAAAACAGGTGAAACCAATAAACCAGATGAAAGGCAGTTAAGTAATAAACACAGGAGAAACTAGTAACAATTAGCAAAGGGAAAAAAATAAGTGAAGGTGCTATCTAGGGGTTACTGAGGGAACTAACCGGCACCCTCACAATCACACTGCCCAGTCAACCATACATGGCCTACTGAGGAAGTCAACAATCGTATCACATTGTGGCTCTCACTCCAACTGTTGCTCTGCACTTTATTGCGAATGTGTGAATGTGTAAGTTTTCCCAGAACATCCCAGCAGTCACCTCTGGGTTAGAGGTGGATACGATGCCTGTCCAGTGGCAGAAAATACATCCTGGGGCCTGGAAGCACCCAGTAACCAGAAAGGCTATTTGTTGCCCTTCCCTCCTCTCCTTAAAGGTGTTGACTCCCTAGTGGGGTACAGTGCCATGGGCACTGGTCTCCCTCCAGTGCCTCACCCAGGTGTCCATTATTGATGTGGTGATCATCGACTGTAGCAGGGTATTTGACTATGTGGGACACCACACCAATGTCCAATCCTGTCTTCCTTCAACAGCCAACCACATGCACTTCCCCTACTTTCCCAAACTTAGAGAACTAGTAAAAACTGACCAAAAGTTTCAAAAAAATCTGACACAGCCCCCAAGAAAGATGAGAACTCCAAAATGTTTTTTAACAACTAATTTGGTGAATTTTCGTGTATTTGGATTCTATGAGCTTGGGCATTGGATTTTCATTTAATATTTTGATGAACGAGGAAGGAAACTTTGTTCAACTTTTTTGCAAATTAGTCCCTATTTCCCTTTGGGAATTGATTACATTTTTATATTTTAAAACTTCTTTTTCTCATCAGCAGCAAAGAATCTATTACTAGGAGGAATGTATCAATGAATTTTACTTTTTCTTTAAAAATTGCTGATTAGATAAATGATGGATTGGAAACAATCCTCATTGGCAGAGGATCATTCCAGTCTGGGTTCCAGGAGGCAAGTCTCATTGGCGTGTATGACTTCTGTTGGCAAAATCTGGCTCTATAATGATAAAGTTTTAATTATTTTGAACCTCTTTTATCCTCTTAGTTTTCCTCCCTCTACTGAGCCTTCCTTTAGCTGAAATGACGACAGTCTCCATGAAATGGTCTTCTCAGCTTTTACACACACTGCTCTGTGTTGACCAAGTTGAATTGTATGAATTGCCGTTCACCAAATGGTGGCAAGTTGCCATAAACATTACCGGCTGCCAGAAAATATCTTGCAGGTTTTTCCCATCATGTTCTGCACCGCACTAACTGTCCGCATTCGCACAGATCAACAACACAAATTAAATCTTAGTCACAGTTTCATTTATTGGTTATTTTAATATTCAATCTCTGATGATATTACAATTACAATTGAAATCTCAGTTTGGAAAATCAGTGTCTGCAGCCATTGTGTTTTATTCTTTTTAACCCATTTTAATCTATTTTTATATCCTTTAGCCTTCCTCCCTCTACTGCGTTTCCCTTCACCAAGATGGTGACTGTCTCGAGAAAATGGACTTTCCCAGGTATTGTCCAAGCTGCTCTGTGTTGGCCAATGAGGGACTCAGAAGGTTTGATGAAGAGCTGGTGCAGCTGACAAGTTACAGGGCAGGGAGGCTCCCAGTGACAGAGGCTGAGATCCGAATGAACGCTCTGGATGGGAGTCCAATCATCTGTCAGCAAAGCTTCAGAACAGCAGAATCAAGCTGATGATCTATTTGACAGACCTGCAGTGGTCGTTGGCCCTTTCTCAGCTGTCACAGATGGAAAGCCTTTCACCTGATGGGGGGCTTTTTGTGAAGAGGCAGCAAGTGAAAGATAGGTCGGCAGAGTGGTTTTATTACACAATCTGTGGGCTGGATTGTATATTTTTTACACCATGATTACCATAAAAAGAGTATAAATCACATGCTCAGAGTGCACTGAAGCGTATGGCATCTCCAGCTATAATGTTTTGCATGCATTGCTGTTAAAAGACCCGAAACACATGATGATCATAATAAAACACATTGTTCATATATATTTGGAGATCAGTGTCCGTCTATCTACCCAATTTACTAGATTACATAAGAACATCCTGGGGGTGATTTTAAACTTACCCACTTGGCAGAAACTGGGCTAAGCTGCTCGCCCAAAATGGGCGGGGTCCTCACTGACACACATCTGATGATGTCATCGGGCCCTGGCTGCGATGTCAACTCTGGCCTGAGCGGTGGAAGCCGCTGCAGCTTTTCCAACAGGCCGAAGCAGCTCTGAACAGAACCAGGATGTCAAAGGGTAAGTGATTTACTTTCCTTTGTGCAGGAAAGCCCCGCCCGGCACCAAATGGAAAGTTTAGGCCTCCCCTGCCCCAGATTTCCCATGTTCCCACTTCCATCCCCCGGGATCCTCCCAGAACCTCCCCCAACGCACCTACCTGAACGCCGTACGGGCGGGAAGTGGACTGGCGGCACGATAATGAGGTTCAGGATTGAAATACCCTCGGGCCCGATATCTGCAGCAATGGGTGAGTTTCCCACTCCCCTCGCCACTCACCCACCCAAAACCCATCTGGAGTTAAAACCGGGCCCATGTAATGTATATTATTGTTTAAAAATAGTTCCTGTAATTCATAAACAACTATTGTGGTTCTGGCCCATTGGCTCAATTAACTCTAATTCCACAAAACCCACATTATTTTGTTTCTTTCCACACATAGCAAAAGGTCTAAGGAAAGGTATAAGGATAACAAATTGTGTTTGGTTAGTGCACCAGTGGTGTCAATATTCTTGAATGAAGCACAGGAATTTAAAATAATTACAATAAGATTATCATTTGAAAATTATACACACGAGTAAAATGCTCATTCGAAAGAACGTGCCAGCAGACTATAATAAGTGAAGCGAGTACCCGACCAAATCTGCTCATAGATCAGAGAGTATTACCGCATCCTTCAAATGCTTAGTTTTAGCTGGGAAAGTCAGCGTTGCCTAGACAGAAAGGCGTAATTCACAAAGAGCACTTAGATATTCTTCATTGCTACGATCAAACTCCAAGGCCTTTTCAAAGCACTCAATAGCTTTGAACTTCTTCCCATCCAGCTGGTGCATGAACCCAAGAACGCCAAAGGCCTCACTATCTCTTGGATTACTGCGAAGTCGTTTTTCTGCTATCTTCTCCAAGTTTTCGCGACACCTTTTCCGTTCTATCGAGTCATATTTGACTTTCAGTCCTTCCAGAAAATGGGTGATGGCCTTTGATTCAGATAATTTGTGATTCAGATCAAATAACCCAGCCTGTAAACAAATTGCCTGCTTATTTTCTGGACGAATACCTTCTAATTTCAGTAGATTGCTGTAGATCTCCTCTGCTGGGGGATATTCACTGTTTGATGAACAGATTTCTGCAAAATCCAGTTGTGGCTTAATCGATGTCAGTGGGCGGTGCTCAAATGCCTTTCCAAAATGGTATTTGCATTTATTGATCAACTCATCTTTCTGTTGAAAGGCAGGATTGTGAGGGTCTTTGCTGCCTGGATTGTAGTTCAGTTGCTGTAGTTTTTTTCTGTAACACAGACCTATTTGGTGGTGTAAGAAGGTAGAGTTTGGGGTAATTTCTAATGCTTTCTTCAACAGCCCCACAGCTTTTTCCACATTTCCTTCTCTTCTCAAAAATTTTGCAGCATAACGTGTTACATATGGAAGGCCAGGGGACTTCTGCAATGCTTGTTCAACTAATGTGAGAGCTTCCTCCTTTTGATTGAACTCTTGTAGTTTTAGAGCCAACTGCACCATGGCTCCAGAGTCATCTGGATCAAGCTCCAGCACACGTCGCCACTGCTTCATTGATTGACTGCATTCACGGCTCTCTGAGGTACCAGAAAACCCTTCCAGACGAAACAGAACAGTCGCATAACCAACATTCCATTCAGTGTTATCAGGATCTTCCTCCAGAGCCTTCTCAAAACATTCCTTTGCCTCTTCATAGTATTGAGCAGCAGAACTCAACAGTGACCAACCCTTCTCCCCATATACTTCAGCTATCAGTGCTGTATACCGAGAGCCATTAGTAAATCGTTTACAGATCATCTCCAGCTTGTCGAGGTAGGACTGGGCCTCTGTCAGTTGTCCCATGTGATAATATACCCAGGCATAGTTTCCATAGGTGATGATACTTCTTCTTTCAAATTCATGTTCATGATTCTCTCTCAGAATCTTTTCAGCTTCCTTTAAGTTTTGAATTGCCTCTTCACAGTTGCCTTGCAGACAGTTTACAAAAGCGAGATGGTTGTAAGATTTAGCTTGATATTTCACACCAGCCTGTATTGAATCTTGCATTCTTTGCTTCATGTTGTCCAAGTCAATGTTTTCTTTCTGTGGGCCCCACGTGAAGTGACATTGAAGCTGATCGAGCTTCTCTTTCAACAAATCCTTCTGTGTGTTGCTGCAAGAGAACAAAATTCATCAAAATTCATCTCAGACTAGCTGAGACTTGCCCTCCCCTCCGGTTTGTTTAACTAAGGCCTTCTCTCGACTTCTGGATCCATTGACCATAAAAATTCTGTTCACACAATAAAAACCAATGCAAAAGCAAAGGGTGTGTCTGCTAAATCTTGGCTGTACTTTATAAGATCCCAGAGGGACCCTGGTTCCAAATGGTTCGAGGTTAACCCGTATTAGGGAAGTGATTTAACTTTATTGAACACATGCAAAACTTAATACATTACAGAATTCGAGCAGCAGTTTAAAGAAAATAATTGAGACTTATATTACCCCGTTATCCTCTGGGTCGAAGCTGCACCGTGAGTAAGCTGCACCCTGTGTCTCTTGTCTCTCATCTCTCTTCGTCTCCTGGGTGTCTCCTTGATTCTACCTGAAATCTTCTACTCTTTCTGAACTCTTCTACTCTTTCTGAAATCTTCTACCCACTGTGGCTGTAATGATTCCCTTACTATGCCCTTACTCTCTTTCAAAACCTTTGGAGTCCTCCTGAACCAATCAGTGGTTTACACCCAAAACCCTAACTCCAATCATAAAGATGCACCTTTATCTACGCAGGTTCTGCTGTTATGACACCCTTAGATCATCTGTTTTTGACCATCAAGACTTATATCTGGGGTGGTTATGGCAACATAAAAGGAAATGTCTCCATAGTGTAGAGATATGGCATCCTTGCTGTTCCTGTGAAAGGTCTATGATTTTAATTAACTGCAGACATCATAACATTTCAGCAGAGTGGCAGTTACACCTGACCTTGTTTCCCAGACTAGTTGTACTCTGTCGCATCCATACTGTTGGCGAATATCCAACTTTCACCCACAGCTTCCTATTTGACCAGAGCAATCCTTTTTCTCGCCCCAGGCTGTCTGGTTACAGCTCACTCACAGACTTTTAATTATAAGCAAAAGGGTTACAGGTTATCATTGCATACAATTGATGATTACAAACTTCTACATTTAATTCTTACACATGATTATAAATGCATTACTGATGATTAAAAGATACTGATGATTATAAGATATTAAAACAAATATTCTAAAAAAGTCCACTAATCTGGGATAATCTTACAATTTACACCGGTCTCCTTCATGCTGGCTGATGTACTAGCTCCTGGCCATTTAGTCTTCTCACCCAATGCACAGCAACACCTCAACCACCCCCAGCCCCAATGATATGAACAGGATCATTGATTGAAGTACTCAGTCTGCCCTTTGGTCCACTCATTACACCTCCTTCTCATTCTTGTATTCCATTCCAAAATGGGAGTCCCCTCACTAAAAAGGCCAGTGCTAATTTTAAACACTCTCCCTCTCATATTGGCAGTCCAAGTAACTCTCTGCTGAACAGGATCACCAACCTGATCCTCCACAGGGACCCTGCTGACTGTGAGCCAGATCATTCCCCACTCCAACATGTAGAAGGAGAACCTATCCTTAGAGCAGAAAAGAAGGCCCATCACAAAGGTATCCTCAGGATTCTGAAAGACCATGTTTCATGAACTGACTCTTACACTGCTGAAAACCTTCCACCATGCCAACCTCCAGGTGAGATGTTAAACCAAGGCAGCATCTGCCTGTTCCAGTGGTTCAGGTGGACGCTAAAGATTCTATCGCACTATTTGAAGAAAAGCAGGGAGTTGTACTTTCCAACATTCTCCACTCAAGCAACACCACCAAAAACAGATTGGGTGGTCTTTCATCTCGTTGCTATTTTTGGGAACTTGCTGTGTGCTGAGCTTCTGAGCATATATCCTCTCCATCGCAAACACCGTCTGCATCCACCTCTGTAACACTGCCTGATTCACCGCTGCCTCAGCCCAGCTGCTGCTGAAACCTTATCCATGCTTTTTTCACCACCAGACTTGATTACTCCAATCCTTTCCTGGCCAGCTTCCCATCCTCTACCCTTCATAAACTTCAGCTCATCTAAAAATCTACTAGCTGCACCAAGTCCTGCTCACCCATCCTTGTGTTTGCTGACCTACATTGGGGCCCGGTCCACCAATATCACAAATTTAAAATTCTCATCCTGGTGTTCAATTCTCTTCATGGCCCCACCCTCCCTATCTCCATAACCTCCTTCAGCCCTGAAACCCACCGAGAATTCTGCGTTCCTCTAAATCTGGCGATGTGTTCATCTCCCACTTCACGTCAATATACTTCATCTCCCAGCTATCCCAGCTCATTCTTGCACTCTACTCCGCCTGCCTCTTGTTCATGTTGGCACTCGTCTCCCTTCCCCCCTCAATCCAAGCTGTCATTCTTACCCCTGCCCCATTTCATGGTGGCTTTCCTCCCTTTACTGCTCAGTTCAAACTGGTACACCTCTCCTTTTCCTCCAATTCATGCGAGTTCTCTTCTCCCCCCCACCACCCATTCTCAATTTAAGTAAGCACTTTTCCTTCTCCTACTCACTTTAAGCTGGCACTCTCCTCCTGCATTTCATGATAAGTTCATCCCCCATCCCAGTTCACGCTGTACTCTCCCTTTGCTTTATAGTTCAGATTGCTTTAGTTTGGATATATGAAAGTGCTGAAAATCACTGTTTTACATTAGTAGATCCCTTCTAGATTCCCATGGAACACAAAATAAAATTTTCTTTCTTCAAACTCTGCAGACGGCCTGAGGGCACTTACAGAATACGCCTGTCCACGACAGTATAAAATTCAAGTTTAACTTTGTAATTTCAACAAAGCCCGAGTAAACTAATTATTACCTGATATAATATTATAAACAGATCTGCCTTTGCCTCATGTCTTCTGACTATCACCAGTCTTGGTGCAGCAGTATACCCTTATCTGAGTCCTCACTGTGAACAAATAATCTCAGCTCTCTGCATTTCACCTGTTTTGGAATGTGTGCAACTTCATTTGTGAAAACAAGCTCATTGTTCAATAGTCTACACGTAAATTTAAATACAGGAGGAATTCCAATGATCTTTACCTCATAATGCTGATCGGATGGAAAACGCGTTGAATTCCTTTTTCAGCTTCAACTGTACTTTCAATGGTGAGTTGATCGAGAAGAGTGTTTGTTGTGTTGGTTACCAGCTCATTTATACTGTCCAGCCAGTTAGTGCTATGAATCTGTTCCTGAATGTGAATAGGAACTAAACATACGAAGCGAAACTAAGAACCAATTGGGGAAAAATTCAGTTGGTTGCACCTCCCGTTAGCACCTTAAGAGGGCGCTGATGGGGTGCAAAGCAACTCGCGCCCGGGCGCAGCGATTTTTGCGCCGCTCGCGAAATTAACCCGACATTTTGCGGTGGCCCTATACAATATCGGCCGATCTCCTGCGCACGCAGATCTTGATGTCATTCGAGAGTGCAACGCCCTTGTGACGCCCCGGAACGGAAATTGAGTGGCGCCCCCCTCCTTTCCGCCTGGCGCAACCAAAGACAGGTTGACTGGAACGCTTCCCAGTCGCTGTGGGGCTGGGGGGGGGGGGCGCTATTTAAAGGGGGGCCTCTTCCTGGCTTTTGTGTGGTAGCCATTTTTGCACCACTTGTTCTGAGAGAGAGATAGAGATTTTGAGAGAGACAAAGAGAGAAAGAGAGACTTCTGCATTGAGTCAACGCTGTCTGAGGTAGTTTTGGCTTCTGACCATAACTTTGCAGGTACTTTGCTTTTTGACCTTCATAACTTTGATTGCCTAGCTACTATGGGGGCTGTAATGGATGGGGGCGTCGTCCTTCTCCATCACATTCGGAGGGCACAGAGATGCAGAGAGAGAGAGTGGCAATCATGGCCAGATGGAGGAGGGCCAACAGGCCTCTGTAAAGGAGACCTTACCCTCCCAGGGTATTTTGCCAACAGTTCTCCTACATTAATATGTCTGAGGAGCAGTGTTTGCGAAGGCTGCGCTTCAGCAAGGAGGTGGTCACTGAGCTCTGCCACCTGCTTCAGCCAGATCTGCAGCCTCAACTGAGGAGCAGGACGTCTCTGTCAGTGGCAGTGAAGATAACAGTGGCTCTCAACTTTTATGCCACCGGCTCATTTCAATCAGCTACTGGGGACATCGCCAATATCTCCCAGTTCGCAGTGCATTGCTGCATCCATCAGGTCACAAATACCCTCTTTAAAAGGAGACGAGAGTACATCTCTTTCCCCATGACCCCGGACAAGCAGCAAGAACGCGCAATGGGCTTTGCGATGATAGCGGGCTTCCCCTTGGTGCAGGGCGCCATTGACTGCACGCATGTGGCTTTGCGTGCACCTCATGAGAATGACGAGGATTTCCGCAACTGAAAGGGTTTCCACTCCTTAAACGTTCAGTTGGTCTGTGACCACAGACGGCTGATACTCGCTGTCAATGCCCACTTTCCTGGCAGCAGCCACGATGCCTTCATCCTGCACTAGACTTCTGTGGCAGACCTTTTCCAGGCAAGGGATATCCTCTGTGCACCTGGCTGATGACACCGCTCCGTACGCCCAACACCCCTGCTGAGCTGCGATACAACAAGAGCCATCAAGCTACCAGAAACATCGTTGAGCACACAATCGGCATGCTCAAGCAACGGTTCTGCTGTCTGGACAATTCTGGAGGAGTCCTTTAGTACTCACCTGAGCGAGTCTCCCACTCCGTTGTTATGTGCTGCATGCTGCATAACCTTGCAATCCTCAGGAGCCAGCCAATGCCACCAGGCCTTGGAGCACCACCAGAGGAGGAGGAAGAGGAGGAGGATAATCAGCAGCAGCACCAAGGCAGGAGGGAGGCACACAATGTAGAAACTGGAAGGGCCATCCGTCAACGGCTGATAGCAAATCGCTTCTAGGCCCCTTCTGAGGAAATGGCTTCTGCCATTCAAACAAACTGAATGAAACCATCCCGCAACCCCTAAGCTGGTCAAGGCAACAATGATTGCAAAGACCAAACATGTACATTTTGAATACAGAAACTTATTTATTTTACAAACTCTGTGTGTCTCATTTCCGCATGACAAACTAATAGAAAGAAACACAAAAAAACAGTCATTAACATAACTGGCTCTCACAACCTGGAGACAAGGTCCAAAACAGTTTTAAAAAATTGACCACGTACCTCGGCCTTTAATAAAACAATGAACAACATTTTGTCACACCTCCTACTTTTTGCCCTTCGAGGGTGATCTCCTTCCCTTGCGAAATTCCCCTCTTCCCACCCTGCAGCTCTTCCATAATAGGACCCCAGTGGCTGGAGCAAGGCTGGTGGAAGACTGCTGATTGTCACAACCTGAGACTGCAGATGCCCTTGAAGGATGGCCTCGACCAGCTCTGGGCCTGGAGGGCCCGGTTGCAGACTGCACCAACTCTGCATGGGCGGCAGCAGTCTGTCCTACAGGCAGTGGCAAGTGCAGTGGAGAAGTTACAGTGGTGGCAGCAGGAATGCTGTCATCTTGAGAGAGGACAGCAACTCCCTGCTTGACCGACACACTGGCACTCCCATGGGGCAGCACTTCAGCATCCGGAGCAATCTGATGGAGCACAGATTGCTGGCCTGCTGCGGCACAGTGCGAGCCCCGGGGAAATGTGTCCCAACCACCGAGGATGGCAGCAGTCAGTGCTCGCGTGGCCTCAATCTGAGCCTGCATGAGAGCAGCCAGTGACTGCATTGCAGCATGAAGCATTTGCGTGGTAGCCGCCTGTGCTACAACGAAGTGCTCCACACTCCTTGCCAGTGGTTCAATGCATTTGAGCACCCTTGCCACTGCAGCCATGAGCTCAGTGTGCCTGTGCTCTGTCTGGGTGCTCATTTCAGCGAGGACCCGCTCCTCCTCTGCGTACAGTGCAGTAGGACTCGATAGCATACTCTCCCTCTGGGGAGAAGGCCCCCGAGCTTCCCTACCCCCATCGCGTTGCTGCAGCCCGCTGGGTCCTGGAGCTTCACCCTCATCAGACCATTCCCCCCTGCTCCCCTCCAGGGAAGGCGTGTTCCCCATGTGGGCATGGGCTTCCTCGAGAGAGGGTGGCGCTGATGCTCCGGCTTCCTCTTCCTCCTCGCCTTCAGCTTCACTCCCACTGGCAGCTTGAGGGCCCGTCTCCTCACCTGGTGAATCACCATCTGAAAGCAAGGAGGTACAAGAGTGGCTTTAGCGTGAGGACAGGGTGGCAGCAAGGGAGGCATGAGTGCAGTGATTTAGTAATTTGGATTGAAAATGTCAAAGGCTGGTGTTGTGAGGAACAAGTGGAAGGAGAGAGGACAAAAAGGTGATGATGACCTTACCATTGCTGTCCAGATCGGGGTCGGTGTCTCCAGTGGCGATGGGACCAATCACCCGGCTTGCCACTATCCTCTGGACGCGCACCTCAAGATCGCTGAGGTGTTGCAGCTGAGGCCGCCCTCCGCCCGTCTGTTGCTGCTGTCTCCTATTATGAGATAGCTTGAAAAAGGACGGCGTCTGAGTAAATATACAGCCATGGTCTTGCCTGAAATGCCTCCCATGGTTGAATAGCCCTTACTGTATGCAAAGTGTGGAATGTGCATGTGTGTTTGATGAAAGAGCCATAGGTGTTGGATGAGTGTTGGGCATTGGGGCTTTTAAGACCCTCTGGCCATAAAGTGAGGTTGAGATGGAGGGATGGAGAGGTTTTGAAAAAAGGCACTCACCCTGACGACCCAAGTGAGGTCGTTGAACTTTTTCCTACATTGGAGATGGGTCCTAGGCACCATGCTGCTTGAGGAGACTCTCTGAGCCACCTCCTTCCACACTCTTCTGTACTCGCGTGGCAAAGGCCTCCTGCCACTCTCTGGGTACAGTATAGGTCTTCTGCGCTCCACCGCGCCAACCAGAGCCTCCAAGGCCCGCTTGCTGAAGCGCTGTGCTCGCTCCCTGGCCCTCTCCATAGTCCCTGGCTGCAAGATTTAGCCACAGGTCTGCCCAGGCCGAGATTCAAGGCTCCAATGAGCAGGGTGTGGCTGCAGAGCGAGATTGACCCTCCCCTTTAAGAACTGACTGGCGCCAGTGTGTCTGTATTCAATCGCTAACTGACAGCACCTGCGATGCGCCCGCCCTCTGAGGTAGCGCCTCGCTCCTCGGCCTTAGCGCCTTACGAAAGGTGTGTAGCGCCTGATTTAGTACTCCAATCACCTCCAGGGGCGACTAAAAGCCAAGTTTGCAGTCGAAGGCGATAATTAGCGCCAGGCGCTAAATTTTGCGCACGGTCGATAGCGGCGCCCCAAACAGGGCTATACCGAATTTCTCCCACAATGTGTTTATCCAATTAATTGAGAGCCAGCTGAGTAACATTGTGTGCTGTCACGTAACTCCACAGAGACTTGTAAAAATAAGAATATAAGAAATAGGAGCAGGTGTAGGCCACACAGACCTTCGAGCCTGCTCAGGACTGATCTGATCTTGGCTTCAACTCCACTTTCCTGCCTGTTCCCCATAACCCTTGACTCCCCTGTAGCTCAAATATCTGTCTATCTCCACCTTGAATATATTCACTGACTCCGCCTTCACAGTTCTCTGGGGTAGAGAATTCCAAAGACTCACGACCCTCTGAGAGAAGAATTTCCTCCTCATCTCCGTCTTAAATTAGTGACCCGTTATCCTGAAAATATGCCCCCTAGTTCTAGATTCACCCACGAGGGGAAACATCCTCTCAGCCTCTACCCGGTCAAGTCCCCTCAGAATCTTATACTTTTCAATAAGATCACCTCTCATTCTTCTAAATTCCAATGAGCATCGGCCCAACCTGCTCAACCTTCCCTCATAAGACAACCCTTTCATCTCAGGAATCAATCTAGTGAACCTTCTCTGAACTGCCTCCAATGCAAGTATATCCCTCCTTAAACAAGGAGACCAAAATTGTACACATTACTCTAGGTGTGGTCTCACCAACGGTCTGTATAGTTGTAGCAAGACTTCACCACTTTTATATTCCATCCCCCTTGCAATAAAGGTCAACTTTCCATTTGCCTTCCTAATTTCTTGCTGTACTTTTTGTGTTTCATGTACGAGGACACCCAGATCCTTCTGTACCGCAGCATTCTGTAGTCTCTCTACATTTAAATAATGTTTTGCTTTTCTATTCTTCCTACCAAAGTGGATAACCTCACATTTTCCCACATTATACTCCATCTGCCAAATTTTTGCCCACTAACTTAACCTATCTATATCCCTTTGCAGAATATAATAGCAAAATACTGCGGATGCTGGAAATCTGAAATAACAACAGAAAATGCTGGAAATACTCAGCAGGCCAGGCAGCATCTGTGGAGAGAGAAACAGGGTTAACGTTTCAGGTCTGGGACCCTTCATCAGAACATTTGCAGAATCTTTGGGGGTGATTTTACAAGGCCTGGGGAGGCGGGCATGGAGGCGGGACTGCCAGGAACATAGCAGAATTTGGGAGCGGGTGCCCCCAAATAAGGGGCTGCTCTTTCAAAACTGAGATGAGGAGAAACTTCTTCACTCAGAGGGTGGTAGGTCTGTGGAATTTGCTGCCCCAGAGAGCTGTGGAAGCTACATCATTAAATAAATTTAAAACAGAAATAGACAGTTTCCTAGAAGTAAAGGGAATTAGGGGTTACGGGGAGCGGGCAGGAAATCGGACATGAGTCTAGGTTTGGATCGGTCATGGCCCTGTGGGTGGCGGAGGGATTAAAGCCTATTAACTGCCTGTTAACAGGCAGTAAATAGGATTATCCCCTTTTTGCCCTCACAAGTGCCGGCTTCCCGAAGGCTCCAAAACCCGCAAGTGATGGGTGCAAGAATGTAGAGGTGAGTATCTGAGGTAAGTGCAAAGTGTTAGTAAAAGTGTACTTACCTTTGTTTCTCCCTGCAGGCTTCAGTCGGTGTCTATGCGGAGAGTCTCGGACTGCCGTGTTGCAGATGAACATAAGAACATAACAAATAGGAGCAGGAGTAGGCCAATTGGCCCCTCGAGCCTGCTCCGCCATTCAGTAAGATCATGGCTGATCTGATCCTAACCTCAAATCTACTTTCACTCTCCATCCCACCCGAACCCACGTGATCTCCCGGGAGAGGCGAAAAACCAGATAAAAAACCCAATGGCCAATTTGGGAGAAAAAATCTGGGAAATTCCTCTCCGACCCATCTAGGCGATCGAAACTCGTCCAGGAGATCACTCTGTCCCTGTATTTCCTGCAGTACTTACCTTCTGTAAGCGGTGATCTCCACCCCAGCCAGGAACAGGCCCAATTTACTCTTGAAGGACTCCTAGCTGGCAGCCTGTTCCCGAGGTCTCCACTAATCCCTGTGAATAGAACCATCTCCTGAAATCTAACACAGAATTAGAACACAAGAAGCAGGAGCAGGAGCAGGCTACACGGCCCCTGGGCCTGCTCCGCCACCCACAGTACCATGACCGATCCAAACCTAGACTCATGTCCGATTTCCTGCCCGTTCCCCGTAACCCCTAATTCCCTTTACTTCTAGGGAACTGTCTATTTCTGTTTAAAATTTATTTAATGATGTAGCTTCCACAGCTCTCTGGGGCAGCAAATTCCACAGACCTACCACCCTCTGAGTGAAGAAGTTTCTCCTCATCTCAGTTTTGAAAGAGCAGCCCCTTATTCTAAGATTATGCCCCCTAGTTCTAGTTTCACCCATCATTGGGAACATCCTCACCGCATCCACCCGATCAAGCCCCTTCACTATCTTATATGTTTCAATAAGATCGCCTCTCATTTTTCTGAACTCCAATGAGTAGAGTCCCAATCTCCTCAACCTCTCCTCATATGTCAACCCCCTCATCCCCGGGATTAACCGAGTGAACCTTCTTTGTATTGCCTCGAGAGCAAGTATGTCTTTTCTTAAGTATGGACACCAAAACTGTATGCAGTATTCCAGGTGTGGTCTCACCAATACCTTGTACAACTGCAGCAATACCTCCCTGTTTTTATATTCCATCCCCCTAGCAATAAAAGCCAACATTCCATTGGCCTTCTTGATCACCTGCTGCACCTGCATACTAACTTTTTGAGTTTCGTGCACCAGGACCCCCAGATCCCTTTGTACTGCAGTACTTTCCAGTTTCTTGCCATTAAGATAATAACTTGCTCTATGATTTTTCCTGCCAAAGTGCATAACCTGCCAAATCTCTGCCCACTTACTTAGCCTGTCTATGTCCCTTTGCAGGTTTTTTATGTCCTCCTCACTCACTACTTTCCCTCCCATCTTTGTATCATCTACAAACTTTGATATGTTACACTTGGCCCCTTCCGCCAAATCGTTAATATAGATAGTAAAGAGTTGGGGCCCCAGCACTGACCCCTGTGGAACACCACTAGTTACTGATTGCCAGTCTGAGAATGAACCATTTATCCCAACTCTCTGCTTTCTGTTAGATAGCCAATCCTCCACCCATGCCAGAATATTACCCCCAATCCCGTGATTTTTATCTTGAGCAATAATCTTTTGTGTGGCACCTTGTCAAATGCCTTTTGGAAGTCTAAATACACTACGTCTACTGGTTCCCCTTTATCCACCCTGTATGTTACGTCCTCAAAGAACTCAAGCAAATTTGTCAAACATGACTTCCCCTTCGTAAAACCATGCTGACTTTGTCCTATTAAATTATGTTTATCCAAATGTCCCGTTACTGTCTCCTTAATAATGGATTCTAAAATTTTACCAACCACAGATGTTAGGCTAACTGATCTATAGTTTCCAGCCTTCTGTCTACTACTCTTTTTAAATAAGGGTGTAACATTAACAGTTTTCCAATCTGCTGGGACCTTTGCTGAGTCCAGGGAGTTTTGGAAAATTATTACCAATGCATCCACAATCCCTACAGCCACTTCCCGCAAGACCCTAGGATGTAAGCCATCAGGTCCAGGGGATTTATTCGCCTTAAGTCCCATTATTTTACCGAGTACCTCTTCATTAGTGATTTTAATCGTATTTAGCTCCTCCCCCCCTAGAGCCCCCTGTTTGTCCAGTGTTGGGATATTCTTAGTGTCCTCTACTGTAAAGCCTGATACAAAATATTTGTTCAGCGTTTTTGCCATCTCCATGTCTCCCACCATTAAGTTGCCGGTCTCATCCTCTAAGGGACCAACATTTACTTTAGCCACCCTTTTTCTTTTTATATAACTATAGAAACTCTTGCTATCTGTTTTTATATTTTTTGCTAATTTACTTTCATAATCTATCTTCTCTTTCTTAATCAATCTTTCAGTAATTTTTTGCTGTCTTTTAAAGACTTCCCAATCTTCTATCCTCCCACTAGATTTGGCTACCTCATATGCCCTTATTTTTAGTCGGATACTATCCTTTATTACTTTACTTAGCCACGGATGGCTGTCTTTTCTTTTACACCCTTTTTTCCTCAGTGGAATATATTTTTTGAAAGTTGTAAAATAATTCCTTGAATGTACACCACTGATCATGTACCGTCTTACCCTTTAATCTATTTTCCCAGTCCACTCTAATCAATTCTGCTCTCATACCTTCAAAATCTCCTTTATTCAAGCTCAGTACATTTGTTTGAGATCCAACCTTCTCACCCTCTAATTGAATATGGAATTCAACCATGTTATGGTCACTCATTCCAAGGGGATCCTTTACTAGGACATTTTTAATTAATCCTGTCTCATTACACAGGACCAGATCTAAGGTTGCTTGCCCCCTGGTCGGTTCAGTTACATACTGCTCAAGGAACCCATCCCTAATACACTCAATGAACTCTTCCTCAAGGCTGCCCTGCCCAATTTGATTTGTCCAGTTAATATGAAGGTTAAAGTCCCCCATAATTATAGCTGTTCCCTTATTACAAGCCCCAACTATTTCCTGATTAATACTCCATCCAACAGAGTTGCAACTGTTAGGAGGCCTATAGACTACGCCCACTAGTGTTTTTTTCCCCTTATTATTCCTTATCTCCACCCAAACTGTTTCACTATCCTGATCCTTTGACCCAATATCATTTTTCTGTATTGCAGTGATTCCTTCCTTTATTAACATAGCCACCCCACCTCCCCTTCCTTCCTGCCTGTCCTTCCTGATTGTTAAATACCCTCGTATGTTTAATTCCCAGTCATGGTCACCCTGCAGTCATGTTTCTGTAATGGCCACAAGATCATACCCATATGTAGTTATTTGTGCCGTCAACTCGTCCATTTTGTTACGAATGCTACGTGCATTCAGATAAAGAACTTTCAAATATGTTTTATGACACTTAGTTCCTGCTTTTTCCCCTTTTACTACTTTACCTTTTACTCCATACATTCTGTCCCTTCCTGACACTCTCTGGTTTTTAATTCCCCCACTGCTACCTAGGTCTATGACCTTCTCCATTGTCATTTTTATTATTTGCTCTCTAGAAACCTCCACCCAACTAATTAGTTTCAAGCTCTCTCTACAGCCCTAGTTATGTGACTCGCCAGGACTCTAGTCCCAGCACTGGCCAAGTGAAGTCCGTCCCAACGGAACAGCTCTCTCCTGCCCCAGTACTGGTGCCAGTGTCCCAAGAAGCAAAACCCATTTCTCCCACACCAGTCTTTGAGCCACGCATTTAACTCTCTTATTTTATTTATCCTAGCCAAATTCGCTCGTGGCTCAGGTAATAATCCAAAGATTATTACCCTTGAGGTTCTGTTTTTTAATTTGACCCCCAGCTGCTCATACTCCTTTAACAGAACCTTCTTCCTTGTCCTATCTATGTCATTGGTACCAACATGGACCACGACAACTGGATCCTACCCCTCCCACTCCAAGTTTCTCTCCAACCCAGAAGAGATGTCCTTAACCCTGGCACCGGGCAGGCAACATAGCCTTCGGGGCTCCCGCTCTCGACTGCAGAGAACCCTATCTATCCCCCTAATGATACTATCCCCTACCACTACAACATTTCTATTTACTCCCCCCTCTTGAATGGCCCCCCATTCCATGGTGCTGTGGCCAGGTTGCTCATCCTCCATGCAGTCCCCGCTTCCGCCCCCACAGGGAGTAAGATCCTCAAACCTGTTTGACAAGAGCAAGGGCTGCGGCTCCTCCAACACTACCTCCTGGATCCCCGTACCTGCCTCAGTCATAGTCACACTGTCCTGTCCCTGACCACGGACTACATCTGAATTAATTAATTTCACAGGTGTGACTACCTCCTGAAACATAGAGTCCAGATACTTCTCCCCCTCCCTGATGTGTCGCAGTATCTGAAGCTCGGTCTCAAGCACTTCAACACGGAGCCGGAGTTCCTCTAGCATCAAATCAAAATCAAATCAAATCAACTTTTATTGTCATTGTTAGTGCACAAGTACAGTACAACAAAATGTAGGCTTGCGGCTCCCGAGAGTGTACATTTAGATTAAGACATTTAAACATTCAACATACATTTGGCTTGTAATACATTAACATAAACATAACCATAATAAAGTGCATTGGCAGATGTGCAGGCTTTAGAGTTTATTTGTGGAGTTCAGTAGGATGACAGCCCTGGGAAAGAAGCTGTTCCTAAATCTGGTCGTACGGGTGCGAATGCATCTGTAGCGTCTCCCAGATGGCAGGAGGGCGAACAGACTGTGGCTGGGGTGGGTAGGGTCTTTGATGATGGACCGTGACCTCCGTAAACAGCGTTTCTGGTATATGTGCTCTATGGTCGGTAGCCGGGTGCCGGTAATGCGTTGGGCAGTTTTGACTACCCGCTGCAGGGCTTTCCGGTCATAGTAGCTACAGCTGCCATACCATACTGTGATACAGTTTGTCAGGATGCTCTCTATTGTGCAGCGGTAAAAGTTAGAGAGGATCAGGGGTGACAGGTTACATCCCTTCAGCCTCCTTAGGAAATATAGGCGCTGCTGGGCCTTCTTCACCAGAGAGGAGGTATTGAGGGACCAGGAGAGGTCTTCCGTGATGTGGACTCCGAGGAACTTAAAGCTGTCCACCCTTTCCACCACAGCCCCATTGATGTGGATGGGGGTGTGACTTCCGCCTTTAGACTTCCTGAAGTCCACAATGATTTCTTTGGTTTTCTTGATGTTAAGGGCCAGGTTGTTATCGGCGCACCACTTCACGAGATGCTGGACCTCCTCCCTGTAGGCTGACTCATCGTTGTTGGTGATCTGGCCTACTGCCGTAGTATCATCCGCAAACTTGATGATGGTGTTGGAACCATGAACAGCCACACAGTCATGGGTGAAGAGGGAGTAGAGGAGGGGGCTCAGCACACATCCTTGTGGGGCCCCCGTGTTCAGGGTCAGGCGGGGGGAGGTGTGGTTACCTAATTTGACAGACTGGGGTCTGTTTGTTAGGAAGTCCAGGGTCCAGTTGCAGAGGGAAGTGTTCAGGCCAATAGTTTGGAGTTTGGTGGCCAGCTTGTTGGGGATGATAGTGTTGAATGCTGAGCTGTAGTCTATGAACAGCATTCTGATGTAGGTCTCTTTACCATCTAAGTGATTCAGTGCCGAGTGTAGAGCAGTTGTGATCAAACACTTACTGCAAATGTAATCACCATGAGCATCAATGGTGTCCACCAGCTCCCACATTTCGCAGCAGTAACACATCACCTGCTCACCCATTCTATATAATTAAATAAATTTCTTATTATTAGTTATGAAGACCCTCTGCCCTGATATAGATGATGAATATCACACCACTATTTAATAGGGCTTACCAACTTATCTATACATATAAACTGGTATGTCTCTCTGTCTGCCTCTCTGTCTGTCTCTCTGTCTGTCTGTCTGTCTGTCTCTCTGTCTGTCTCTCTGTCTGTCCGGCTATAGAATCAAAAGTTATAGAGTGTACCTACACATATGTTATATCAAAAGAAAGCTTATCATTAGGGGACTCTCATAGGCATATTTACTTTTTGGTCGGACAAAAATTGTGCCGACGGTATCCAAAAAATGTTCAAAATTCCGCTCATTATCCGCTCATTAGCATCGAGTGACGTGAAGGTTGACCAATCGTACAGTCGAGTGACCCGACGGTCGACCAATTGCTGCATCATGGGGCAGGTTCATTGCGTGTGCAGGTGGGCCATCCTAGAGTCGAGTGACGTGACGATTGACCAATCCAACAGTTCAGTGACCTGACGGTTGAGCATAAGCTTTCTTTTGATATAACATATGTGTAGGTACGCTCTATAACTTTTGATTGTATAGCGTGTGTGGGCGGGCCTAATGCTTCTGAGTTGAGGTGAGTGGCCGCCACCTTGATTCCAAACTCTTCATTTCTTTTTCCCACTTTCTGCGTGTTTCTTTTCAAATCTAGATTTCCAGCAAAAAATAAAGTTGCTTTTAAAACACAAATTGTTTTTTAAAAAGTTAATTAATTTGTAAATCTTTTCTCTAACCTCTATAATTTTCCTACCTTTCACCGTTTTTGCAGGCAGGCCTCGAAGCCTGGGCCTCTGTTACCCAGCCACGCCCGAGCTACGCACCTCCCATCGCTCAACAAGTGGCCCGCGATCGGCGCCATCTTTCTAAAGGCTGGCGGCGCAGGACAGAGGCAAGCGTAGCCATCACCGCCATCTTTGTAAAGGCAGGCGGGGCGGGAGTCAGCGCGCGTGTCAACGTCGGCCCGGAGCGCAAGTGAATCGGCTGTCTTGAAGCCGGCTCGGGCGGGGGGCGGGGCTCGGGAGGGCGGGAAGGGGGGCAGGGTTACCCGGCAACCGGGCCCGGCCCTCTCTCACAGCCTCAAGCCGCCTCACGCCCGTTCCCGGGGTTTGGATCCAGCGCAGACCCAGCCGCAATCGGCGGTTTTGAAGCCAACTCGGGAGGGCGGGGCTCGGGAGGGTGGAGAGTGGGGCTCGGGAGGGCGGGGGCCGGGTCTCGGGAAGGGGGGGAAGGGTTACCCCGGCAACCAGGCCCGGCCATCTCTCACAGCCTCAAGCCGGCTCACGCCCGTTCCCGGGGCTTGGCTCCATTGCGGCCGTGACCCACTCACCCTCTCTCTCTCCTTCCCTCTGTCTCTCTCTCCTCCCCCCTCCCCTCTCGCCCCTCCCCCTCTCGCCCCTCCCCCCT